>NC_053390.1:85491868-85817618 GCF_905171765.1 Bufo bufo
AATTTTTATTTTAGGCCACAGTAGTACAGGCCCCAAAAATTAGGTATTAACCTGACAGAAAAGAGCAAGTGATTATGTGGCTGGAGGTACATTAGGCAGTCAGTGGATAACAATTTTACTGTAGCCAGTGGCGTACCAAGGGATGTGTGTGTGTAATTAAGGGAGGGGTTTGTAATTAAGGTGGGGAGGGAGGGGGTGTAATTAAGGGGGGGAGTGTGTAATTAAGGGGGGGTGTAATTAAGGGAGGGGGTGTAATTAAGGTGGGGAGGGAGGGGGTGTAATTAAGGGGAGAAGAGAGGGGGTGTAATTAGGGGGGGTGTAATTAAGGGAGGGGGTGTGTAATTAAGGTGGGGAGGGAGGGGGTGTAATTAAGGGAGGGGGTGTGTAATTAAGGTGGGGAGGGAGGGGGTGTAATTAAGGGGGGGGTGTAATTAAGGGAGGAGGTGTAATTAAGGGGAGAAGAGAGGGGGTGTAATTAAGGGGGGGGTGTGTAATTAAGGGGGGTGTAATTAAGGTGGGGAGGGAGGGGGTGTAATTAAGGGGGGGTGTTATTAAGGGAGGGGGTGTAATTAAGGTGGGGAGGGAGGGGGTGTAATTAAGGGGAGAAGAAGAGGGTGTAATTAAGGGGGGGTGCAGGATTTGTTCATTTTATTGATGGGGATTTGGATTTTTTTTCTTTTTGGTGCACATGGAAAGTGATTTTTTTAAGGGGTGCAGGTTTTTATTTTATTAAGGAAGGGTTAAGGGGTCTATTAAGGGGTGGTTAATGGGTTTTATTAAGGGGGGTTAATGGGTTTATTTCGTTAAGGGGGTGTGCAGAGACTGTAGGCCAGTGCAGGCCCCAAAAATTAGGCATTCACCTGACATAAAAGAACAAGTGATTATGTGGCTGGCGGTATATTAGACGGTCAGTGGATAACAATTTTATTGTAGTCCAGTACAGGCCCCAAAAATTAGGCATTCACCTGACAGAAAAGAACTTGAAATTATGTGGCTGGAGGTACATTAGGCGGTCACTGGCTAAAAATTCTACTGTAGACCTCTACAGGCCCAAAAAATGAGGCATTTACCTGACAGAAAAGAACTTGTGATGATGTGGCTGGAGGTACATTAGGCGGTACCTGAATAGAAATTTTCCTGTAGGCCAGTACACGTCCTTTCAGACTGGACACTCAACGAGGGGCAATCCAAGAGTTCCATGGCAAATTGTGCCAGCTCTGGCCACAGGTCAAACCTGCGCACCCAGTAGTCCAGGGGTTCCTCGCTTCTCAGAGCGTCCACATCAGCCGTTAACCCGATGTAGTCTGACACCTTTCGGACTAGGCGTTCCCTGAAGGCTGGATCCGGAGGGCGGTTGTCGATGGGTTGACTGCAAGAATGATCTCACATCCGTAGTGAGCAACACATCTTCAAACCGCCCTCTTCTTGCAGGCACGATAGGATTGGTACCCGCACCTGTTTCGCTGTGGGTGGAAATTCCTTTACCAGCACCCGCAACAGCAGAATTCAGCATCTCTCACAGCAAGGCCTGGAGATGCGGCATTCTGCCAGCCCTCTGTGAGAATGTCGTCCTCGGTATCCTCTTCCCAGCCACGGACAACACCAGGGATCCCCGAAAACCACAGACAAAAGGAGGATGAGAGAGCTGCTGCTAAACCCCACCAGTCCTGCTGCCCTCTGGCTTGGAGGAATCAGCACACGGTGCGGCAGGATGCGCTACCACAGTGTTCTGCTCCAGACTTGATGTGCCCGATATGGAAGCTGAGAGCAGACGGCATGTGGAGCTAAATTTGTACAAAATTTATTGTGGGCTTTACAAAGTTAAAATACCTTCGGAAAAAAAAAACAATTTCAACGGAAAATATTGCATTTTGTATGATTGGGAGCACATTCCTGCTCTAGACAAAGAACCTGCTGCTGTCAGAGGTGTCTACATTTATTTGTCGTGTTGCTCTGATCTGGTGGGGGCCCATTCCTGGGAACACATTCCTGCTCTAGACAAAGAACCTGCTGCTGTCAGAGGTCTCAAAGTTTATTTGTGGTGTTTCTCCGGTCTGGTGGGGGTCCATTCCTGGGAACACATTCCTGCTGCAAAGAACCTGCTGCTGTCTGTCCTGATCATGCAGAGTTATGTGTAGACCTTATGCTACACCATTAACTTTACCTGCTGCTGTCTGTCCTGATCCTGCTGAGTTATGTGTAGGCCTTATACTCCACCGTTACCATGTACCTGCTGCTGCTGTCTGTCCTGACCCTGCTGAGTTATGTGTAGGTCTTATACTCCACCGTTACCATTACCCGCTGCTGCTGTTGTCTGTCCTGATCCTGGTGAGTTTGGCATAGACTAAAGGGGCCTTTCTGCAACCTTATTTTTTAAAATTACATGAAAACATAGCAATATTAAAAAAGTACGCACACGTTTTAACTGCAAAAACTATTTATTCAAAAGTTGGAGCCAACCATAGCTCTACGGCAATTTTTTAAGTAGCTGGTGCAGGTCACACAACTCCTGCATCTTATTTAGTTGCAGCGCATCAAACTGTTGCACCTTTATCAGATAATTAGAAAAGGCTCCACCAGCAAACTACTGGAGCTCAGCCTTTCAGTTACCAGCTGAAAAAAGGAATAAATCAATAAATAATAATATAGGCTGGCTCACAGTATTTTTGCATGAAATTTATTGTTACACTAAATAAATACAAACTAACTTAGTGTCAGTATCAGCATACAAACATAACAGAATGTGGTGTAAATAGGTATAAAAGTGCGGAGCTCTCGCACAAACCTATATAACCGGAGTACTCCTAGGAATGAGACCTAATGACTGAATTTAGGCTACAAGGGTTATTCTAATGAACCGCTCAAATGTCCATGATTATAAATACCAGTTTGCCAACTGGTTAGAACCAAAAGTTCAAGATTGTCCTTGTTGTAATTTCCCACAAGGGGGACTCTGTGTTTAAATGTCGTCTGACCGATAGTAACCACACTTGCTCCAATCTGTGGGGCTCCACTTACTTGTTCCTGGCGGAGCAAACCCTCAGACCCGCTCGCTCAGCGTCCCACGTGTCCAGCCAAGGAGTCGATCGCTGGTTTGTGACGTAGGCGCCTGCACCGTCCGGCCAGACGGAAGATGGTATAGCTGAGCCGAGACGGTGATTGCCTGAACTTGTCAGGCCAGGGAGAGTGAACACAGCAGGATTTACCTTGTGCTTGTGGCAGTGTCAGATGTAACAACACAGTTTCAGTCCACTTAGTAGATTCTTAATGAACAAATCTTTGCAGCGGTATATGTTTGAAGAAAAGTCCTCTTGCGTTTTTTAGAAAAACCGCATCGGTAGCCTGGTCTCAATACACACTAGATGCGTTTCGGAAACAAGTTCCTTCCTCAGTAGATAGTTGTATAATGCTAGATACAGACACAAGTTGTTGTTTTATATACCCTAATTGGGTTCATCATAAAACATGGGTTGGATTGCGGACCGGGCTGAACTACACAGCCGCAGACATCACCTTTAATGGTATAATCAATTGTTTGACTACAAACGTATCACAGTGTGATATGTTTCCATGGTGTAACATTGCAAAACGTATGCAGTAATGTACTGGAGTATACTGACCATTTATGTACGACAGGATAAAGGTTGAGATTGTGGGACCGGACCAGTTTGAAATCCGACCCATATTTTCCATCAAACCTTTCCATGTTAAAATCCAATCATTTTAGCATGTGTCATATCTTAAATGTTATATCTTAAATGTTATTTCATTTCATTTTAACATGTAATTTACACATGTACAAATATAATGTATTAAGTAAGACACACACTGTGATACGTTTGTAGTCAAACAATTGATTATACCATTAAAGGTGATGTCTGCGGCTGTGTAGTTCAGCCCGGTCCGCAATCCAACCCATGTTTTATGATGAACCCAATTAGGGTATATAAAACAACAACTTGTGTCTGTATCTAGCATTATACAACTATCTACTGAGGAAGGAACTTGTTTCCGAAACGCGTCTAGTGTGTATTGAGACCAGGCTACCGGTGCGGTTTTTCTAAAAAACGCAAGAGGACTTTTCTTCAAACATATACCGCTGCAAAGATTTGTTCATTAAGAATCTACTAAGTGGACTGAAACTGTGTTGTTACATCTGCCACTGCCACAAGCACAAGGTAAATCCTGCTGTGTTCACTCTCCCTGGCCTGACAAGTTCAGGCAATCACCGTCTCGGCTCAGCTATACCATCTTCCGTCTGGCCGGACGGTGCAGGCGCCTACGTCACAAACCAGCGATCGACTCCTTGGCTGGACACGTGGGACGCTGAGCGAGCGGGTCTGAGGGTTTGCTCCGCCAGGAACAAGTAAGTGGAGCCCCACAGATTGGAGCAAGTGTGGTTACTATCGGTCAGACGACATTTAAACACAGAGTCCCCCTTGTGGGAAATTACAACAAGGACAATCTTGAACTTTTGGTTCTAACCAGTTGGCAAACTGGTATTTATAATCATGGACATTTGAGCGGTTCATTAGAATAACCCTTGTAGCCTAAATTCAGTCATTAGGTCTCATTCCTAGGAGTACTCCGGTTACAGGGCTGCCATCAGAAATTTTGGGGCCCCTTACACAGCTCAAGGCCTGGGCCCCCCCCCCTTTTACCCCGCCCCTTTAGAATCTGTCCTGACTCCGCCTCCCGGCCCCCCTCCACCCCCAAGGACCCACCCCCAATTTCATTATTTTTTTACAACTACAAAGACAGTAAAAAGTGCACCTCTTCCGAGCTCCGCCACAGTGCTACTGAGGTAAGGTAACGAGTGACATCATAGCGCAGTGGACGTACCTCAGTGGACAGACCCAGAGGTATGACCGGGTGCTGCATGAAAGTGTATGATGTCAGTGTGTGTGTGTGACTGATCGATTGACTGCACTGAGTACAAATTGCAATCAGTCAGTCAGGTCAGTAGCAACTCTAGTAACAATATATAGGGGGGGCACATAAGATACCACAGTCAAAAAGGTGGGGGGCACTAATAATTTTCACCGCTTAATCATACTACTGAAAAAACTAAATAAGTATATATAAATAAGATATATAAATACGAGAGTATTGCAGTATGCAGGGATGCCACATTATAGCACCACTGGCACTACATTTACATTTATTTATTATCAAAAAGCATCATACATAACTAAAAAAAAAACTTTTTTACTGTCCCTTTAAGCAAAAGACAGAATATAATAAAAGACAAAAACAGACATTAAACTGCATTTATAATAAAGCAATTTACTTACAAAAGAAGCTATTCAGTCGTCTGCTGTGCTTGCTTTTGAGGATTCTTTCCCCTCCTTTCTCTCTCTTCCTCAGTGCGCAGGCACACTGTTATGGGGGCTCTGTGGAGAACACACTGTTATGGGGGATCTGTTGAGGGCACACTGTTATGGGGGATCTGTGGATGACACACTGTTATGGGGGGGATCTGTGGATGACACACTGTTATGGGGGGATCTGTGGATGATGCACTGTTATGGGGGATCTGTTGAGGGCACACTGTTATGGGGGATCTGTGGATGACACACTGTTATGGGGGGATCTGTGGATGACACACTGTTATGGGGGGATCTGTGGATGACACACTGTTATGGGGGGGATCTGTGGATGACACACTGTTATGGGGGGGATCTGTGGATGACACACTGTTATGGGGGGATCTGTGGATGACACACTGTTATGGGGGGGGATCTGTGGATGACACACTGTGACACTGTTATGGGAGGGATCTGTGGATGACACACTGTGACACTGTTATGGGATGGATCTGTGGATGACACACTGTTATGGGGGGATCTGTGGATGACACACTTATGGGGGGGATCTGTGGATGACACACTTATGGGGGGGATCTGTGGATGACACACTTATGGGGGGATCTGTGGATGACACACTTATGGGGGGGATCTGTGGATGACACACTTATGGGGGGGATCTGTGGATGACACACTGTGACACTGTTATGGGATGGATCTGTGGATGACACACTGTTATGGGGGGATCTGTGGATGACACACTGTGACACTGTTATGGGATGGATCTGTGGATGACACACTTATGGGGGATCTGTGGATGACACACTGTTATGGGGGATCTGTGGATGACACACTGTTATGGGGGATCTGTGGATGACACACTGTTATGGGGGATCTGTGGATGACACACTGTTATGGGGGGGATCTGTGGATGACACACTGTTATGGGGGGGATCTGTGGATGACACACTGTTATGGGGGGGATCTGTGGATGACACACTGTTATGGGGGGGATCTGTGGAGGACACACTGTCATGGGGGGGATCTGTGGATGACACACTGGCAATTGGGGCATCTGTGGATGACACACTGTTATGGGGGGATCTGTGGATGACACACTGTTATGGGGGGATCTGTGGATGACACACTGTAATGGGGGGGATCTGTGGATGACACACTGTTATGGGGGGGATCTGTGGATGACACACTATTATGGGGGGGATCTGTGGATGACACACTGTTATGGGGGATCTGTGGATGACACACTGTTATGGGGGGATCTGTGGATGACGCACTGTTATGGGGAGGATCTGTGGATGACGCACTGTTATGGGGGGATCTGTGGATGACGGACACTGTTATGGGGGGGATCTGTGGATGACACACTGTTATAGGGGGATCTGTGGATGACACACTGTTATGGGGGGGATCTGTGGATGACACACTGTTATGGGGGGGATCTGTGGATGACACAATGTTATGGGGGGATCTGTGGATGACACACTTATGGGGGGATCTGTGGATGACACATTTTTATGGGGGATCTGTGGATGACACATTTTTATGGGGGATCTGTGGATGACACATTTTTATGGGGGATCTGTGGATGACACATTTCTATGGGGGGATCTGTGGATGACACTCAACCACTCTCAAACCCAACTGGTCAAACTTGTTAAATGGATCCCAAACACAATATGCACAATAATAACACCCCCACCCCCTCCAACACTTAATTAACCCCTTCAGGGCCTAAAAAAAAAATTTCAAAGCGGAACACACAGCTAAATGGGGCTGGGTGGGCTGGCAAGGGAGGGGTTAATAACAATAAGTGATGGATCATGGAGGATCATAATGGCCCTGGATAATGTTGCAAAGCTGTTTTCTGGATTATATCCCACAGGGCCATGATCCTCCATCACTTATTGTTATTAACCCCTCCCCTGCCAGCCCACCCAGCCCCCTTGCCTTATGGAAACAAGGCAAGTAAAAGTAATAACCTAACCTAATGGACCTAATGAATCATTATGGGGGTCCATCCAAGTCCAAGATCATGTGTGTGATGGAGGAGGGGCGAGGGCACTAGGGCAGCTGGGCAGGCTTCCACAACTTAGTTACCTCCACAAATTATTTTTTCCAGATTTGATTATTCCAGGGCCAGGCAGTCCGTCCCTCCCTCTCCCAGGCTAGCCAGTCAGCCAGAGGCCAGAACAGAAGTTCCCGCCGCGCTAATCTGAATGCCGGCGGCGTCCAGGCGTGAGGCAGCAGCAGGCAGTGACAGGCTACAGGCACAGCGTCTGACGTCACCTGCCGTTGCGCAGCCACGTTCCTCTGCGCAAGTGCGCAGCGGCTCCAGAACCTTTTAAAGGGGAATGCAGCCGGAATACGTCCGCAGGTTAGGTTGTACTACTACACAGCTACTAGGTATAAATTATAATAATACGGCCGAATCAGCGCAGCGGGGGGAGGGTCGGGCAACGGGGCAAGGAATAATCAATTGCCCCCCTGCTGACACAAAAAAAAAAAATGTATTTAGAACTGTCCGGTTATATAGGTTTGTGCGAGAGCTCCGCACTTTTATACCTATTTACACATTCTGTTATGTTTGAATGCTGATACTGACACTAAGTTAGTTTGTATTTATTTAGTGTAACAATAAATTTCATGCAAAAATACTGTGAGCCAGCCTATATTATTATTTATTGCACCTTTAGTGCAAGCTTCCGCTGCTGCTCATGGATCTACTTCACCTTCTTTGCCAGCTGCCGCTGCTGCTCCTCGATCTCCTGCATGTTATTTTTTTCTTCTCCTACTGTTTTCAATTTACGGAGTACTGTTTTATTAGGAAAAAAAAAAGAAAATTACTTGCAATTCAAATTAAGAGGCAATTAGTGCATTGTGTGTAGTATTTGTTTAACCACCTCAGCCCCCAGTGCTTAAACACCCTGAAAGACCAGGCCACTTTTTACACTTCTGACCTACACTATTTTCACCGTTTATTGCTCGGTCATGCAACTTACCACCCAAATGAATTTTACCTCCTTTTCTTCTCACTAATAGAGCTTTCATTTAATGGTATTAAATTGCTGCTGACATTTTTACTTTTTTTGTTATTAATCGAAATTTAACGTTTTTTTTGCAAAAAAATGACATTTTTCACTTTCAGTTGTAAAATTTTGCAAAAAAAACGAGATCCATATATAAATTTTGCTCTAAATTTATTGTTCTACATGTCTTTGATAAAAAAAAAATGTTTGGGTAAAAAAAAAATGGTTTGGGTAAAAGTTATAGCGTTTACAAACTATGGTACAAAAATGTGAATTTCCGCTTTTTGCAGCAGCTCTGACTTTCTGAGCACCTGTCATGTTTCCTGAGGTTCTACAATGCCCAGACAGTACAAACACCCCACAAATGACCCCATTTCGGAAAGTAGACACCCTAAGGTATTCGCTGATGGGCATAGTGAGTTCATAGAACTTTTTATTTTTTGTCACAAGTTAGCGGAAAATTATGATTTTTTTTTTTTTCTTACAAAGTCTCATATTCCACTAACTTGTGACAAAAAATAAAAAACTCTAGGAACTCGCCATGCCCCTCACGGAATACCTTGGGCTGTCTTCTTTCCAAAATGGGGTCACTTGTGGGGTAGTTATACTGCCCTGGCATTCTAGGGGCCCAAATGTGTGGTAAGGAGTTTGAAATCAAATTCTGTAAAAAATGACCAGTGAAATCCGAAAGGTGCTCTTTGGAATATGGGCCCCTTTGCCCACCTAGGCTGCAAAAAAGTGTCACACATGTGGTATCTCCGTATTCAGCAGAAGTTGGGGAATGTGTTTTGGGGTGTCATTTTACATATACCCATGCTGGGTGAGAGAAATATCTTGGCAAAAGACAACTTTTACCATTTTTTTTATACAAAGTTGGCATTTGACCAAGATATTTATCTCACCCAGCATGGGTATATGTAAAATGACACCCCAAAACACATTCCCCAACTTCTCCTGAATACGGAGATACCACATGTGTGACACTTTTTTGCAGCCTAGGTGGGCAAAGGGGCCCATATTCCAAAGAGCACCTTTCAGATTTCACTGGTCATTTTTTACAGAATTTGATTTCAAACTCCTTACCACACATTTGGGCCCCTAGAATGCCAGGGCAGTATAACTACCCCACAAGTGACCCCATTTTGGAAAGAAGACACCCCAACGTATTCCGTGAGGGGCATGGCGAGTTCCTAGAATTTTTTATTTTTTGTCACAAGTTAGTGGAATATGAGACTTTGTAAGAAAAAAAAATAAATCATCATTTTCCACTAACTTGTGACAAAAAATAAAAAATTATAGGAACTCGCCATGCCCCTCACGGAATACCTTGGGGTGTCTTCTTTCCAAAATGGGGTCACTTGTGGGGTAGTTATACTGCCCTGGCATTTTCCAGGGGCCCTAATGTGTGGTAAGTAGGTAAATGACCTGTGAAATCCTAAAGGTGCTCTTTGGAATGTGGGCCCCTTTGCCCACCTAGGCTGCAAAAAAGTGTCACACATGTGGTATCGCCGTATTCAGGAGAAGTTGGGGAATGTGTTTTGGGGTGTCATTTTACATATACCCATGCTGGGTGAGAGAAATATCTTGGCAAAAGACAACTTTTCCCATTTTTTTATACAAAGTTGGCATTTGACCAAGATATTTCTCTCACCCAGCATGGGTATATGTAAAATGACACCCCAAAACACATTCCCCAACTTCTCCTGGGTACGGCGATACCAGATGTGTGACACTTTTTTGCAGCCTAGATGCGCAAAGGTGCCCAAATTCCTTTTAGGAGGGCATTTTTAGACATTTGGATCCCAGACTTCTTCTCACGCATTGGGGCCCCTAGAATGCCAGGGCAGTATAAATACCCCACATGTGACCCCATTTTGGAAAGAAGACACCCCAAGGTATTCAATGAGGGGCATGGCGAGTTCATAGAAATTTTTTTTTTTTGGCACAAGTTAGCGGAAATTGATATTTTTTATTTTTTTCTCACAAAGTCTCCCTTTCCGCTAACTTGGGACAAAAATTTCAATCTTTCATGGACTCAATATGCCCCTCACGGAATACCTGGGGGTGTCTTCTTTCCGAAATGGGGTCACATGTGGGGTATTTATACTGCCCTGGCATTCTAGGGGCCCTAAAGCGTGAGAAGAAGTCTGGAATATAAATGTCTAAAAAATTTTACGCATTTGGATTCCGTGGAGTATGGTGAGTTCATGTGAGATTTTATTTTTTGACACAAGTTAGTGGAATATGAGACTTTGTAAGTAAAAAAATATATAATTCCGCTAACTTGGGCCAAAAAAATGTCTGAATGGAGCCTTACAGAGGGGTGATCAATGACAGGGGGGGTGATCAATGACAGGCGGGTGATCAATGACAGGGGGGTGATCAGGGAGTCTATATGGGGTGATCACCCCCCTGTCATTGATCACCCCCTGTAAGGCTCCATTCAGACGTCTGTATGATTTTTACGGATCCACTGATACATGGATCGGATCCGCAAAACACATACGGACATCTGAATGGAGCCTTACAGGGGGGTGATCAATGACAGGGGGGTGATCACCACATATAGACTCTCTGATCACCCCCCTGTCATTGATCACCCCCCTGTCATTGATCACCCCCCTGTAAGGCTCCATTCAGATGTCCGTATGTGTTTTGCGGATCCGATCCATGTATCTGTGGATCCGTAAAAAACATACGGACGTCTGAATGGAGCCTTACAGGGGGGGTGATCAATGACAAGGGGGTGATCACCCCATATAGACTCCCTGATCACCCCCCTGTCATTGATCACCCCCCTGTCATTGATCACCCCCCTGTAAGGCTCCATTCAGATGTCCGTATGTGTTTTGCGGATCCGATCCATGTATCCGTGGATCCGTAAAAAAACATACGGACGTCAGAATGGAGCCTTACAGGGGGGTGATCAATGACAGGGGGGTGATCACCCCATATAGACTCCCTGATCACCCACCTGTCATTGATCAACCCCCTGTAAGGCTCCATTCAGACATTTTTTTGGCCCAAGTTAGCGGAAATTTTTTATTTTATTTTTTTCTTACAAAGTCTCATATTCCACTAACTTGTGTCAAAAAATAAAATCTCACATGAACTCACTATACCCCTCACGGAATCCAAATGCGTAAAATTTTTTAGACATTTATATTCCAGACTTCTTCTCACGCTTTAGGGCCTTTAAAATGCCAGGGCAGTATAAATACCCCACATGTGACCCCATTTCGGAAAGTAGACACCCCAAGGTATTCGCTGAGGGGCATATTGAGTCCATGAAAGATTGAAATTTTTGTCCCAAGTTAGCGGAAAGGGAGACTTTGTGAGAAAAAACTAAAAAAAATCAATTTCCGCTAACTTGTGGCAAAAAAAAAAAATTTCTATGAACTCGCTATGCCCCTCATTGAATACCTTGGGGTGTCTTCTTTCCAAAATGGGGTCACATGTGGGGTATTTATACTGCCCTGGCATTTTAGGGGCCCTAAAGCGTGAGAAGAAGTCTGGGATCCAAATGTCTAAAAATGCCCTCCTAAAAGGAATGTGGGCCCCTTTGCGCATCTAGGCTGCAAAAAAGTGTCACACATCTGGTATCGCTGTACTCAGGAGAAGTTGGGGAATGTGTTTTGGGGTGTCATTTTACATATACCCATGCTGGGTGAGATAAATATCTTGGTCAAATGCCAACTTTGTATAAAAAAATGGGAAAAGTTGTCTTTTGCCGAGATATTTCTCTCACCCAGCATGGGTATATGTAAAATGACACCCCAAAAAACATTGCCCAACTTCTCCTGAGTACGGCAATACCACATGTGTGACACTTTTTTGCAGCCTAGGTGGGCAAAGGGGCCCACATTCCAAAGAGCACCTTTCGGATTTCACCGGCCATTTTTTACAGATTTTGATTTCAAACTACTTCGCACGCATTTGGGCCCCTAAAATGCCAGGGCAGTATAACTAACCCACAAGTGATGCCATTTTGGAAAGAAGACACCCCAAGGTATTTCGTGATGGGCATAGTGAGTTCATGGAAGTTTTTATTTTTTGTCACAAGTTAGTGGAATATGAGACTTTGTAAGAAAAAAAAAAATCATCATTTTCCGCTAACTTGTGACAAAAAATAAAAAGTTCTATGAACTCACTATGCCCATCAGCGAATACCTTAGGGTGTCTACTTTCCGAAATGGGGTCATTTGTGGGGTGTTTGTACTGTCTGGCCATTGTAGAACCTCAGGAAACATGACAGGTGCTCAGAAAGTCAGAGCTGCTTCAAAAAGCGGAAATTCACATTTTTGTACCATAGTTTGTAAACGCTATAACTTTTACCCAAACCATTTTTTCTTTACCCAAACATTTTTTTTTTATCAAAGACATGTAGAACAATAAATTTAGAGAAAAATTTATATATGGATGTCGTTTTTTTTTGCAAAATTTTACAACTGAAAGTGAAAAATGTCATTTTTTTGCAAACAAATCGTTAAATTTCGATTAATAACAAAAAAAGTAAAAATGTCAGCAGCAATGAAATACCACCAAATGAAAGCTCTATTAGTGAGAAGAAAAGGAGGTAAAATTCATTTGGGTGGTAAGTTGCATGACCGAGCAATAAACCGCTAAATTGTGGAGTGACGATTTGTAAAAAAGGGCCTGGTCACTAAGGGGGTATAAACCTGTGGTCCTTAAGTGGTTAAATACAAGTATTGAAAATAATGTCATCAACAACACAGCCAAAACAATTTAAGTGTTTGAAGGGAAAATATTAGATTTAATGTTACCGTTATAAGATCGGATTGTATTGCAATTGTAGGTGTGTGGGGTCTGAGCAGAGATCTACCTGTCTAGCAAAGTAACGGTATGGTATGGGGTGTACAGCTGTTTCGTCTCCCCGTGGTGCAGCCTGGGTAACTCTAAATGAACCAGAAAATACTGGCAGTCATACAAAGAAAGCTTCTCTTGACCAACAGGACACAAACTCTAATCTATAGACTGTGTGTGTGTGTGTGTGTGTGTGTGTGTGGTAAATAGTGTGTGGTATATAGTGTGTGGCAGGAAAATGGATGTGCAATGTGAATTTGAGAAATATTTCTCTGCTGTCCATACATACATGCTACAGACATAGTGCTGTGATGTCACAACAATACTAAGTGCACCAATCAGTAATATGTAGTCAGTCCTGATAAAATTAGAAGTTGTATGTATTGTAAATACAACTTTGCATCAATAGCGCAGATTTTCGCAATCACAAATTTTTTTGGAACACTCTATCTGCATATAATGCCATTGTTCTGCAATGCATGCGAAATGTAATCAAATACAGTGCTGTAATGTAACATTACTTACAGTGATCAGAAGATCTTCCTCACGGTCGCGCAAATTGCTGCTCACCATCTTTTCCCGTCTCTGCAAGCTTCCCGCAGTTTGAAAAAGGTAGCAAAACTAGGCCAGCCCGTATTTTGCATACGCAATTACGCGCATATTACATGCCCGATTTTCGCGATCAAGAAAATCATCTAGAATTCTCTAATATGACTAATATTCTACTGAATATTCGCGAAATATCGCAAATTAAAATATTGCCCCCGCTGCTCATCACTAGTCATTAACGGCACGTTGCTGCTGGAGCTGCCTATCAAGAATATACAAGGTGGAGTTCCAGCACGTCGGGCTGTCTGACAGGCAGGTGGTGTCGCCACTGAACGTCAGCAAGGCGAGCCATGGCGCTGTAAGATCTTCTAAAATGGCCAGAGATTTTCCTGACCTGCTACAAGACGTCCTGGACCCCGGGATATTGGGCAACGAATCGCTGCACGACAAAATTCAGGACGTGTGCCATGCACGGCACATCTGTCATTTTGCCCTGTTTCCGCACGCTCAGCAGATTGGCACCGTTGTCGCACACCACTTTACCAACTATCAAATTGAGCAGGGTTAGCCACTGATCGGCCTGTGACCGCAGAGCTGAAAGCAGTGCAGGACCGGTGTGGCTCTTGGCTTCCAGGCACAACAGCTGCAGCACAGCAGGGCAACGTCTCAACTGGGACGTCGAATAGGTTCTGGGGAGCTTGGGGCATGAAGCAGAAGAGGTGGTAGCAATGGAAATGGAGGAGTCAGCCAAGGAGGAGACTGAGGATGAAGAAGGAGGAGGAGGAGAAGAAGAGGCAGGCCTGCATGCAATCCATGGCGGTAACACCAAATCCACACGGGATCCACGGTTGACATGCTTGACGGCCGTCAGAAGGTTCACCCAGTGGGCAGTAAAAGTTATGTACCTTCCCTGCCCGTGTTTGCTAGACCACATGTCTGTCGTCAGATGTATATTGGCACCGACATTGTGTGTCAGAAATATATTCACTCGCTGCTGAATGTGGACATATAGCTCTGGGATACCCTTCTGGGAGAAATATTTCCTTCCGGGGACCTTCCATTGCAGTGTGCCAATGGCCACAAATTTTCTAAAGGCCTCCGAGTCCACCAGTTTATATGGCAGTAGTTGGTGGGCTAGCAATTCCGACAAGCCAGCGGTCAGACGTTGGGCAAGAGGGTTATCCGGCATCATCAACTTTTCACGCTCAATATTTGGTGGAAACAGGTATATCAAACCCCTTAGGGTCCATTCACACGTCCGCAAAGTGGGTCCGCATCCGTTCCGCAATTTTGAAGAACGGGTGCAGACCCATTCATTTTCAATGGGCCAGAATGTGCTGTCCGCATCCGCATTTGCAGATCCGCACTTCCGCATCCGTGCTTCCGTTTCCGCAAAAAAATAGAACATGTCCTATTCTTGTCCGCGGACAAGATTAGGCATTTTCTATTATAGTGCCGGCGATGTGCGGTCCGTGTCCGGTGCCGGTGTCCGTGTTTTGTGGATTCGCAATTTGCGGATTCACAAAACAGTTACGGATGTGTGAATGGACCCTTAATCAGTATTTTGTGGAACAGAAATATTGCAAGCCTCAATCAATATTTGGTGGAAGCAGGTATATCAAACCCCTTAATCAGTATTTTGTGGAAGCAGGTGTATCGCAGGCCTCAATCAATATTTGGTGGAAGCAGGTATATCAATCCCTGTAATGAGTATTTTGTGGAAGCAGGTGTATCGCAAGCCTCAATCAATATTTGGGGGAAGCAGGTATATCAATCCCCTAAATCAGTATTTGTTGGAAGCAGGTATATCAAACTAGAGATGGCCTTGCGGTTCGCCCCAACATGCGAACATATGGTGATGTCCGCTGGCGCCATATTCTTTGCATTGTGCAGAACTTTGACCCATGACACATCCATCAGGTGGGACAGGACAGCCAATTGAGACGTTTCAGCACATGGACACACACCTTATCCTATAAATAAACCCGATCTGGCCGCCATTTTACATTCAGTCTTTTGCCAGTGTAGGGAGAGGTTGCTGTGTGGAGCAGGGACAGACTATTAGAGAGTATAGAGACACTAAACGCTAGCTGATAGGGCCACAAACATCCTTTTAAGGACTGGAATAGGTGTGCTATCGATAGGTGTGACATACTGAGGGGTGTAATATACTTATAATATACTTTCTAACATGCGGTTTTGCTGCGATACTGCAGCTATACAGAGGGACAAGCGCTATTGGAACAACGAATTGCAACTGGTGTGATATACCAGTTGCCCCCAAAAAAATCTGATTGAGGCAAGAATGTGATATACCTATAATATAATTTCTATATAGTGCATTTGTATTGTACTGCATTTGTGTGCGGTTCTGCTGAAATACCGCAGCTATACAGAGGGACAAACGCCATTGGAACAACTCATTTCAAGTGGTGTGATATACCAGTTGCCCCCCAAAAAATCTGATTAAGGCAGGGGTGCGATATACCGTACCTAGAAAATAATTTCTATATACTGTAGTGCATTTACATTGTGCAGCATTTGTGTGCGGTTCTGCTGAGATACCGTAGCTATACAGAGGGACAAACGACAGCGGAATAACTAATTGCAACTGGTGTGATATACCAGTTGCCCCCCCAAAAAACTGATTGAGGCTGGCGTGCAATATACCTATTGTATAATATAATTTCTATATAGTGCATTTGTATTGTGCAACATTTGTGTGCGGTTCTGCTGAGATACCGCAGCTATGCAGAGGGACAAACGTCATTGAAACAACTAATTGCAACTGGTGTGATATACCAGTTGCCCCCCCAAAAAAAATGATTATGGGGTTCTATATACCTGCTTCCACAAATATTGCTTCTCTATAGGGACTTTGTCACAGGGTCATTTTAAAAATGACAGGCAGAGGAAGAGGCAGGCCATTCCACAGGTGTGGTAGAGGTCGGGCAGGTGCACCAGGCCGGAGCCCAAGTGGGAAGTTGGAGAAGGTGAGTGCGATTACGTTAAAAGACGCACCAGAGTTTGTTGAGTGGCTCACTCAGCCTTCTGCTTCTGCAACCTCCTCATCCTCTGTTTCTGCACCCTCCTCCCTCTCTGCTGTGTGCACCCCCAAAGACACCACCACCACCACCATAGTCCCTCCATTCGAGTCAGAGGATTTATTTTCCCATCAATTCCCAGACCTTACCGATGCGCAACCATTCTTGGCATCGGATGAGGAAGAGGAGGTAGAAACGGCCGCCACCCAGCAGTCTGACGACAGTACCCAGATCAGGCCAAGGAGGGTGGTCCCCGCTGTTGCTGCCTACTCCGAGATCTCTAATGTCAGTGGTGGTGAAGGTGACGATGATTACGTGTCGATGGACGTCACGTGGGTGCCCACAAGAGAGGAAGAGGAGGGGAGTTCAGAGGGAGAGACGGAGTAGCAGATAGAGAGGAGAAGGAGGAGAAGCAGGCAGATCTCGCAGGGCACAGGAGGCAAAAAGCAGACTGCAAATGTATCTGGAGCGAGCTATCCACCATGCACGGTCACATCTTGCGCTCCCAGGATGCCGGCACATGGCTCCGCAGTCTGGGCTTTTTTTAACTTGTCAGCTGATGATAATAGTGTTGCCATCTGCAGCCTGTGCTGTCAACGCATAAGTTGCGGTAACTCCAACACTCACCTAGGGACGACTGCCTTAAGAAGACACCTGGCCTCCCATCACCGAGCCCAGTGGGAGCAACGCCCTCAGAACCCACAAAGCCACACTCCTGGTGCTCCACATCCTGCCTCGTCTCCTTTTCCTCTCTCCTCCCATTTGTCCTCCACTCCACCTTCCACCGTGCCGTCGTCGTGTTCATCTGGCACAAGGCAGGCTTCCGTGGCCCAAATATTCGAGCGTTAAAAAATGATGACGCCGGATAATCCTCTTGCCCAACAGCTGACTGCTGGCTTGTCGGAATTGCTAGCCCGCCAACTACTGCCATATAAATTGGTAGACTCGGAGACCTTTAGAAAATGTGTGGCCATTGGCACAGCTCAATGATAGGTCCCGGAAGGAAATAATTACTTGTTCTTTTCTGTCCGGTGAATGCCTAATGTTTGGGATCTTTGAGGAATTCAACACCTGTTGACGACGACCACGTGTTATCGAATTTCAACTATTATCATTTCGGATTTTTTCAAGAGGGGGGATTTTGTTTGCACCGACAGAAGGAAGCCGGCAGCAGGAGCGCGTCCTTCACTCACTGTGCCTGCGCCGAATACTAAAAGGGACGGTGCAGGCGCGGGATTTACAGGACACTGAGAAGAACTCGAAAGTCAATCAACTGGACCTGGGCATTCCAAAGGGTGCGTAGACCGAGCCTCTAGCATATTTTAAAAGTCTTCATTTTAAAAGAACGGCGGTAGGCAGGGAGTTATAAAGCATACTGTTATGTACTGCTGACATTAGCACATCGCTAATGTCAATCAGTTACATAACATTATTTCTCATGACAGAAACCCTTTAACCCTTTAGTTGTTTCACAAACATTAAAGGAAAAAAGATTACATTTTTAAATTTCACTTTTTTGGCAGATTCACCATTTTAATTCACTTTTTCCTATAACACATCAAGGGTTAACAGCCAAATAAAACTCAATATTTATTACCCTGATTCTGTAGTTTACAGAAACATCCCACATCTGGACGTAAACTGCTGTGCAGGCACACGGCAGGGAACACAAGGAAAGGAGCACAGTTTTTATTTTCTGTTTTTTATGGTGTTCACCTGACAGGTTAGGTCATGTGCTATTTTTATAGAGAATTGTTATGGAGGCGACAATATCAGATATGTTTACTTTTATTTTTATTTTGTTTCAGTTTTAGATAATAAAGTATTTTTGAAAAGAAATCATGTTTTTGTGTCTCCTTTTTCTGAAAGGCATAATTTTTTTATTTTTCAGGCGATTATCTTATGTAGGGGCTCAGTTTTTGCGGCATGAGATGATAGTTTGATTGGTACAATTTGGGGTATATACAACTTTTTGATTGTTTGGTATTATACTTTTTGTGATGTATGGTGAGAAAAAAATTTACTTTTTTATGGTTTTTACCTGACAGGGTAAATCAAGTAATATTTTTATAAGGCAGGTTGTTACGGACGTGGTGATACCTAATTTGTCTATTTTTTTATATTTATTTTGGTTTTACACAATAAAAGCATTTTTGAAAAAAAAAATCATATTTTTATGTCTCCATTTTCTGAAAGCCAATTTTTTTTTATTGTTTGGGCGATTGTCTTAGTTAGGCCCCTTTCACATGGGCGAGAATTCCGTGCGTGTGCAATGTGTGAGGTGAACGCATTGCACCCACACTGAATCCGGACCCATTCACTTCAATAGGGCTGTTCAGATGAGCAGTGATTTTCATGCATCACTTGTGTGTTGCTTAAAAATAGCAACCTGTCCTGTATTCTGCATTTTTCATGCAACGCAGGCCCCATAGAAATGAATGGGTCTGCGTGAAAATCGCAAGCATCCGCAAGCAAGTGCTGATGCGGTGCAATTTTCATGCATGGTTGCTAGGAGATGATGTAAGTAAATTGATAAAAGTCAATTTACTGTATTACTTTCCCTTATAACATGGTTATAAGGGAAAATAATAGCATTCTTAATACAGAATGCTTACTAAAATGTGGCTTTAGGGGTTTAAAAAAAAAAAGAACCTTTGAGGTGGTGAGCGCGGTGACGTCAGCGCAGGTCCTGCTGAATGAAGATCAAAGATTACGTCATCAAAGTCTAACGGGGTGCCGAAGGCGCACTCGGTCTCCCATAAGCTGCAGACCTGCTGCTTAGCTTCGGGAGCAAGGATCTGTGTTTGACCTGGGAGACTCCCTGCTCCTAGGTCTGCCTTGAGCGCCGAGCTGATCACTCGGTGCTCAACTGGTCGGTCTGTCGGTCATGTGACGCTGGCCACGTCACATGACTCTCACTCCCCACTATAAATACAGGCAGCCTGCTGGCCACAGGTTGCCTGTTAATTTAGGTTCCTGGCGTTTGTTGGATACCTGTATACTTACCTGATCCTGTTCCCTGACGATCCTTTGCCTGCACCTCCTGTACTGCGCATCCCTCCTGGTATTTTGACCTCGGCTTCCACCTGACTATTCTTTGCGGACTCCTTTGGTACTTCTCGACTCTCCTGGTATTTATGACCCCGGCTTCTTCTGACCATTCTTTGCTTATCCCTCTGTACTGCGTTGTCCTCTTGGTTTTGACTCGGTCCATTCACTATCCGTTATTTGTCTTGTCTGTCCTTCCCGCACGTGTCCTAAGTTAGGGATGCCGTCCAGTTGTCCCCTGTCATCAGGACTCGTGAGGCAAGTAGGCAGGGCCAGGGGTGAGGGTGGAGTGCAGTGGTTACTATCCTCCCCCCTGTGTGTGTGTGTGTACGTGACCGTTACAGAAAGGTCTTTTGGCAGGTCCTGAAAGAAGAAGAAAGAAGAAGAAGAAGGAAGAAGATGCCGGCTGTGCGAACAACAGGAAGAGGTGAGTTAATTTATTATTATAATTTTTTTAACCCCTAAAGCCACATTTTAGTAAGCATTCTGTATTAAGAATGCTATTATTTTCCCTTATAACCATGGAAAAATAATAAAATATACAGAACACCTACCCCCAAACCTGAACTTCACTGAAGAAGTCCGGGTTCGGGTCTGGGTACCACAGTCAGTTTTTTATCACACGCGTGCAAAACGCATTGCACCCGCACAATAAAAACTGAACATCGGAACGCAATCGAAGTCAAAACTACTCGCACAATTTTCCCTGATCGCAGACGCAATGCATCCGGACCTAATTCGGACAAGCTCGTCTGCAATAGGCCTTAGGGTTATCATTTTTTGCAGGATGAGATGACGGTTTGATTGGTACTATTTTGGGGTACATACTACTTTTTGATCTTTTGGTATTACACTTTTTGTGATGTATGGTGACAAAAATAAATAAATTTGGGCACGGTTTTTATTCAATTTTTTTTACGGTTTTCACCTGACAGGGTAAATCATGTGATATTTTTATAGAGCAGGTTGTTACGGATGTGGCAATATGTTTTTTTAAATATATTTTGGTTTTAAACAACAAAAACATTTTTGAAATTAAAAAATATATATATATTTCCTGAAAGCCATATTTTATTTTTTGGTCAATTGTCTTGTGTAGGGTCTTATTTTATGTGGCACGAGATGATAGTTTGATTGGTATTATTTTTGGGTACATACTACTTTTTGATCGCTTGGTATTACACTTTTTGAGATGTAAGGTGATAAAAAATTGCTTTTTTGGCTTTTTTTTTTTTTGCTGTGTTCACCAGACAGGTTAGCTCATGTGATATTTTTCTAGAACAGGTCATTACGGACGCGGCGATACCTAATATGTCTGATGTTTTTATGTCTTCATTTTCTGAAAGCCGTATCTTTTTTATTTTTTGGCCGATTGTTTTATGTAGGAACTTATTTTTTGCAGGATGAGATGATGATTTGATTGGTATAATTTTGGGTACATATGACTTTTTGATCGCTTGGTATTACATTTTTTGTGATGAAAGGTGAAAATTTTTAGCACAGTTTTTATTTTTATTTTTTAACAGTGTTGACTGGACAGGGTGGATTATGGGGTCTTTTTATAGAGCAGGTAGTTACAGATGCAGTGATACCTAATATTTGTGTTGTTTTTTTTTACTATTTTATGCCTCTTTTTATGGGGAAGGGGCTTTTTTTAAATTGAAACTTTACATTTTTTATTGTTAAAAACACTTTTATTTCACTTTTATAAAAAAAAATTGTCACACTATCCCTGTTTTGTGCTGTATTGTGCTGTACATTTGTATTGTGCTGTATTGAACTGTCAGTGCTTTCCCTATAAGACGCTGACAGTTTCCTAGGAGACCCAGCCCTGGGGCTGGATCTCCTGGGCTTCTGAAGCTGGCAGTCCCGATGCCTATGCAAAGCATCGAGGCTGCCATAGCAACCATCGGGTCCCCATCACTGCAGCACTGGGACCCGATGGGGATGTACAAGCTGCAGCAAACCCACTATATGCTGCGGTCATCGGTTAATCCACCAGCATCTGTGTATCACTGATGCTGGCAGATACAGCAGGGGCCCGGCTGTCAGTATCACCTGGGCCCCTGCTGCAAATCACAGCAGCACATGTTGGGCAGCTGGTTAACCTTTAAGTACCGGCCAGTTAGGACGAGCATTCTCGTCCTAGGTCGGCAAACTGTTAAAGGGGTTTTCTGGAGTAGAATATTTATGACCTATACTCCTGATAGACTTTCAATATCTGATTGGGAAGGGTCCAACTACAGGTGCCCCTACCTATCAGCTGTTTGAGGAGGCTGTGGTGCTCGAGTGATCCAAAGAAGATAGCCAATAACAAAACAATTGGATTTTGCTCTGGAGGACCCAGTCTGTCATTGTTTTAAGTGGCCCGCTAGTCATTTGGATGTTTGGCATGTAATCCTAAATTATACCTGCAGTGGCCACTGGCCGTAATTTACCCTGGCAATATCAGCTGATCAACTGGGGTTTATGATACCCTTTTCATCTTTATTTAAAATAGGGTTCATCAAGATAAGAAGACTCAGAAGTCACTTGCCAATAGCAGTGATAAGACTCTCACGACTTTGAAAATTAAGTTAGACAAGAATGGCTGCCTGTTTGACAAAAAAAATAACAAATGTCTGAAAAGCATCTAAAATAAGAAGTAGTAACAATTAAGACCCTCATCATCTATGAGACATCAAAAGAAAGCCAGATTAAAATGGTTTCCATCTAGTGCCCTTTGGCTGCAGATCGGGTTCTACAAGATTAAAGAGACACGGCTGACCCATCACAATGAATACCTGCAACTGTGCTGAGTGTAAAGTGGTTGTTGTTTGAAATATCAACCATATTAATTGTTTTGGAAGTGTTTTGGAAGCTCATACCAGTGAATTACCCTCAGTGCACATTTTTAGAATTTCACTTTACTGCCAGCCCAACATTGAACCAACTTCTGTCATCCGAGTCATACATACAGTATGACAGAAACATTGACAGTGTAGACCAAACAAAGTCTGACTCAATAACAGAAAACATCTGTTTAGTTCCATATCTAACAGTTACAAAACACATACCATGATTATAGCATATGGTGTACACCTGCTTCTCCTGACAGCATCTTGGATATGTTTCTAGGTGGAGAAATAGTATGTGAGCAAAGGCCCTCATTGATCATTGATAGTTTGTAAAAATTAATCCACTTATACAAAAATTATAGTCAGAGATTTTATGAGCCTTTTGCCAGGATAGCTGGTGTCCTTAAGTTATGGTGAGGTCACAGTTTCCAGCTGAGTAGTAGTAAAAAAAAAAAAAATGGCCATTCACATACAGGGAGTGCAGAATTATTAGGCAAATTGTATTTTTGAGGATTAATTTTATTATTGAACAACAACCATGTTCTCAATGAACCCAAAAAACTCATTAATATCAAAGCTGAATATTTTTGGAAGTAGTTTTTAGTTTGTTTTTAGTTTTAGCTATTTTAGGGGGATATCTGTGTGTGCAGGTGACTATTACTGTGCATAATTATTAGGCAACTTAACAAAAAACAAATATATACCCATTTCAATTATTTATTTTTACCAGTGAAACCAATATAACATCTCAACATTCACAAATATACATTTCTGACATTCAAAAACAAAACAAAAACAAATCAGTGACCAATATAGCCACCTTTCTTTGCAAGGACACTCAAAAGCTTGCCATCCATGGATTCTGTCAGTGTTTTGATCTGTTCACCATCAACATTGCGTGCAGCAGCAACCACAGCCTCCCAGACACTGTTCAGAGAGGTGTACTGTTTTCCCTCCTTGTAAATCTCACATTTGATGATGGACCACAGGTTCTCAATGGGGTTCAGATCAGGTGAACAAGGAGGCCATGTCATTAGATTTTCTTCTTTTATACCCTTTCTTGCCAGCCACGCTGTGGAGTACTTGGACGCGTGTGATGGAGCATTGTCCTGCATGAAAATCATGTTTTTCTTGAAGGATGCAGACTTCTTCCTGTACCACTGCTTGAAGAAGGTGTCTTCCAGAAACTGGCAGTAGGACTGGGAGTTGAGCTTGACTCCATCCTCAACCCGAAAAGGCCCCACAAGCTCATCTTTGATGATACCAGCCCAAACCAGTACTCCACCTCCACCTTGCTGGCGTCTGAGTTGGACTGGAGCTCTCTGCCCTTTACCAATCCAGCCACCGGCCCATCCATCTGGCCCATTAAGACTCACTCTCATTTCATCAGTCCATAAAACCTTAGAAAAATCAGTCTTGAGATATTTCTTGGCCCAGTCTTGACGTTTCAGCTTGTGTGTCTTGTTCAGTGGTGGTCGTCTTTCAGCCTTTCTTACCTTGGCCATGTCTCTGAGTATTGCACACCTTGTGCTTTTGGGCACTCCAGTGATGTTGCAGCTCTGAAATATGGCCAAACTGGTGGCAAGTGGCATCTTGGCAGCTGCACGCTTGACTTTTCTCAGTTCATGGGCAGTTATTTTGCGCCTTGGTTTTTCCACACGCTTCTTGCGACCCTGTTGACTATTTTGAATGAAACGCTTGATTGTTCGATGATCACGCTTCAGAAGCTTTGCAATTTTAAGAGTGCTGCATCCCTCTGCAAGATATCTCACTATTTTTGACTTTTCTGAGACTGTCAAGTCCTTCTTTTGACCCATTTTGCCAAAGGAAAGGAAGTTGCCTAATAATTATGCACACCTAATATAGGGTGTTGATGTAATTAGACCACACCCCTTCTCATTACAGAGATGCACATCACCTAATATGCTTAATTGGTAGTAGGCTTTCAAGCCTATACAGCTTGGAGTAAGACAACATGCATAAAGAGGATGATGTGGTCAAAATACTCATTTGCCTAATAATTCTGCACGCAGTGTAGATAAATTATGCTGCGTATATGCCTCCAGAGAAACGTGCCCTCAGAGATACTATCTACTGTGCTGCCATATATGCTTGATATACTGTGAGGAGACTGACCTCAAGATAAATGTAGACTCCAAGCCGTAAATGAAATTCATACCCCAGACCAGAACCAAAATATTGTAAATCTAGACCTCAGACCAGACCCCAAACTTAATTCAGACTCCAAAATCAATTTACATCCTGGACCAGACCTAAAAAAAGAATTTTGATGCCAGGTTATACCCAGAAGAAATCAATTCAGACCCTGGACCAGACCCCTCCATTTTCTTACTAACCACTATGGATGAGTGAATTGATTCACAAAACTTTGTCAACCAAATGAATCTAAAGCTTTTCAGGTTTGCTTCGGATTAATCCAGTAAAACGGCTCACAGAGCCATTTTACTGCACATGCTGGCAAAATCACAAGGAAAGAAGAAGAAGGATGCTCACATGACCCTGGGAGGTAATGTGAAGGGAGCACTTGCCTGATTGGCTGATCCAGGCCGACAGACAGCCTGGATCAGCCAATCAGTGGGGCAGCTGGCAGGGAGATGCCTGTGCAGAATCAACAATGTCACTCTGTGTTAATGAGTAGTGTTGAGCGAATCAAAGCAGCTGAAGTGGAATTCGATCCAAAGTTTAGGAAAAATTGGATTCGCAACTAATGCAAATTTTGGAATATTGGATTGGGAGAGAGCAGGGAGATCGTAGGGAGAGTTTTTACACACTGTAGGGAAAGCATAGGAAGAACATAGGGAGACTGCAGGGAAAGTGAAGGAACTGTAATCTGAAGCTGTAGGGATCTATAGGAGACAAAACTGTTTGCATCAATCCCCTGTGTAGGGCCCAGAGCTATCTAATTAAACCGCGTCCTTCTTATTTAATAGACAAGCACTACTAGACCTTGATTCTCAAATTGGGGTTAATAAGCTGTGTAATATAACTGTTATTGGGGTGTCCACCTTGTTTAATAGATAAGCAATTCTATTACGCCTTGATTCTCAAATTAGTTTGCATAAGCTGTCTAGTTCTACTGTTACTGTCACAGTAACTGTTTCACTACCAGAAAGGACTACCGTAGCTATGCATGTTGCTGCAATGAACAGTAATGTACACCGAGATACACTTATATATAGCTGATTTAACACGCTTTTTTGGAAAAATTCTGCCAAGCGTCTGAATTGCATTTTTTCAAACTTCGCTCATCTCTATTAACCCCCAGGATACCTGAGTTTTTTTTGTTATTTTTTGTGTTTTCATTTTTCTTCCCTATCTTCCTTGAGCCATAACTTTTTGATTTTTCTGTTCACATAGCTGTATGAGTGTTTTTTTTTATGGGACAAGTTTTACTTTATAATGCCACCATTTAATATGGCATACAATGTAGTGGGTCACGGGGAAAAAAAATTCCAAATGGTGTGGAATTGGAAAAAAAGCAATTCCTCCACCGTTTTATGTGTTTTGTTCCTGTTTGCAGCAAAACTGACCTGACCTTTTTTTTTTTTTGCATCACCATATTCTAACCCCCATAACATTTTTATAGTTATATCTACTGAGCTGTGTAGGGGCTCATGTTTTGCAAGACAAACTGTAGTTTTTATTGATACCATTTTGGAGTGTGTGTGACTTTTTGATCACATTTTATTACTGACCCTTTTTTCTATTATGCCATTCGCCGTGTTGGAAAAATATCTTTATATTTTAATTTTTCGTTGCGGTGATACCCATGATGTTTATATTTTTTGTTATTTATGTATTTATTTTTTTATTCTATGGAATGGGAGCGGGGTATGATTTTGAAGCTCATATTTGAGCCTACAAAACCCAATTTTTTATTTTATTCTGAACAATCGTGGATTTTCTTACATCCATTAATTGTTCAGAATTGCTAATTTCTTATGTTGGCCTGCCACTCTTCAGCGAGACCCAGCACATTAAAATCAATTACCGGCAACCTCATTGGCCACAGAGAATCCCGGTAAGAAGCCCAGAAGCGTGAGCTTGATCACGGCATCTAAAGGTTTTAATGACTGCGATCAGCATTATTGCCAGTCCTAGTCATTAGCCGCGGGTCTCTACTGTTTGAAACAGTGGAGACATGCTGGCCATGACGTGCAGCAGGCGCCATGTTTATACTTCGCTCCAGCACCATACATGTACGGCGCTGGTAGTGAAGGGGTTAATGAAAGTGAACAGGTGTATGCAGTGTCTGACAGAAAACAATCTTAGTCAGCATACAGAGACACATGCAAGCATCTTTTCTAGTGTAACAGGGACAGTGTAGCGAAAGAATAGATAGAAATAATGGAGGGACTTTGATCAGGGAAAGCTTTGAAGGAGTGAGGGACTGAGGACCTGGGGCACAGTGCTTAATAATACAGCTTCTGCAGAACCTTATCTAACTGGATCCCTGCCTTGCACAACTTTCAACAAGAAGGGTACCTAAACTATCATCAATCAGTAGAACACCAGAATCGGAGTGTGCCCCGGAGGGAAGAAAGGTGCACCCTTCCACATCACTGCGCAAGCCCAGAGGGCATCAGAACCATGAGTACTACTACTACTGCTCCCACCCATCACACACTCACGCACTCCCCTGCAGCACACGACACATGCACTGTCATAAGGCTCTGTACATTGTCATACAGGCCCTGTGCACTGTTCTGCGGCTTCATGCCTTGTTTTACAAGCACTGCTAAATCTTATAAGGTGCCGTGCAGTGTTAAACAGGCTCTGTACATTGTCGTACAGCTCCATGTGCAGTGAGCCCATGAGGAGCCGGAGCAGAAGATGGGAGCTGTAGTGACTCTGTCTGTCACAATCAATCACGGTGTCTGTCCATTTGTTCCCTAGGGCCATGCAGTGAAAGGAGGGGACACCCTTTGTTCCTTCCGGGCACGCCCTGATTCTGGGGCTCCGCCCTGATGGCAGCTGAGGTGTGCTTTATGTTAGTTGTCTGCATGAGTGCAAAACAGGGTGTGCAGAATGCAATGGCCAGCACATGGTGTATGAGTCAGAAAACCAGGTCAGTAGTAGAAGAATAACCATCTTTCTTTACTGTAGTGCAAAATGGGAGTTGCAGTACATTCAACTATAGAAGACACAGTTCTAACTGTATACAGTGCAATTATATCCAAGATAATGTGTATGGAGTTAGGCAAAGATGTGAGTTATGTCCCTCTTTGTACAGTATCTTGCTAAAGTCTCTATCAGTAAAATCTATGTGGGCAATGGTGGCTGTAATGTCCACTGCGGGATATAGGGTCTTGAAAGCAAGTCTGGCCAGAGCATGTCCAGGTGTGAAGGGTGTTTTAACTGTGTCCCTCACAGCAGTAAAGTCTGAATAGGTGTAGTCGTAGATTACCTTAATGACTCCTATGCTTGGTAATGCAAATTCCAAGGTCTCCTTTTCTCTCCTTCTCTCTCTTTCTCTCTTTCTGTGGATCTTGCAGAGATTTGTTAGTCTCTGTAGCTTCCTTGGGCCTGAGAAGGGAGTGCATAAGGCATACCTGCCTTCCTCTTTGAATTCTCACTTTACACTCTCTAGAGCAATAGGTGGGACCAGGCACCCATAGCAAACAGCAAGGGCTAAACCAGGATTATCAACCCTTGGCTGTGTCATCCATACATAGCTATACCGATTGCAATACATGGCATAACAATATATAGCATAACATTCAATAACATTATATTAAGGAACAAACTATTCGAAGATACTCCCTGCTTCCCTGCACATGCGATGGCATACAGGCTTCATGCATTGTCGTACAGGCTCCATACATTGTTGCACAAGCTCCATACAAAATAGTAATAAGGCTCAATGTAATTTCAAAAAAGGCTCAGTCATAAGGCTCTTTGCAGTTTCGTAAGGCTCTGGGCACTATCATACAGGCTCCATACACTGTCGTACAGGCTCCTTGTAGTGTCAGAAGGCTCCATGCACTGTCATACAGCCTCCATACACTGTCGTACAGGCTCCTTGTATTAAGGCTGTCATGCAGGCAGGGCCGGTACAAGGCAGGGGCCGAAGGAGCGGGTGCCCTGGGCGCTACCATTTGCGGACAGGAGGGGGGCGCAGGTGAAGTGCCAGCCACGGCCCCCCCTACATCATGCTGTGCCCCCCCATGTGCCCCCCCAACTAAAATGACCCCCCCCCCCCCGAAGTGAGCAGCCGCCGCTGGGCACAGGGAGATGAGCGCTTCCATTGCGCTCATCTCCATTGTAAACTGTCTGTGCCAGCGGAGGTGCAGGGGAGGGAGAGGCGTGTCCCTTCCCTTTCCTCTGATAGGCTGCAGGCAGGCACCGAAGTGGAGGAGAGGCCCCGCCCCCTAATTACTCCTGTTTACCTTTCTAAAGCTAAAGGACCTTTGATGATGTCATCGCAGGTCCTGTAAGGGAACTGCACAGTGTAAAGTGTAGTTCCCAGGTTAGAACAGTGCATCTGCCAGGACCTGTGATGACATCATCTTCAACATCACAGGTCCTGCAGAATCTAGCAAAGGAACTGCACCAAAAATGGTGTAGTTCCTAGGTTTCAAAGGTACATCTGCCAGGACCTGTGATGACATCATCACAGGTCCTTCAACCCCTAACAGCAAGTATTAAAAGTTCACAAGCAGCTCTGTATTGATCCATACAGACTGGAATGGAGAGGTAAGAGGAGGTCCTCCACTTTTCATCATTTACCCCCCCCCTCCATGCCCTGTTTTTACTCATTGCTCACTCATGTATACTACTTCAGACAGTTACCACTACCTCATGTACCTCACAGTGACTATAATGCATAACTGACTACATATTTCTATAAACACTGCATCTACAGTATTATACCTTCTATGTGTCACATCAATACACTGCTCTGTATATATATATATATATATATATATACACACACATACATGCACACACACTGCATATATTACACAGTATTATACATGCAATATGTACAGATATATAGTATATACCGCAGTGCACTGATATGTGAGGTATGAGGTATAATAGATGCTGTGTGTACAGATATCAGTACACTTCTGTATATACTATATATGTGAGGTACGAGGTATAATAGATGCAGTGTGTACAGATATATAGTATATACAGCAGTGTACTGATATGTGAGGTACGAGGTGTCAATACACTGCTGTATTTACTATATACCTGTACACACTGCATCTATTATACCTCGTACCTCACATATTACACTACTGTATATACTGTATACACTGCATATATTATACCCCGTACCTCACATATCAGTACACTGCTGTATATACTATATACCTGTACACACTGCATCTATTATACCCTGTACCTCACATATCAGAACACTAGGGAATATACTATATACCTGTACACACTGCATCTATTATACCGCGTACCTCACATAACTGTACATTGCTGTATATAATATACATCTGCATCTATTATACCTCTTTTGTGTGCCAGGGCTGTTTTGTAATCCCATTCCGGCCCTGATGGCATAAATTATAAAACGCAGCAGCAAGAATAGTTCATGGAACAAAGGGAGGGGCTATAAAAGGGGAATGGGGGCCCAATTTAGATTCCTGCTATGGGGCCCAGTGATTTTTATGTACGCCCCTGGCTGCAGGCACTAGGCCGGCAGCCTATCAGAGGCCGGCGCAATGACGTCATCGTGCCGCCTGAGCCTTACATTACAGCGTGGGACACAGGAAGAGGCTGCATCGCATCGCTGACACTTAGGTAAGTATAAGTGTTTTTTTTTTGTTTTTTTTTACAATAGTGTTACTGGCACATTGGGGGGGCTTATTACAAAACTGGCACACTGGGTTTGCTTATTGTTTAAATTTGGACAGAATATCAATTAATTTTGGTCTTATTGAGTGGTAAAAAACATTTGTAGTGCCCTGAGGCAAGGGTAAAATGCAGTCTTAACGTTTGTGGATATTTGCTGCAATTGCTGCTATGCAAATTCATTATCTTACTACTTGAGTGCACTTTAAAGGATTAACTTGAACTGTGATTTATGTGATTTTTTGCACTTACTGTTTTGCATTTATACAATATATATATCCTGTTTATTTGCACTGTTATTGCACTGTATTTGGAGTGGTTAGTGCACAACCAGGTCACACTACGAGACTTTGGGAATTTCCAGCCAGTGTATGAGAAGCTAACAATTTTCCACTGCTGTCAAGGGACTATACAGAGCTGAGTTTTAGAGGGAAAAGCCAGACACTGTACTTTTGACCATCTGGCTTTTCACAGTGAACGTTTATGACGGGAAACTGGTTGGTGTTTCCCATTGACTTGTATTGAGGTTATATGACTGTCACGGTGGGGAGTGGGGGAAAACTCCCCGCCGATCACAGAAGGAAAACGGGAATAGAAACTAGGCCTGGACACTGAGGAAAGGAAGCAAGTAACCTCCTAAATCATCCCTAATCCTCACCCTGCCTCCTATCCGTATGAGCGGACCCAGATGGTAGAAGGGCTTATACACAGGAACCTCGGGCCCTACTAAACCTAAAGATCCCTGGAATAGTGTCAAAGCTAGGGACGACCTGTTCCTTCCCAGATGAATGCACAAGCATCACCCTAATACCTAGTAACCAGCGACAATGGTAAAACAACAAAACTTACTGTCATGTCCTAGAGCGAATCACCCTGACTCCTAGAACATAACACTGCAACAGTAAGACACCACGCTCAAATAGAGAGATGACAGTGAGAAGCGAACTGGATTGGCAGGTAAGAGTCCAGTGGCAAGAATAACCACTGACCCAAGAACACCGGAATACTTGGTCACTTAACTGCCGTGAAACCCATGAATATGTACTGGAACCCAAACACCATACAGGACACAGTACAAACAACAACCACAGAATCCAGCACACAACAGTCATGGTGCTGCTGGTGTTGATGGAGCTCCCGTTGCAGGAAGAGGATGTGGTTGATTTGTGCCAGCTACACGCCCAAATGAAACACCTTCCTCAGGTGCACGTAGGTGACAGGACGTTTAGCATCATTTTGTATGCCTGAAAACTGTGCGTCCAGTTCCTTCACATTGTCTCCCACCCAATCCCCTGCTGAAAGCGCAGAGTTGGCACCTGCAGCCCATGGGCATCTGTCTTTTACCTCACACCGTTGCAAATCAGCCAAGCAGTCTGAGCCTCAAGTCATGCAGCAGTCTCTTATGCTTTTTGATTACTCTGCTGGTGGGGCTTCCGAGGGCAGATATTGAGTGCACTGATGCCCAACCACTTATGTTTCAGGATGTGGACATTGGAGGACCATCACAGCACGTCTCTGATGATGATGATGACGAAACACAGGTGCCAACTGCTACGGCTTTCTGCAGTGTGCAGACTGGCAAGGAGGCCATGGGTGAAGAGTAGGTGGAAGATGATGTGGAGGATGATGAGGTCCTGGACCCCACAAGGAATCAAGGTCATGCAAGTGACGTTTGCAGTTCGCAGGAAGAGGTGGTGGTCACATAGCGCCAGCCGCACAGCAAAAGAGGAAGCAGGGTGCAAAAGCAGAGTGGCCGTCCTCTAGACAGTATGCCTGTTACTGCCCACCGCACCCAGGGACTGAGCACACCAAAGCCGGCTCCAAGGAGTTCCCTGGTGTGGCAGTTCTTCAGACAATGTGTTGATGATAAGACACGAATGGTTTGCACTCTGTGCAATCAGAGCCTGAAGCCAGGCATAAATGTTCTTAACCTGAGCACCACCTGCATGACCAGGCATCTAAATGCAAAGCAAGAGGTGCAGTGGAGTACACACCTGAAAAACCACGAAAGATCTCAGGCTCCTCCTTCTCCCTCTTCTGCTGCGGTCTCCGCCTCTTCCTCCCCCTCTGGAGTGACAGTGGCACCTGCCACCCCGCAAACATAGGATGTGGCAGGAACACCACTACCTACACCTCCACCACCGTCACCAAGCATCCCCATGGAAGCATTCAGCTGTCCAACCCCAAAACACTGGAGAGAAAGAGGAAGTACCCCCCTACCCACCTGTGATCCCAGGCCCTAAATGCCAGAATTTAAAATTCCTGGCTTTTGAAATGCTGTCATTCCGTCTGGTGGAGACGGAGACTTTTAAAAACCTTATGGCGGTGGCTGTCCCACAGTACGTGGTTCCCAGCCGCCACTACTTTTTCAGGCGAGACATCCCTGCCCTGCACAACCAAGTGGCGGACAAAATCAGGTGTGCACTGCGCAACGCCATCTTTGGCATGGTCCACATAACCACCGATACGTGGACCAGTAAGAACGGGCAGGGACGTTATATCTCCCTAACTGCACACTGGGTAAATTTGGCAGTTTGGCGCATGTCCTACCGCCACTGAGGATTGCAGGACGTTTCTCATTGCCTTCTGTTGCCTCCTTCTCCTACTCTGCTTCCTCCTCTACCGCCTCCTCATCAGGTCAGCGCATCACGTGCACCACCAACTTCAGCACAGCCAGGGGAAAACGACAGCAGGCTGTTCTGAAACTCATCTGTTTGGGAGAAAAACCCCACACCGCGCAGGATCTGTGGACGGGCATGGAACAACAAACCGATGAGTGGCTGGTGCCGCTGAGCCTCAAGCCCACCCTGGTGGTGTGCGATAATGGGTGAAATCTCGTAGCAGCTATGGGCCTAGCCAGTTTGACGCATATCCTTGCCTGGCACATTTGCTGAATTTGGTGGTGCAGAGGTTCCTGAAAAATTACCCCGATATGTCAGAGTTGCTGCAGAAAGTGCTTTCTCGCCCTGCTGTTTGCGCTGCAGTGTAACTTCGGCCTTCCCGCTCACCGCCTCATAAGTGAAGTACCCACCAGGTGGAACTCCACTTTGCACATGCTGGAGAGACTGTGCAAGCAGCAGCAGGCGATAGTGGAGTCTCAGCTGCTCCGCGGAACAGCACCACTTCACCACCAAAGAGTGGGCCTCCATGCGGGACGTGTGTGCCGTGTTGTGCTGTTTCGAGTACTCCACCAACATGGCCAGTGCTGATGATGCTGTCCTCAGCTTTACTATCCCACTTCCAGGGGCGTTGCTAGGGTCTCAAAAGATCCGGAGCCCAAGCCCTAATGAATATTGCCCAATTCTTTAAGTTAACCAATCGCTTCCCCCCAACCCCTCCCCCTGCAAACACTAGAACTGAAGACATTTTACTGTATTTGCTATACAGCTATACAGCAGCACATACCTTTCACATCCAGTGCCTCCCAGGTGATGTCTCCTCTGATGTAGATCTTCTCTGTCATCCTTTTCTCCATTCGGTCCGGACAACTTCTTTCAGCCGCACCTCGTCTCTGCAAAGTGTAAAACACAGACATCTTAGCTTCCTCACTTTTCTCTACCCCCAAATAGTATCCTGAAGAAAAATGAGGAGTGCCCCCCATAGTAATAGTACTCCTCATAGCCCCACCAATAGTAATTCCCTTATAGAATGCCCTCATTAGTAATACTGCCCCCTACAGTGCCCCCAACAGTGATAGTGCTCCCCAAGAGTGCCCTCTGATATTAATAATGTCCTTAAAGAGCCCCTAGTAGAAATAAGGCTCCCCTATTGTTATCCCAGTGGTAATAAAGCTCTCTACAGACCCCTCAGTAGTGATAAGGCCCCCTATAATGCTCCTAATAGAAATAATGTGGATCTATAAGTCCCTCCTATAGAGCCCCCAGTAGTAATAAGAACGCTTAATGTCCCCTGGATTTTAAATGTCCCCACAGTGCCCCAGTATTTATAATACTGTTATAATGCTCACCCTAAAGTGCCCCAGTATTTATATCACCCCCTACTGTTATAATGCCTACATAGTGCCCCCAGTATTTATATTGCCCCCTTACTGTTATAATGCTCACCTTGAAGCGCCCCCAGTATTTATAATGCTCCCTGCAGTGCCCCCTGTAGTTATATTCCTCCGTTTGCTGTCCTCAGAAATTATAATTCCTCAGCACCTCCACCATACAGTCCCATGTAAATAACATTATTTGCCTCCTCCGCCATAGAGTCCCATGTAAATACCATCACACCATCTCTGCAGCCCCCTCCAATATACAGTCCCATAATAACATCCCTCTCTATCTACAACCCCCTCCAAAATACAGTCCTACGTAAATAACCACCCCCTCCCCAGCCACCTTCAACATACAGTCCCATGTAAATAACATCACTCCACCCCATTATCCCATGTAAATAATTTCAGCCCTAACATACAGTACCAGTTAAATAACTATAACTCCCAATATTGCTTTGCCTCTCACATTGAGTAATCTAGCCCTTCACTTACCTCTCCTCATGTAGCAGACCTCACCACAGCTTATTCCCTGGACCTCTCTTCACTGCTGAGCCGTCATCTCCTGCACTGGTCGCATAATGGTGACATCATCCCAGGTCCTTTTCAGCTACTGCATTTAGAACTGATCACATAGACTGTGATGTCATCACAGGTCCTTCAGCTCTTGCAAAGCATTAGATTCAATTGTATTGCCGTCCTGAGGATAGCAATGCAGTTGGATCTATCTGGCAGGCAGTACATTCGGGGCCTAGAACAAAACTATGTTTTAACCTAGCAACGCCCCTGCCCACTTCTATGTCTCCTTAAAAAAAACGCTTCAGGCGATGATGGAAGAGGATGTGGCATAGAAGGAAGAGGAGGAGGAAGAGGGATAATTTCCACGGTTATCAGACTAGTCATTCACAAGTGTCCAGCCAGGATACAGGTCTGGAGGAGAAGGATGATGATGATGAGGAGTAACCGTGTTCACAGCTGGGACCCAAATCAGCTCATGGGCATCACTGGAGAAAGGCTGGGGGATACAGAGGAGACAAACGATACACCTCCCACAGAGGACAGCTGGTCGTTGCCTCTGGGCAGCCTGGCACACATGAGCGACTACATGCTGCAGTGCCTGTGCAATGACCGCTGAGTTGCCCACATTCTAACCAGTGCTGATTACTGGGTGGCCACCCTGCTGGATCCTCACTGCAAGGACAACGTGACATCCTTAATTCCGTCACTGGAGCATGATCAGAAGACGCGCGAGTATAAGCGCAAGCTGGAAGATGCGCTGCTGATGGCATTGCCACCTGACGGGGGCTCAGTGGAAGCACAGGGCGAAGGCAGAGGATAAAGAAGTCCCCAAAGCAGCTGGGGCACCACCAGCACATGAGAAGGGAGGGTTAGCATGGCCAAAATGTGGAAAAGCTTTATCAGCAAGCCACAGCAACCAGCACCACGAGCTGATATGGAACGTCTTAGCAGGAGGCAGCATTTCAGCAACATGGTGGAACAGTACGTGTGCACACACCTACACGTACTGACTGAATGGTCTGCCCCATTCAACTTCTGGGTCTCCAAATTGGGCACTTGGCCTCAGCTTGGCCTTTACGCCTTGCAGGTGCTGGCCTGCCCTATAGCTGGCCAGCTAAGACATGTCCTAGGTTGCTAACATAGTTTATATGTTTATACAGCTAGACATACTAATAACCTTAATACAGTTCCTATGTTTGTGTGTAAAGACAAAAGCAGAGTTATTTACGGTGACTTCATGTTTGGATGTCATGTAATAGTTATATTTTGTGTTCACAGAAGCAGAAAAGATAATATGCCTTTAAAATTCATTATATAATGTAAGGTAAGCTCAATGACACAGCAGAAACAACAGAAAGCATAGAGTTAAACTGTTATTGCTGAACAGGAGTTTTGACCAATCACAGCCAACCTCACACACTGCCTGTGTGTGAAATTCCCCTAGCAGGAGCTGCTAGAATCATTACACCAGAGGAGAGGAGCTGAACAGACACACACTCCACTAAGAGCTATGTTTTATGGAGACCAAAATAGTTCCACCAATTGCAAAATACTAAGTTAACAATCAAAATTCAAATTCCATATTGCAATCCAAATTTCATACAACCATACCAGATCATACTCAACCAATCTGAAAATAGTTACTGCTAACTGCATACTGCAAATTGCGACTAAATTCAGCAAGTAGAACTATTAGTTAGACCTCAGATATACCTCTCAGAGAGATCATAAAGTGCTTAAATAACTTAAAGTGAGAGTACAGATACTCAAGAGAGAAATATATCCACCATTTTATTTTGAATGACAAGATTGAACAGTTGAACCACCATCTTATGCATACCGCCATTTTGTGATATCTTTTCAACACGTGTTATGTACAAGGACTATCTGCTGCGGAGGCGGCAGTGTTATATATGAAGAAAAGTTGAAGTTAATAAAGAAGTTATTTCAAGCATTTGGTGTGATCTTTAAACCTACTGTTTCCATAGAACAGTGCTAGAGGAATTACAGAGTAATAGTCAGTCTGGTTAAACTAAAAGTCAGACATATCAAAATTCTTCTAATGCCACAGCGCAAAAGGCACTTCATAGTGCTGCGTCTGCCACAGTGGAACTATTACCCTCTGAGGGTAAAGTGATAGCGCTCCTCAACTTGCACAGTAAAGAACGCATTATACCACTGCGCAGCAACTGTTCCCTGAGTCAGCAAGCAAAGACACCTCAGCGGAACTACCATAGAGGCCATAAAATGTGTGCATTAGTCAAACTGCAGACAACTTTTAAAGTGACAGAACGGCAAAGGCAAAATAGTCAGAGAAAGAGCACCAACCCTTCTGCGATCCCTAGAGAGAGAAAGAGACGCATAGTGGGAGGCCAAAGTTCAGAGCTAGAGTGTCTGCACCTCTATCCACAGAGAGACCATGTACTGCAGCCAGCTAGTTTCCCGCCACTAGGCCCAAAGCCTGCAGCAGTGTATCCAAGCCAGCGCATCGCTAGTCATCACAGAGCATCGCAAGTCTGCACAGAGCATCGCAAGTCTGCACAGAGCATCGCAACTCAGCACAGAGCATTGCATCACATCAAGAAAAGACAAGTCTCCTTTAAGACAGACATTTGTTCCAGCAACCTTCAGATCACAGTATCCTGCTCTTCAGAATAAGGTCAGAGCTTTCCTTGTATTACTAATCATTGCATATAGGTTTTGGCATAAAGAGACATTTTTGTGTTTAGGAATAAAGTAAAACAAAGGACAGTTTGTAGTACACTGACTTTAAAGTATTTAAAGTGAAAGTCATTTATTGCCTGTATTTATCGCTGTTACATTTAAAGTACAATTTTGCATTTAAAGTGAAAGGTCCTTTAATATTCGGATTGATTGTTATAGCATTTAAAGTAAAATGTCTGAGCCTAGTATTACCATGCCACTGTTAGAAGATACAAAGATAGATAGAGTAGAAGGTGAAGAGCAAGAGAACCTGTCTGAGGTAGAAGAGTCTGATGCAGTATTAGTCTTGCCTCAAACTGACCCCCAAAGATGCTGGAAAATTTGGAGCAAGAAGCAGCATTAAAAGGAAAAATGTTCGCCAGAATATATGAGAAGTGGAAATTATACATTAAAGGCATTTGTGTAAAGTTAAAACAAGAAAGTATAAAAAGGAAATTGAGTGATATGGTAGAGACGGTAGAAAAATATGAATCAGAGCTTATGGCAGCATATCTCAATCTGCGGTCGCTTGCGACACCTTCACAGGACATTGTATGGAACATGGACACATGTACTGTGGTCACTAAAGATTTAGTAAAGCTTATGAGAGAACTATCATCTGCAGAAAACTATGATGAAGTTAAAGCAAGAAGGAGAATGAACAAGCTCTTTATAAGAGATTATGCTATGTCCGTAGTTGGAACCACAATTACAAGTGGGGCTTCCTTCGCTAGCAGAAGTGCCTCCCCCGTATCAGAGTCCTCAAGTACTTCAGCCAAAAGAAAGGAATTAGCTAAGCAACTTGCTGACAAGAGAGTGGAAATTGAGATGGAGGCTGCCATCGAGGCGCAGCGCCAACTGGTGGCTGAAAAGGAAGCTGAAATCGAGGCCCAGCGCCAACAGATGAAAAGTCTAGAAAGGCAAAAAGAAGTTAAGATCATAGAAGTACTGAAGTTCCTAAAATGGAAGGCAAGCTTTGAAATGATCATTGAGCATCATTGCTTCAGTCCAGTCGACAAGTTATTTTACCTTCAGAGATATGTTGGTGGAGAAGCCAAGGAAGTTCTTGAAGGTAACTTCTATAGAAAAGATGAAGAAGCCTACAAGCAAGCTTGTGAAAAAATAAATGCAAGATATGGTCATCCTTTCTTAGTACAAAGAGCCTTTAGAGAGAAACTAAAAACCTGGCCTAAAATAGGTCCTAAAGAACACTTCAGACTCCAAAAGTATGGTGACTTCCTGCAATCATGCAGCAATGCCATCCCACATGTTCAAGAACTAGAAGTACTGAACGACTATCTAGAAAACCATAGGATGCTAACTAAACTACTGAACCTGAAGAAGTGGCTTCTAGATGGAATTGCTATGTGACTAAACAGTCAGATATAGGTAAGAACTTCCCAAGTTTTAAAGAGTTCTCTGAGTTCGTTAATAAGGAAGCACGGATAGCATGTAATCCAGTAACATCATCTTACGTCTTAGAATCCTTAGAAGAAAAGCCTGCAAGAGAGATAAGACGTGCAAGAGCAACTAGCTTTGCAACCAACGCAGCAGCTAAAGGTCCAGATAACTACGAGAGCAAGTTCAAAGTCACTACTGGGATCAGAGAGACAGAACCAACAAATCTTCAGACTACCTTCAAGTGTATGTTCTGTGGAGAGAACCACTCCATACACAAGTGCCAACAATTGAAGGAGAAGTCCCCAGATGAAAAGAAAAGGTTTGTACTTGAGAACCAACTGTGTTTTGGTTGTCTAAGAAAAGGCCATGTTACTAAGAAGCGTAAGAAAAAGGCCACATGCAGCATTTGCAAAGGACGCCATCCTACACCACTACATGAAGAACGTCCAAAGATAAATCCTCAATACCTAAAGATACTGAGGAAGGAAAGAAAGTATCGGTATTCTCTTGCAGAGTGAGGGAAGGAAAAAGTAACGGCACATCAATAGTTGTACCAGTTTGCATTTCAAATCCTAAAAGGAGGAACAATAAGGTATACGCCTATGTGCTTCTGGATGCCCAGAGTGACGTCACCTTTATTGATCAAGAAATCTCCAAGAAATTACAAGTGGCTACAGAACCAGTGAAGCTCAAACTCACCACAATGATGGGGAGAGACACATTAGTCAACAGTCAAAAGGTCAAAGGACTGATAATTAGAGGACTTCATTCAAACTTCACATTAGATCTACCTCCGGCTTATACAAAAGATGATATACCTCTAGATCGAGATCGCATACCTACCTGTGAAACAGCCAATAAATGGGAGCACCTATCTGTCATATCTCATGAAATGTCCCCGCCGAAGGAGTTTGGTGTTGGACTGTTGATAGGCTACGATTGTCCCGAAGCCTTGGTACCACGAAAGGTAATCACAGGAGGAAAGGGTGAACCCTACGCTGTTCAAACTGATCTAGGATGGGGTGTTGTTGGGGGAAAACAGCAGATCGTAAACTCAAGACAGGTGACAGGATTGTGACATCAAATATCTGTCCAACTTTAAGTCCAGCAAAAGTAAAAAAAAGATCCTTGAATCTGACTTTGCAGAGATAAGTTCTAAAGAAAACAGTGTATCCCAAGAAAACATAAAGTTTGTACACACTCTACAAGAAAGTATTCAGCATAATCAACAAGGTCATCTTGAAATGCTCTTACCTTTTAGAGAACAACCTCGTCTGCCAAATAACAGAAATCTTGCCCTAGCAAGATTGAAATGTTTGAAGAAAAGGATAGGAAGAGATCCCAAACTCAAGAATAATTATTTGAAATTCATGGAAGGCATCCTTGAAGAAGGACATGCAGAGAAAGATGATAATCAGCCTAAAGAATAAGTGTGGTACATCCCACATCAAGGTGTCTACCACTCAAAGAAACCAGATAAGATTAAAGTAGAATTTCATTGCTCAGCAAAGTATTATGGTGTAGCATTGAAGGATCATCTACTAAAAGGACCAGATCTTACAAACACTCTACCTGGAGTACTCTGTAGATTCAGAAAATATCTCGTAGGGGTCATTTGTGATGTTGAAAAGATGTTCCACCAGTTTCATGTGAAAAATTAAGATAGAGACTTCCCTCAGGAAGATACAGATACAGAGTGTAAGGGAGTCTGCGGTTTTGGTTCCCTTGCGGGCAGATACGGTGGGGCATCCGCATGGGCGCCGGAGGGGAGGATCAGAGTCCTCAAGTACTGATCTCTGAGGCAGAATTGCCGGGCTGATGGCAATACGTCGCGGCCAATCCTGCCTCCGGTGTCTCCTGCGGGTTCCGTTCCGGCGTCCATGCTGACACAATCCCATGCCCGTGCCGAGTCTGTTGGGCGTCCGCATGCATGCCCGAAGGGTGATTCGCAAAGGAATGCACGGCCAAGTGTGCATGCATCTTATGCGCTAAGTCGGCCACTGGCAGGTAAAGCATCTGTGCACAAATTCAAAGTTGATTAAGGATTTGCTGCACAGATGCTAATGAGTAGGATCATCGCATGACCTATGAGGTTCTGACAAGCATTGGCCAGCAGGTGTTTAAAAGGTGATTTTCCTGGCTGATCAGTGCTCAATGTTGTCTCTACAACCTGGGAGTATGCTGGTTCAGATTTACTAAGTTTGTTCCATGCATGAACTCTGTGTGTCTCCATCTAGTGAATGCCTCTGGAAACCTCGTCTCTGCTCTACAGTTGCACCGTGTGTGGCCTCGGATCGGACCTTGGATACTTCTCTGTCTCATCCTTAGGTATTTGGTTTCACTGACTCTTCTGTATGAACTTTAGCCTGGTCTGGCTTTTCTCTGACGTTTTCCCACAGGTTATTATTTGGACTATGTTATTTCTGTATGATTTCTGGCTTGGACTTTACTGCTGTGTTTTCAATAAATCCACGTTTGTTCAGTTCTTTGCCTGGTTGCTTGGAGTTCTGCAGCATTACACAGAGCCAGCAGAATACAGAATGAAAGTACACTTGTTTGTAGCATAGTCTCCAGGTTGTGGCAATTATGGTATGAAGTACCTGGTCAATCAGAATGAAAAGGATTGCCCTTCAGCAGCAAATTTTCAGAAGAAAACCTTTTATGTAGATGATGGTCTCATAAGTCTAGAGTCCACAGAATCTGCAATAGAACTAGTGAAAGAAAGCCAAGAGTTATGTGCAAGAGTAAACCTGTGCCTTCATAAATTCATCTCAAACAACAGAGAGGTACTGGAATCCATCAGTGACTCTGAACGTGCATCAACAATGAAGAATGTAGATCTCAATTATGATCATCTTCCAGTTCAGAACGTACTTGGATTGGGATGGAATGTAGAGAATGACAAGTTCTTCCTTGAAGTATCTATTGAAGAGAAAATTGCAACTAGACGTACCATTCTTTCTGCAGTGGCTTCTATATTTAATCTATTGGGATTCTTGGCCCCAGTAATCCTCAGAGCAAAAGAAATACTAAAAGAATTATGCAGACAGAAGTTGGGATGAGATGATCCCATACCTGAAAATTTGAGGCCAAGGTGGGAGAGTTGGATAAGAGACTTGAAAAACTTGAGAGAAGTTCGGATACCCAGATGTTTTGTACCTCATGATTTTGGAAAGTACAAGAAAATAGAACTTCATCACTTTTCAGATGCCAGTAGTTATGGTTATGGTCAGTGCTCCTATATCACAGTGAAAGGAGAAGAAAAGATACACTGTACCCTGGTTATGGGAAAGGCCAGAGTTGCACCTACCAGTATTCAGACAATACCAAGACTTGAACTGACAGCAGCTTTTGTTTCAGCATCAATAAACAAGTTTCTGAAAGAAGAATTGGAATTGAAAATAAATGAAGAATATTTTTAGACAGACTCACAAGTTGTCCTAGGATACATAAACAATGAAGCTCGAAGATTCCATATCCTTGTTACCAATAGAGTTGAGAAAATTCTGGAAATAACAAATCCATAACATTGGCATCACATTGACACAAAGCATAACCCAGCAAATCATGCTTAAAGAGGCCTGAATGTAACAGAATTGAAAAATTCTAACTGGTTCACAGGTCCAGAGTTCCTTTGGGAAAAGAAAATCACGCCCAGTAAAGGTTACACAGAATTTTCTATTGGTGATCCTGAATTAAAAGTTGTACAAACATTGAGCACTACTGCCAAGTGTCAAGATGACATACTTGAAAGACTAGCCAGATGTTTCAAATAGAATAAAGTCATAAATGTAGTAGCTCAAATTCAACGTTTGGCAAAGGGAATCAGAAAGAAGGAATTGTTGAATGTAGAAGAAAGAATAAAAGATGAAGAAACAGTCATGAGACTCATTCAAAAGAGATCCTACAGTGAAGAGTTGAAGAGACTTAGTCAAGAACCTAAAAGGCTTCCAAACAACCACCCATTGTACAATTCTTAATCTTTTTCTGCAGGATGGTATACTGAAGGTGGGAGGGAGACTGGAAAATGCATTGTTACCTAACAAAGTGAAGCATCCAGCAATTCTACCCAAAAATTCTACCTTCACAAGATAGATTATTGATCACTACCACAACAAATCCTTGCATCAAGGAAGAAGTATTACCCAAAGCTGTTTGATAGAAGGTGTTTACTGGATCGCGAAAGGAAGCAAAGTTATAGCAAAGTATATAAGTAACTGTGTAGTCTGCAGAAAGGCACGTGGACCTACAGAAGAACAAAGAATGGCAGATTTACCGGCAGATCGAGTAAACCCATCACCACCATTTCTTTATAGCGGAATGGATTGTTTTGGCTCATTCATCACCAAACAAAACCGCAAGGAGTACAAGAGATATGGGATAATATTTACATGTCTAAGCTCCAGGGCAATTCACCTGTAAATGTTAGAAGATATGTCAACTGACGCATTCATCAATGCCTTGAGATGTTTCATAGCCATTAGAGGTACTGTCAGAGAGCTTAGATCTGACCAAGGATCTAATTTTGTTGGAGCAAAGAATGAATTGAAGAAAGCTGTAAAAGAGATTGATAAAGAAAAAGTAACTGAGTATTTGTTAGAGAAACTGTGTGATTTTCATATGAATGTTCCACATGCAAGCCATACAGGAGGAGTTTGGGAAAGACAAATCAGAACTGTAAGAAATGTGTTAAGTTCAGTGTTGAAAAAAAAACACAGGAAGAATAGATGATGCTTCACTTAGGACCCTGTTCTATAAAGTAATGTCTACTGTTAACAGTCGTCCACTTACAGTTGATAACATCAACGATCCAACAAGTTTGGACCCTTTAACTCCCAAACATCTACTTCACCATAAGTCTGATTACATACAGTCACCACCTGGAAAGTTCACCAAAGAGGATTTATATGCTAAAAGGAGATGGCGAAGAGTTCAATATCTATCAGAACAGTTTTGGAATAGATGGAGAAAAGAGTACTTAGCCCATCTGATGCTAAGAAGTAAATGGCAAACACCCAGAAGAAATGTCCAAGTTGGTGACATAGTGTTAGTGAAAGAAGAAGATTTACCTAGAAGTCAAAGGAAATTGGCCAAAGTTCTAGAAGTCTAAAAGGATGAAGACAGAGTGTTGTTACAAATAGGAGACTCAAAAATTGACAAAGAAGGAAAACGTCTCACTACTCCAGTCAAGTTGGAAAGTCCTATACAGAAGTTAGTCTTTCTAGTTGAGAGTGATAAAAGACACTTGGAAGTTGAGAACTTGATGGAAAATTCCTAAAATTCATGTTTAAGGCTGAAGTGCCTGAGAACATAGAATTATAGGTAATTTTGGTGGGAGTGTAGCTGGCCAGCTAAGATCTGTCCTAGGTTGCTAACATAGCTTATATGTTTATACAGCTAGACCTGCCAATAACCTTAATACAGTTTTTTTAGTACACAAAAGTTCGGGTACCCATTGACTTCAATGGTGTTCGGATTTGAGTTCCGGTCAAGTTCAAGTCCCGAACACGAACTTTGACCTGAAGTTCGTCAAACTTAGCGAACCCGAACATCCATGGGTCCGCTCATCCCTGGTGGTGAGCTGTATGACCATCCCTCATCTTTGTTCATTTGCCATTAGAAAGTGCAACTTGTCCTCCAAAAAACAATCCCTCATATGGCTATGTATGCAGAAAAATCACAAAGGTACGGCCTGGAAAGACAGGGAGTGAAAATGAAAACATAAAAATGAAGGGGTTGAAGTATGGGTTGTTAGTTTATTGGTATACAAAATGCATATATACTGTATTTCTTTTAAAACCTAATATTACTTTTTTATTAATTTTTTTATTTTGCTGTCTTCTTTTTTATGTTTCATTTTATTTATAAAATACTAGTAGTCTTAGTAGTAGAACTGTTTTGTCCAGGATCATCCAGGATCGTTTTGTCTGACCCCTTCCATTACATCAGGAGTGAATCACAGCTGACCTCCCACTGTTGATTATGTGTGTACAAATTATGGACAGCACAACGGAACCCCAACAGAACCCATTATCAGGAGTTGTTGGTATGATAAATGTGGCATTGTATAGTGGGATCCATTATAAATAAAAACCTAGCAGATATAAAAAAAGGTCAACAGAAAGCAAGGTAAAGTTGTAGCTAGAGATAAGTGAATTTCCCAAAATTTCTTTTGGGTCAGATTCTATACGGTCTGAATTCAACCAGAATCGAAAGTGCCCCAATTGCCCTGAAAAGTCATGTATGACACTTTGTAGTGTCCCAAGACTGTATCCAACCCCTTTCAACCTCTTTAAAACCAAGACAGCTAATGTCAAACTGACACCAACATGAATAGCTATCGGTAAACCGATGGTGGCCACTGGTAACAAACAGTCCAAACGGTCCAAAATTGATCCTAGATGCTTTCTTTACTATCTTCTGATCTGTAAAACGGTGGCCACCATTTTGAGCGATTTGTGAGTGACAAATCACAAAAGTTTTGGATTCTCCAAATTTAGAATCTTTTGGAAAATTCATAATGGACTTGATTTGTGTTAAATCGACTTGCTCATCTCTAGTTGTAGACTTTTCTTTATTAGCTCATCATGCTCCAATAGGGTATGGAACAGATAACTGTCTGAAGCAGACAACCGCTTTGCATTTACCAAAAGAAAATGATTATAACTGCATTGTTTCCCAGTTAAGAAATCTGTGCTCATAAGCCAAAAGTACAACCACTGTGCTTCCCCCAATTACAAATATAAACTAGAATGTCATAATCACATTCTGTCACCACACAGGTCTGACTTAGTTCGTGTGATGGGATACATGTGTCAGTCAGTATTCTAGAATAACAATGAATACGTGCAAGTAAACAACAAACATATGCAAACAACAGAAAACGGAAGGGGCAAATATCCAAGTGTCATATTATCTTCTGGTAGGAACTGTTTACTGTGCTAGCAACAGACCAAGTTTCAGATGAGTGCGTTCTTGAACGGCAGTCTACTGCCTTGCATTGTGCCCAGCTACGTGGGAGATTTGGCAAACATTGTATATGTGAATCACAGCCTCAAATAACAGATATTTGGAAAGAATCATATGAAAGACAAACAAACTTTAAGCCTGCGAAGAGAAGAATGCTAAAACTTCAGAGAAGCACAGAACGTTTTATGTCATGAACTTGTTCATGGATGGAGTTCAGCTCTGAGTAGTAGACGTTCATCTCGATCGCTGTAGCAAATGGGCATGTTAATCATCAGTATTCATAGAAATCTTTGCATTGTTACTAGTCGTTTTGCAAAGGTTATAAAGTATGGAGACCATATTGTGCACATTAATTTCCTGGTGGACAGTGAGATTAACCAATCTGGAATAGAGGTTGCAGTCACCGGGAGCAGGCAGTTCCGAGAACAGCCGCTGGGGGCCTTCATCGGGCTGTTCTCGGAACTGCCTGCTCCCGGTGACCGCATTTTTTTCAGACCGGCTTGTGGCACAGGCACAGGTAAGGGCTTACTTGTGCATCGCCCGGACTTGTGAGTTAAGATGGCAGCCCGCATGTGTTCGCAGCGAACACGGCGAACTGGCCATCACTGATTGTAAACACTGACTCTTAAGCAGTCTTTGATTCTAGGATTACTAGTCTTAACATGAACATATAAACTATCCAATATGTGCATGGACTACTCACATCATAGGCATTTAATGATGGAAATATGTGCATGGACTACTCACACCATAGGCATTTAATGATGGAATAGTAGAATGTTACTTAAGGTACATAGTGGCCACACAGTCAGGTTTCTTGATGCAGTTTTGGAAGCCAAAACTGGGAGTGAATTAAAAAAAAAGGGGGAAATGTCATATCTGTCCTGTTTACTGTATTCTCTCCTTTTATGAACCATTCATGATTTTGGCTTCTAAAACTGCATCCAGAAACCTCACAGTGTGGTTGTACACTTATTCTCATGGACACAAGGCGGATCCGTTATGCTGCCCATAGACCTCTATTATGACAGATCAAAACGGAATGCCTCTAAAGGTTTCCGTTTTGAATTCCATCTTACAAATTCCGTTATTCTCCGTTATAACCATGTTATAATGGAAAACAATAACGGAATTCATAACGCGGATGTTAACCCGCACTTAGCTGGTCGAAAAACCAACCACAGGAAATAATTTACTGTACAGGGTCTTGTTTTGACCCAATACCTAGGCGGAAGTCCCATGAGACATTATGGCTATGGTTTCTTATACTGAGCAATTTCACCTACAATTTATCAGATAACGTTCAACTCCACCAATGAGGCCTGTATGAGGAATCGAGATGAAGTTTATTTCCAGCCTGAATCCTTGCAATTATGCACAACAAACAGTATAAGAAGAATTTTGGGCTGGGGTGCAACAGGAGATGTTCAGGGACAACTTTAGCAGGGACAACTTTCCAACAGGTCTTGTCAAACAGACTAGCTACAATATCAGACATACAGGTCTGGGAGCACAGGAGCGACCATAATATGGTAAGTTTCAATACAATATTCAATAATGTCCTAAAAAAGCGAGCTACAAAAACATAGAACTTTGGAAATTCTGATAGGTGCTGGTCCCACCTCTGGGACCCGTACCTACAAGGAGAACAGAGCCGGGGAGAGTTGTGGCTGGAGGACCTCGGGTTTCCCGGGGTCCATCCACCCCCAGGCGCAGCTTCCCGTCTCTCCCATTGAAGTGAATGGGAGCGCACCGCACATGTGCGGCCACCGCTCCCATTCATTTCTATGGGGCCGACGAAATAGCTGAGCCAGCGCATAAAAATGAACAAAATGAATGGAGGGCGGCTGCGCATGCGCAGTGCGCCCTACTCAACTTTCTCCGCTCTGTTCTCCTTGTAGGTGCAGGTCCCGCACCTATCAGACAATGGGGGCATATCCTAGCGATATGCCCCCATTGTCTAAGATGGGATAACCCCTTTAAGGGAAGAGCTCAATCATAAAAACTAGGGTCATGTTCTAGTAAATGGGGATACTAAAGCAAAATGGGAAGCTTTTAAAGATATATTACATGAATCTTGCAATAAGTGTATTTCAATGTGTGACAAAATGTCCAGGAATGAAAGGAAACCAATGGATCAAAAGGGATGTTCTGAACATATTATGACAAAACAAAAGACACTTAAAACATTCAAGGTTGATGGTTCAGAAAAAATATTCCAGGCTTACAAAGACCTCAATAGGAAATGTAAAAATGAAATAAAATTGCCTAAATAAGCCACCGATTACCCATTTATATCCCTTTTGATGCAACCTATTATCTTATTGGCCTTGGCAGCAGCTGCCTGACACTGGTTTCTACAGTTTAGGGTCCATTCACACGTTCAGGGTCCATTCACACCCGGCCGCACCCCCTATAGAAATGCCTATTCTTGTCCGCAGCTGCGGACAAGAATAGGACATGTTCTATCTTTTGCGGAGCTGCGGACCGGAAGTTCGGGCCCGCACTCCGCAAATGCGGAAGCGGAGAGCACATAGTGTGCTCTCCGCTTCACGTCCGGGCCCATAGAGAATGAATGAGTCCGCACCCGTTCCGCAAAATTGTGGAACGGGTGCGGACCCTTTTGCGGACGTGTGAATGGACCCTTAGTTTGCTGTTCACTTATAAGTCCTTTTCCATGTCAAGGGAATGGGTCCGCATCCGTGATGCGCGGCGCATACAACCGGTGCCCATGTATTGCGGACCCGCTGTATGCGGGCCGCATTACAGCCACATCTGGGAAACAGCCGTGTGCATGAGGCCTTACCAAGTGTTTTACCTTTTTGTGTGTACGGGTGACTTGCATTATTCCTTCCCAAGTGCATAACCTTACATTTGTCAGTGTTAAACCTCATCTGTCACTTCTCTGCCCAAGCCTCCAATCTATCCAGATCCCTCTGTAGTAGTATACTGTCCTCTTCAGTGTTAATTACTTTACACAGTTTAGTGTCATCTGAATTTTTTTTTATTTTACTGTGCAGCCCCTATACAAAATCAATAATAAATATATTGAAGAGAATAAGGCCCAATACTGACCCCTGAGGTACCCCACTCGTGACAGTGACCCAATCTGAGTGTGTACTGTTAATAACCACCCTCTGTTTTCTATCACTGAGCCAGTTACTTACCCACATACAGACATTTTCCCGCAGTCCAAGCATTCTCATTTTATATACTAACCTTTTATGCGGTACAGTATCAAATGCTTTGGAGAAGTCCAGATATACAACAACCATTAATTTTCCGCTGTCAAGTCTAGAACTTACCTCCTCATAGAAACTGATTAAATTATTTTGACGTGACCGATCCCTCATGAAGCCATGCTGATATGGCGTTATTTGCTTATTTTCATTGAGGTACTCCAAGATAGCACCTCTTAGAAAACCTTCAAACAGTTTACCCATGACAGATGTTTCCGGGCACTGTTTTTGACCCCTTTTTGAATATTGGCCCCACATTTGCTAAGCACCAATCCTGTGGAACACTCCCTGTCATTATAGAATCCTTAAATATCAGAAATAAGGATCTGGCTATGACATTACTTAATTCTCTTAGGATACGGGGGTGTATGCCATCTGGTTCTGGAGATTTGTCTATTTTAATCTTTTAAAAGAAGCTGCTGCACTTCTTCCTGGGTCAGACAGGGCACTTTTAATTGGAAATTTACTTTTACATTCTGCATTTCATCTGACGGTTTATTTTCCTCAGTAAATACAGTGGAGAAAAAAGGAAGAACACTGCTCCCCTATACTATACTGCAGAAACAGATTGTCTACCCCACCTGAAAACACTAGTACCAAACAGTTAGTACCCCCTTCAAAAATTATTGACACACAGTGCCCTAAAAAATAACTTTGCCGAGCATATCTCTTGCTGAAAACATAGTGTCCCCCAAAATAATTGTGCTAAGCTGATACTGTGCCAGGGTGCCCTCACACACAGTAATAATGCCCAAATGTCCCACCAATAGTAATAAATATTATTGGTAACAGTCCCCCTAAAGTGCCCCAAATAGTAATAATGTTCCCCATTGTTCCCCATATGCAATAATGCCACACATAGTGCTCATACTAGTAATCATGTTCCCCATAGCCCCTAATAGCAATAAAGCCCACTAAAATGCCCCCATTAGTATATATTCCCTTTATAACGTGTGCTGGTAGAAATAATGCCACCTTATAATGTGTGCCAGTACAAAAAGTCCCCCGAAGGTCTAATTTTTGCCAGTACAATAAATACCCACTTATATTGTGTGCCAGTGCAAAAATACACCCTTAAAACTGTTGCCTTATAATGTGTGCCATTGCAAACATAATGCTACCTTATAATACGTACCAGTACAAAAAAGCCCCTCAATATAGTGTGTGCAGTACAAAAACATACTCCCTTATAATGAATGCCAGTACACAAAATACCCCACTATAATGTGAGCCAGTACAAAAAATAGCCCATTATAATGTGTACCAATACAAAAAATACCCCTTTGTATTGTATGCCAGTACAAAAATACCTCCTTATAATGTGTGCCAGTATAAAAAGGTCCCCTTATGTCTTCCAGTACAAAAATGGCCATTTATAATGTGGGCCAGTACAAAAATGCCCCCTTAAGTGCCCTCAGTAGCACACCTCAGAAATGACCCTCCAGTTATCATAATGACCTCCCCCATAGTGGCCCAATGTGAACTTCACAAAAAACTTTGAGTTCGGGGCCCGAACTTGACCCCGAAACCGAACCCCATTGAAGTCAATAGGGACCCGAACTTTTGAGCACTAAAATGGCTGTAAAAATGTCATTGAAAGGGCTAGAGGGCTGCAAATGGCATCAAAATGTGGTTAAGAGCATGGCAAGTGCTCTGCAAACAATTGTGGATAGGGAAATGACTTCAAATAACATAAAATACGTAAAATAAAAAATAATAATCTTGATCTAGGAGGACGAGATCCATATGGAGTAGGAGGTTGAGGAGGCGGTGGATGTGGCGGTGTAGGTGGAAGCGGCGGTAGAGGAGGAGGAGGTAGCCTACACTGCTTTTTGGTTTTAAATTTATTTTTATTTTTTTAAATTAGGGTACACCCCAAAACATTGGGAGATATAACCTGTGATAACCCCCTCCAGTCGTGCTAAACACACATTCAGACAATACACTGGCTGCAGGGCAGGCCAGCACCTCCAAGGCATAAAGGGCAAGATCAAGCCATGTGCCCAATTTGGAGACCCAGAAGTTGAAGGGGGCAGACCCATCATTCAGTATGTGTAGGCGTGTGCACACATACTGCTCTACCATGTCGCACGTCCCCGTGATGTCTACGATCCAATTGGATATCTTCTCTATCAACTTTCTATGTTCTTTTCTGCGCCTATCATGGTGATCAAGGGTGGTGGGGAATCAGGGTTCCAGGCCGGAGAGGGAGCCTGAGAAAGGGATACCACATCCAAGGGAGGTCAATGAATGAAATTAAATGTAATCGAGCGGAAATGTGGGACAAAGTATTGAAGCATAAGCTTCCAAGTTAAGGACGGGGCGCGCGGCAATTACCCACTCCCGACTCGGGGAGGTAGTGACGATAAATAACAATACAGGACTCTTAAGATGCCCTGTTATTGGAATGATTAATAAAAAATTATAGGGAATGTCACTGGGGTATTTTGGATTTGAAAACGTTAACCAGGAGAGGCCCTGCTGCCGCTTTTTGACTCTAGATAACTTCTGCCTGATCGCACGTCCCTGTGACGTCCACTATCCATTTGGATATCTTCTCTATCAACTTTCGATGTTCTTTTCTGAGCCTACCATGTTGATCACGGTTCTCGGCGAATCAGGGTTCCACGCCAGAGAGGGAGCATGAGAAAGGGAGACTTCATCCAAGGGAGGTCAATGGCTGCAATGAGATGAAGCGGAAATGTGGGACAAGTTATTAAAGTAGAAGGGTCGAATGAAAGGGCCAATTAAAGCCGAATTTTAGAAATTTAAGTCCCTGTGACCTATGCAGAGCACGGGTTTTTCATCGCCAGAAATGGGTAAATGTCACCCACCAATGGAACAGATTATTTTTAAACATTTCGGTCCCTGTCACCTATGCAGAGCAGGGGTTTAATCACTGCAAAAATTGTGAAATGTCACCCAAGAATGTAACAGACAAATTAGTGAATTTTTTTTACATGTCTACTAGGTATAGCAGTGGAATATCACACCCAAAAATTTGTGAATTTCACCCGAAAATTTAAGACAAATTAGTGTTTTTTTTTTTACATGTCTACTAGGTATAGCAGTGGTATATCACACCCAAAAATTGGTGAATTTCACCCGAAAACTTAACAGACAAATTAGTGAAATGACATAAAATAAAATACATACAAAAAAAAATAATAACTTGATTTATGAGGTGGAGATCCATATGGAGTAGGAGTTTGAGGAGGCGGTGGACGTAGCGGTGTAGGTGGAAGCAGCGGTGGAGGACGAGGTAGCCCACACTGGTTTTTGGTTTAAATTTTTAATTTTTTATTTTTAATTAGGGTACACTCCAAAAGAGTGTTAAATATCCAAAATACAATTGCGCTGTAGTATAACAATGGCTGGTTAAGGCCGGTATACATGTCTATTCTGCACAAGGTACTGACAAGTCCTATGGGATCTATGCCTGATTCATTTTAATGAACGTGAGCTTGTCCACGTTGGCTGTGGACAGGCGGCTGCGTCTGTCTGTAATGACGCCTCCTGCTGTGCTAAACACACGTTCAGATAATACACTGGCTGAAGGACAGGCCAGCACCTCTAAGGCATAAAGGGCAAGCTCAGGCCATGTGCCCAATTTGGAGACCCAGAAGTTGAAGGGGGCAGACCCGTCATTCAGTACGTGTAGGCGTGTGCACACATACTGCTCCACCATGTTGGTGAAATGCTGCCTCCTGCTAAGACGTTCCATATCAGCTGGTGGTGCTGGTTGTTGTGGCATGCTGACAAAGCTTTTCCACATTTCGGCCATGCTAACCCTGCCTTCTGAGGTGCTGGCAGTGCCCCAGCTGCGTTGGCAACCTCTTCCTCTTCCTCTGCCTTCGCCTTGTGCTTCCACTGTGCCCCCGCTGTCAGGTGGGAATGCCACCAGCAGCGCGTCTACCAGCGTACGCTTGTACTCGCGCATCTTACGATCACGCTCCAGTGAGGGAAATAAGGACGGTAGTTGTCCTTGTAATGGGGATCCAGCAGCGTGGCCACCCAGTGATCAGCACAAGTTAGAATGTGGGCAACTATGCGCAAGCAGGGAGGAGCATGCGTGCGGGCGCACGCTGATGACGCGCGCACCTCCGACCGGAGGCTGAGCTCCCAGCCCATGTAAGATGCCGCTGAGCTGTTTCTCTGCCCGCCGAAAGTCCTGCCCTGCTTTGACCCGCTGACGATGGGCATGCCTCCAATCGGACGCTGAGTTCCCTGCCTGTGTGTGATGCCGTTTAGTTGCTCCTCTGCTTGCCGAAGCCCTGCCTTGCACTGACCCGATACTCATTATTGATGCTTCTGACGCCACTGTTGATATGCGGCGGTTCTAGGAGGATTGGTATGTTGACCAGGAGGATTGGTATGTCGACTGCAGCTGGCCACCCCCTCCCCTTCTTTTTTGCTCCCAAAACGGGAAATAGGTGAAGGCATAGAATCTATGCCGGGCTGGAAAATATTGCGGCATGCTGTTTTTGGCAGAAACTTATTGAGAGACACTGAGGCCGCCCTAAAGCGATATTGAAAGCTCTGTGCTGGGTCTGGCCGGTGTCACTTTAGCTGAATATACCTGTTTGGGTGAGGGGGGTTGTGGAAGGACTAAATGGACTAACGGCTGGTCATTTAAATAGGAAAAGGGGCGAATATTGGACGGTGCTAATTCTGTCTGTCAGGTCAGCGGGCTAAAGAAATATTGGAGCCTCCTTGTCTATTCCCCTTCTGGGGTGGAAACCGGAGAATATAGCAGGAATCTGGGAGGCATACAGTCATGGCAGAGATATTATATTAACTAGGAGCAATGGATGGAAGACTGCATACTAGCATTATTTTTGACTAACTGCTAATCTGTTAATATAAATTTGTCATCTATGCTGGCGCGGAAAGAGTGCAACGGAGATAACTATACTAACTGATTAACTAACTGATTGACTTAGCTAATTGCTTTGTGCATTCTGCAACTGTTCATCTACTAAACAATTGCACAAGCCGGCTATTCCACACAAGATATGGAAATGTTGGAAGGGTGCAAATGGAACTAACTGCACTAATCGATTAATCCCACTGACTGTTTTGCTTACCCTGTAACCGAACTGTTCTACCACTGCATGCTTTTTGAGGTGTTAACCCTTTAATAGAGCTAACTATTTTCAAATGGCTTGAGACCCCAGGCGCAACTGCGCCAAATACAGCCAAGGGACGAAGAACAGGGCTATTGTTGAATTTACATGTACATAATAGCATCGTTTCCTGTGGATGTGTGTGGGGAGGTTGTCTTTTTTTGTGGAATTACGGAAGAAAGCAATGGCTAGACAGGGGGTGGGGAAGAAGGGGAGGGGGCAGCCAGAATTGAATACTTCAATTTCTCCAATGTTTAAAAAAGCTGAAAAATCGAAGCAGCAATTTCTGACCAACATGCGAGGCCAGAAGAAAAAGGATGATATACCTCAAGATCAGGAGGGGGAACACTCTGGTTCAGCCGAGAGTAGTATATTGAAGATAGCAGATGAGGATTTCCAGATTGGAGATAGAGGTAGTATGCAGTCAGATACGGTAGAGGGAAGTACCCCCACTGCGGGGGAATAGGTACCTAGTTTGCAAGATATATTTTGGGAAATAAAGTACTGTAGCTTGGCGACAAAAGACCTTTCTCTTAAGACTGGAGGTATTAAAGAGACGGTTGGCCTCCTCAGACTAGATTTACAAAAATATAAAGACAGGCTGACAGAAGCAGAGAAAAGAATATCAGACTCGGAGGACCTCCTACAGACAGTGGTCAAGGAAAAAACTATATTAAAGGACGAGAACAGAGAATTAAAGAACAAACTATTAGATTTGGAAAATAGGTCTAGAAGGGCCAATTTGAGATGTTTGGGGGTCCCGGAGGGGGTGGAAGGACGAGACCTCGGTGGCTTTATACAAACCTGGCTGAGAGAACAACTCGGTTAGGACTTCTCAGAATATAAAAACTATGTTGAACGAGCCTACAGGGTCCCGGCAACCCTCCCCCCCCTCCTGGAACAAGTCCAAGACAAATATTAATCAATTTAAGATCAGTTAGGGACAAGGAGGAGATAATGCGTAGGTCTAGAGGGAAGGGAGGGTTGGAGTACTCTGGCACAGTAGTAATGCTTTTTCCTGATTACGCAAGAGAAACGGTAAAGGAGAGGAGTCAGTTTATTGAAGTAAAAAAAATGCTGCGTTCAAAAATACTTCCTAAAATACACAGGAATATATAAAAAGATAACAAGGAAGGAAATTGATATACTAGAACAAGAGCTTGTAAAATATGAGGAAAAGTATATTGAAAATCCCAATGAGCAAAACTATCAAATATGGGTAGATCAACAAACAAATATTAAGGATGACCTGTTTTTGTTAGCAGAACAACATAAACAAAAAATTGAAATATTCAATGTTATTCCTGGCCAGATTACGAATAGAATGGGACAATAAAATTAGGTTTTTTGATTCGGCAGGGGAGGCAGAAGAGTGGACAAAAAGGAAGATCTGAGGGGCACCTGGGCTGGGTGCGATCCGGGAGGGGAATGCTAAGTTAGAGAACCAGGATTGGAATCCTGGCTCATTCAGAGGGGTCAGGGACGGGTAGGGCGGGTACTGGTTATACTGTTTGTTTTTGTTGTAGGGGTTGTTTTTTTTTTGTTTTTTTTCTCCCTCTCTCTCTCCCTTTCATCCTCTTCCCCCCCTGGCAGTGCGGTAGTAGCCAAATACTTATAGCCAACATAAATAGGACCTATGAGAATAATCTCATGGAATATTAGGGGTTTGAGTAAGGGGGTAAAAAGAGTAGCAGTATTTGACGCAATACAAAGATCTCTTACAGCGATAGGTTGTTTACAAGAAACACACCTGACAGGTGAGACAGCGGGTGGGGTGACTAGACCGTGGGTACAGCATGCCTTCCATTCAGTCTACTCATCATATGCAAGAGGAGTGAGTATTTTAATACATAGAGACATAGATATAAAAATATCAACAACAGTAATAGACAGAGAGGGCTGTTATGTCCTGATGGATTGCATATTAGATGGAAAAGCATGGATAATAGTAAATTTCTATATTCCCCCACCCTTTAAGGCTTTATTAAAAATTCACGATTTGGTGCTGCTTAGATGTGGGGATAAATCACTTTAAATCACAGGAGATTTTAACCATGTAATGGATGAGAAAATAGACAGATGAAGAATAGGAAATATTCAGAACTGTTGCACTGGATCCAAATTAAAAAATATCACGGAAGAATTCGGATGGATTGATATTTGGAGAGAAAGGCACCCAAAGTTAAAAAAATACTCCTGTTTTTCAAAAACTCACAGGAGTTTGTCACGCATTGATTTAGTATTCACTAATGACAAAGGTTCACTTGATATTCATGGGATTAAATATGGTCATCGGGGGATTTCAGATCATAGTCCAATTATCACTAATATAAAAAAAAGTAATAATAAAAATAGAGGGATGAAAATAAATATTGGATGGATAAATATTATGGAGATACACGATAAAGTTTTACAAGAGATAAAGGAATACTTTAGTATTAACGAAGGTTCAGCGGGTGTCAAAGTGGTGTGGGATGCGGCAAAAGGCTTTATTAGAGGGATTTTCATAAAATACACAGGAATATATAAAAAGAGAACAAGGAAGGAAATTGATAACCTAGAACAAGAGCTTGTAAAATATGAGGAAAAGTATATTGAAAATCCCAATGAGCAAAACTATCAAACATGGGTAGATCAACAAACAAAAATTAAGGATGACCTGTTTTTGTTAGCAGAACAACATAAACAAAACTATGTTAGGGATAACTATACAGTACAGACCAAAAGTTTGGACACACCTTCTCATTCAAAGAGTTTTCTTTATTTTCATGACTATGAAAATTGTAGATTCACACTGAAGGCATCAAAACTATGAATTAACACATGTGGAATTATATACATAACAAACAAGTGTGAAACAACTGAAAATATGTCATATTCTAGGTTCTTCAAAGTAGCCACTTTTTGCTTTGATTACTGCTTTGCAGACTCTTGGCATTCTCTTGATGAGCTTCAAGAGGTAGACCCCTGAAATGGTTTTCACTTCACAGGTGTGCCCTGTCAGGTTTAATAAGTGGGATTTCTTGCATTATAAATGGGGTTGGGACCATCAGTTGCGTTGAGGAGAAGTCAGGTGGATACACAGCTGATAGTCCTACTGAATATACTGTTAGAATTTGTATTATGGCAAGAAAAAAGCAGCTAAGTAAAGAAAAACGAGTGGCCATCATTACTTTAAGAAATGAAGGTCAGTCAGTCAGCCGAAAAATTGGGAAAACTTTGAAAGTAAGGGCTATTTGACCATGAAGGAGAGTGATGGGGTGCTGCGCCAGATGACCTGGCTTCCACAGTCACCGGACCTGAACCCAATCGAGATGGTTTGGGGTGAGCTGGACCGCAGAGTGAAGGCAAAAGGGCCAACAAGTGCTAAGCATCTCTGGGAACTCCTTCAAGACTGTTGGAAGACCACTTCAGGGGACTACCTCTTGAAGCTCATCAAGAGAATGCCAAGAGTGTGCAAAGCAGTAATCAAAGCAAAAGGTGGCTACTTTGAAGAACCTAGAATATGACATATTTTCAGTTGTTTCACACTTGTTTGTTATGTATATAATTCCACATGTGTTAATTCATAGTTTTGATGCCTTCATAGTCATGAAAATAAAGAAAACTCTTTGAATGAGAAGGTGTGTCCAAACTTTTGGTCTGTACTGTATATATGCACATATACCCGGCAAAAAATTAGCAGCCTTAGTAGCAGCCCAAAGAAAAAATAACTATATTCATTGTATGGTGAATAAACGGGGACAAAATATTGTTGACCAGGCGACTAAGTTAAGCCTGACTAAGGAGTATTTTGAGGATATTTACAGCAGTAAGACCAATAAAAATATGGCAGAGATACAAAAATTCTTGGAAAAAACTACTATAAACTCATTAACATTAAAACAGAGGGAGAGCTTAGATAGTTCCATAAGTATTGGGGAAGTGGAAAAAATGTTAACAAAGATTACAAAAAATAAAGCCCCAGGAATAGACGGCATCCCGTTGGAAATATACGCGCAATATAAAGAAATATTAATACCTAAACTGATTGCCGTCTGGACTGCCTCGAGGGAGTCTGGGAAGTTGCCGGATTCCCTAAGGGAAGCCTTGGTTACATTGATTTTAAAGCCGGATAAAGACCCATGTTTGTTGGACTCATATCGTCCCATTTCATTAATCAACACTGATAATAAAATTTTGGCTAAGATTCTGGCAGATAGACTTAAGCAGGTTATTACGACGCTTGTACATGAGGATCAGTCGGGATTTATTCCAGGCAAAACCACAACTGATAATATCATGAGATACTTTGTGAATACCCAGCTTGAACCCACAATAGTTGGGAACGTATGATTGTGGCAATTGACGCTTCGAAAGCATTTGACATTATAGAATGGCCCCTTTTGATATCGACATTAAAAAAAATGGGCTTTGGAGACAATTTTGTAGCATGGGTCCAGCTAATATATACGGACATCACAGCAAGGGTAATGGTGAATGGAGAATATTCAGATAATATACAGATTAATAGGGGGGTCAGGGTTGTCCTCTCTCCCCCATGCTCTTCGCCCTTGCCCTGGAACCCTTGGCCAACATGATTAGACAAGATAAAGAAATAGTGGGGTTCAGGTTTGGTGTTCATGAGGAAAAAATTGCTTTATACGCAGATTATATTTTGTTGTTTGTGGGTAAGCATGCATCAGTAACCAGAATACTCCAGATCTTTGATCATTACAGTAAATATGCTGGGCTTAACATAAACTGGTCTAAATCGGCCTGTATTCCGATTGATCCTCTAAATGAGTTCGTACCAGGCCCCTTAGAAATTAAAAGTCCACAAGAACCAGTTAAGTACTTAGGAATACAGATAACCTCAAACCCTAAGGACTACGCCCAATTAAATATTGTACCCTTAATAAAAAAAATTAGGAAGAAAGTAGATCTCTGGAAAAAACTTCCTATTTCAATGGCAGCTCGTATTTCATTAGTGAAAATGTGTCTACTACCCCCTCCAAATTACATTCTAAGGAATGCAGCGATAATAATTCCCAATTTTTTTTTCAAACTAATAGGCAGTCTATTGGCTGATTTGATTTGGCAAGGTAAAAAACCCAGAATTAGAGCAGAAATACTGAATATACATGAGAGGAATGGCGGATTATCGGTCCCGGACTTAGAACTTTATTTCATCTCTGGCCATATTAAAAACATGATAGTTTAGAGCAATTCACAAAGATATAAGACCCTAATTGCAGCAATCGATAAAAGCTGGATCACTGCAATGTGTTTCAAATAGTTGAGTCTAAAACTTTAACGCTGCAGCGACCTAACAAGATAACGATTATAGAATTGCTGTCCAAAGTATGGAAGGAAGCTAGGGTGCTATGGACCCAAAATGAATTCCATACGGATACTCTATTATGGGATAATTGCCATTTGATTGAATTAAAACCCATTGAGCAGGAAATCTGGCGTAAGAATGGGATTTTTAAACTGGGCCAGGTATGGAAAAATGGGGCTATAATCCCATATCAAGAGTTAAAAAACCAATATGGACTGGGAAATAAAAATCTGGAGTTTTATTATTTACAATTGAAACAGGCTTTGCGAAACAACGATAGGAAAGGGGACACAGATCACGGCTCTCCCTCCCCCACTAGTAAGAATTTCCAGATTAACAGCAGGGGAAAAACTGATATCTAAAATATATGAGAGTTTGTTACACCAGAAAACAAATAAAAAAGCAGTTAAATGCTTAATGCATAAATGGAGCACAGTTTTACCATCACAAAATCAGGAACTATGGGAAATGGCTATTCGGGCTAAAAATAAGGTAACAAATAGTTTCTCTCAAAGAATTACACAATTTAATATACTATATCGCCTATACTATTCCCCTAAATTCCTGATGAAATGTTACAGACTCAAAGAATTTTGAGGCCTAAAGTGTGGAGAGAAGGGAGTGGATGATATCCATATTCTCTGGACGTGTGGTGTTATTCAGGTTTACTGGGAGAAGGTGATTACACAAATCGACGAGTATCACTCTTTCAAAGTCCCTCGGGACTTCGAAATATGTACTCTTGGAGTTATGGAGAAAATAGGTAACCCTAAACAGCGAGAAATAGCATCTAAATTATTATTCCAGGCCAGGAAAAATATCATCCGACTCTGGGGAGATAGTGCTGTGCCCACGGTTGACAATTGGGTGAGATTTACTCGACTGTCACTTGTCACAGAAGAATTCCATTTAGGCTCTCATGATGTCTGGGATAGCTTTCAGCGGGGGGGGGGGGGGGGAGCGGAGAGAGCTAGAGAGGGGCTATTTTTTGGTTTTTTGTTTGGTTCTTCTGTTTTTTTTGGGTTTTTTTTGCTGTTGCAAGCAGGGGGGAATGGTATATAATATAAAAATGAATGCTGATTAGAACTCATAATGTACAGGATAAGATATTGTTGTTGTGAATTATTATGTAATTTTAAAACGTTAATAAAGAAATATATTAAAAAAATAAAAAGAATGTGGGCAACTCGGCGGTCTTTGCGGAGACACTGCAGCATGTAATCGCTCATGTGTGCCAGGCTGCCCAGAGGCAACGAAAAGCTGTCCTCTATGGGAGGTGTATCGTCTGTGTCCTCTGTATCCCCCCAACCACGCACCAGTGATGGCCACGAGCTGGTCTGTGTGCCACCCTGCTGTGAACATGGTTCCTCCTCCTCCATCTCCTCTTCCTCATCCTCCACCTCATCATCCTCCAGAACTGTGCCCTGACTGGACAATTGTGTACCTTGGGGGTGCAGGAACCCACCCTCGGAGCCACTTGTGAATGACTGGCCGGAAACCCTATGAAATGATCCCTCTTCCTCCTCCTCCTCCTGTGCCACATCCTCTTCCATCATCGCCAGCAGCGTTTTTTCAAGGAGGCATAGAAGTAGGATAGTAACGCTGAGAACGGCGTTATCGGCGCTAGCCATGTTGGTGGAGTACTCTAAACAGCGCAACAAGGAACACAGGTCTCGCATGGAGGCCCAGTCATTGGTGGTGTAGTGGTGCTGTTCCGCAGAGCGACTCACCCGTGCGTGCTGCAGCTGAAACTCCACTATCACCTGCTGCTGCTTGCACAGTCTGGCCAGCATGTGCAAGGTGGAGTTCCACCTTGTGGGCACGTCGCATATGAGGCAGTGAGCAGGAAGGCCGAAGTTAGGCTGCAGCGCTGACAGGCAAGTAGCAGCAGGGTGAGAACCCCGAAAGCGCTCACAGACGGCCCGCACTTTATGCAGCAGCTCTGACATATCAGGGTAATTTTTAAGGAATTTCTGCACCACCAAATTCAGCACATGCGCCAGGCAAGGGATGTGCATCAAACTGGCTAGTCCCAGAGCTGCTACGAGATTTTGCCCATTATCGCACCCCCCAGGCCGGGCTTGAGGCTCACTGGCACCAATCACTCATCGGTCTGTTGTTCAAGGCCCGTCCACAGCTCCTGCGCGGTGTGGGGTTTGTCCCCCAAACAGATAAGTTTTAAAACTGCCTGCTGTCATTTACCCCTGGCTGTGCTGAAGTTGGTGGTGAAGGTGTTATGCTGACCGGATGAGGAGCCGGTAGAGGATGAGCAAGCGGAGTAGGAGGAGGAAGCAACAGGAGGGAAACTGAAGCACCCTGCAATCCTCGGTGGTGGAAGGACATGCGCCAAACTGCTATCCGCCTCAGGCCCAGCCGCCACTGCATTTACCCAGTGTGCTGTTATGGAGATATAACGTCCCTAACCGTGCTTACTGGTCCACGTATCCTTAGTTAGGTGGACCTTGCCACAGATGGCGTTGCGCAGTGCACACCTGATTTTGTCCCCCACTTGGTTGTGCAGGGAAGGGATGGCATGCCTGGAAAAGTAGTGGCAGCTTGGCACGACATACTGTGGGACAGCCACCGCCATAAGGCTTTTAAAGCTCTCCGTCTCCACCAGATGGAATGACAGCATTTCAAAGGCCATTAATTTTGAAATGCTGGCATTCATGGCCAGGGATCGCAGGTGGGTAGGGGGGGTACTTCCTCTTCCACTCCAGTGTTTGGGAGATGGAGAGATGAACGCTTCCGTGGGACATTGTTAAGATGCTTGGTGACCCAGGTGTTGGTGTTGCTGGCAGATCCTCTGTTTGCGTGGTGGCAGGTGGCACTGTCACTCCAGAGGTGGATGAAGAGGCCGAGACTGCAGCAGAAGAGGAAGCAGGAGGAGCCAGAGAACTTTCTTGGTTTTTGAGGTGTCTACTCCACTGCAGCTCGTGCTTTGCACTTAGATGCCTGGTCATGCAGGTTGTGCTCAGGTTGAGAATGTTTATGCCTTGCTTCAGGCTCTGATTGCACAGCGTGCAAACCACTTGTGTCTTGTCGTCAGCACATTGTCTGAAGAACTGCCACGCCAGGGAACTCCTTGGAGCTGGCTTTGGTGTGCTCGTTCCCTTGCTGCGGTGGGCAGTAGCAGGCGTACTGTCTAGGGGACGGCCGGTCCACTTTTGCACCCTGCTCCCTCTTCTGCTGTGCTGGTGGCTCTGTGCGACCACCGCCTCTTCCTCCGAACTACACAGGTCACTCGCATGACCTTGATTCCATGTGGGGTCGAGGACCTCATTGTCCTCCACATCATCTTCCACCCAGTCTTCACCCCTGCCCTCCTTGTCGGTCTGCACACTTTCGAAAGCCCCAGCAGTTGGCACCTGTGTTTTGTCATCATCCGAAATGTGCTGCGATGGTCCTCCCATGTACTCATCTTGAAACATAAGTGGTTGGGCATCGGTGCACTCAATCTCTTCCACTTCTAAGGAAGGGCTAGGTGGATGGCCCTTGGAAACCCTGCTAACAGAGTCATCAAAAAGCAGAAGAGACTGCTGGATGACTTGGGGCTCAGACTGCTTGGCTGATTTGCAAGGGGGTGAGGTGAAAGACTGATGGACATCGGCTGCAGGTGCCAACTCTGATCTTTCAGCAGGAGACTGGGTGGGAGACAATGTGAAGGAACTGGAGGCACTGTCAGCAACTCAATCTACTATACTATGTACTTGTTCTGGCCTCACCATTCGTAGAGCCGCATTAGGCCCGACCAAATACCACTGCAGGTTCTGTCGCCTACTCGCACCTGAGGAAGGTGTTTCACTTGTGTGTGTAGCTGGCACAGATCGACCACGTCCTCTTCCTGCAACAGGAGCTCCACCAGCAGCACCACGACCGGGGTCACGTTTCTTATTTGACGCTCTCCTCATATTTCTCAAATTTAGGATTTTGCCCTAAATGGGTGTTTTTTTTAATAGCAGAATAAAACAACAGTATCTAAATGGTGTATCTCACATGCACAGATGTAGACTAGGCCGCAATTTAAGATTTTTGCCTAAAATGGGTGTTTTTATAATAGCAGAATATAACCACAGTATCTAAATGGTGTATCTCACATGTACAGATGCAGACTAGGCCCAATTTAAGATTTTTCCCAAAAATGGGTGTTATTTTATATCAGAATAGAACAACAGTATCTAAAGGGTACAAGAAACGCCTGACCCAAGAGAGAGTCACAAGAACCACCCTATCAATGCACATCCAATAATAAGTCAATGATAAAATATATGAAGTTTATTAGACACACCAACAAACACACATTTAAAATTGTATACAAAATACACAAAGTGTCGGCATACAAAAGAATGTATGTAACCGACACATGTTTACTGCCTATATAAAGTACGCTAAAAACAGTTTATTGTTATTTATATTAAAAATCTCCACAAAATAGGCTTGATAGGGTGAAATAGGAATATCTCAGACTAATGATGCTGATCCCTAACAAACACCCTTATCACTAGAACTCCTACACTTAAGGAGTATAATGAATTGGTATAATTCCTCTGCCAGTTAATAGGGGTATGGATACCATAACACATAATAGGGCAATAGACCCTTACTGGTCATATAATATCAGTGTGCCTGGATGACCAAGTATGTATGATATATATAACCTCCTTGTTGCTGGGAGGACATACACTGGATATGGTGATCCAAAAAAGATCTCAGGTAGCACTGTATATAATGGCCAGATCCTAAGCAAAAGGCTTCCTGCAGAGGAATAAACCAATAGGCTCTAAAGGTAACGACGAGAGTCAGTCTGCATATGTGAACTGCAGATATATGTTGCTCGACGCGTTTTCCTATCCAACTGTTTGTTGGTTCATCAGGAGCAAATATAACTGACTAAAAATATGCTGCACGCCACTGATGTCGTGCGTGCAGCAATGAGCCTCCGGCATATATTGGCCGTGACGCGCGCGTAGCGCGAACTTGTTTAAATGGAGGACACTCCTCCCATCTGTATGACAGGCCTCCAGTAAGCGTCCAATGGAAAATAAACACGCCATCTGACTGCGCCCACTGTTCACGTCATAACCAGGTGACACGCGATCCATTACATCGTCAGACTCAAGGCTGACAAGAACCTGGCACCGCCCACCTGATAACGTCACTTGTAAGTGGGAGGATGAAAGGATGACGTGTGTTCCATCTGCCCACAATGTATTGGTCAGTGCAGCAGGAGGGAGGAGTGATTGAAGGTCCGTGACGCACGCTTGAGTTCCTCAATAGGCGGGGACAGGAAAGGTAAACAGCTACATTTAAACAATCAGTTATACCTAGTGACATCACAGGAGATCAATTCAGGTCCCCCATGATAAGTGACAAGGAATTACAAGTGAAAAAGGAAGGAATTACAAGTGAAAAAGTAAAAAGGACATAATGTAAGAGGAGCACTGCAATTCGTAGATAAACAGGTACATTACCCATTATACACTACAAATTGGATGTCAGAAAAATAGAGGAAAGCAATATTCCTATTCAATAAACGGTATATCATTCAAAAGCAGGGAGTATTGTTATTGGATGTTCATTCGATAAAGCATGCATATGAAATCGCATCATTAAGGCCCTTAGGCTTGACAGTGTTAAGGGTGAAAATCCACTGTGCCTCTTTTCTTAGGAGCAGTGTGTCAATGTCACCTCCCCTCGGTGGTGGCCTGACATGTTCTATTCCTTGGAATTTGAAGCAATCCATAGTGCCTGGTGACAGATGGCCACATGTTGTGCAATAGGGGTATCTCCAGAATTTTTTATTTTTAGGAGATGCTCACCTATGCGCCTCCTAAATTCCCGTTTGGTTTTCCCTATGTATTGTAAACCACAAACACAGGTAGCCAGGTATACCACCCCAACTGTCCTACAGTTGATGAAGGATTTGATGGAATATTCATGTCCTGTAGCCAAGCTCTTAAATTTAATGCTTTTTCAGATTACTTTGCATGCTATGCAGTTACCACACTTGTATGTGCCATTAGGTCTATTGGCCCCCAGCCAGGTCACATCTCTAGGGGTGTTGAAGGCACTGTGGACCAATTTGTCCCTAATATTACCACCACGCCGGTATGTAATCATGGGACGACTGCCCACCAGATGACCAACGTCCGGATCAGTTTTCAAAATGTCCCAGCACTCAGTGAGCAACGCACGTATCTCTCTACTCGCTGTGTCAAAAGTGCCAATTATCCGTATCTGTGCATCATTTGATGTTCTATTCCTAGGATGCAGAAGTTGTTCTCTATTACATGCTGCTGCATGTTGATATGCTTCCTTCAAGACAGGTTTAGGATAACCCTAAACCTGTGTAACCGACACATACAGAATCCACTGAGCGTCCACTAAATGGGGACATACAATGTAAACCAGCTATATATAAAATATACCTGTGAACAGCATGAAGAAAATGTAAAATAAGGTGAGGCCACTAATGAGTAGAAATAGACCAAGATGAAGTCAAATATCAAGAGCCAAAACCTACATGAACAGCTGGTACAGTGTACCTGGAAACATGAGAAACGCCCAACGCGTATCGCCGGCGCAGTCCGGCTTCCTCAGGGGTCACCTGTATGTGTCGGTTACATACACTCTTTTGTATACCTACACTTTGTGTATTTTGTATACAATTTTAAATGTGTGTTTGTTGGTGTGTCTAATAAACTCCTCATATTTCTCAAATTTAGAATTTTGCCCTAAATGGGTGTTTTTTTAATAGCAGAATAAAACAACAGTATCTTAATGGTGTATGTCACATGTACAGATGTAGACTAGGCCGCAATTTAAGATTTGTGCCCAAAATGGGTGTTTTTCTAATAGCAGAATTGAACCACAGTATCTAAATGGTGTATCTCACACGTACAGATGCAGACTAGGCCTGCATCTCCCTGCAACAGGAGCTCCACCAGCAGCACCACGACCAGGGTCATGTCCCTTATTTGACGCTCTCCTCATATTTCTCAAATTAGGATTTTGCCCTAAATGGGTGTTTTTTTAATAGCAGAATAAAATAACAGTATCTAAATGGTGTATCTCACATGTACAGATGTAGACTAGGCCGCAAATTAAGTTTTTTGCCCAAAATGGGTGTTTATTTAATACCAGAATAGAACAGCAGTATGTAAAGGGTGTATCTCACAATGACAGATGCAGCAAAGGCTACAATATTAAGTATTTTGCCCAAAAAGAGTGTTTTTTTAAAACCCAGAAAATTATAGCTGTATTTCTAGCTTAAATTGCACACTGACTAATGCAGCAGAGGCCCAAGATGAAGGTTATTTCCAAAAATGGGTGTTTTTTCAAAGCCAGAAAATTATTGAAGTATTTCAAGCTTGTTTTTAACAATCACAGATGCAGCAAAGGCTGCCATATTAAGTATTTTGCCCCAAAAGGGTGTTTTTTTACTAACAGAATATGACAGCTGTATATAACGCTTGAATTTCACACGTGCAGATGCAGCAAGTGCTGTAAAATTTTATATTTTGGCCAAAAAGGGTGTTTTTTAAAACCCAGACAATTATAGCTGTATTTCTAGCTTAAATTGCACACTGACTAATGCGGCAGAGGCCCAAGATGAAGGTTATTGCCAAAAATTGGTGTTTTTTCAAAGCCAGAAAATTATTGAAGTATTTCAAGCTTGTTTTTAACAATCACAGATGCAGCAAAGGCTGCCATATTAAGTATTTTGCCCAAAAAGGGTGTTTTTTTACTAACAGAATATGACAGCTGTATATAACGCTTGAATTTCACACGTGCAGATGCAGCAAGGGCTGTAAAATTGTGTATTTTACCCAAAAAGGGTGTTTTTTAAAACCCAGAAAATTATAGCTGTATTTCTAGCTTAAATTGCACACTGACTAATGCGGCAGAGGCCCCAGATGGAGGGTATTGCCAAAAATGGGTGTTTTTTCAAAGCCAGAATATTATTGAAGTATTTCAAGCTTGTTTTAAACAATCACAGATGCAGCAAAGGCTGCAATATTAAGTATTTTGCCCAAAAAGGGTGTTTTTTTTTACTAACAGAATATGACAGCTGTATATAACGCTTGAATTTCACACGTGCAGATGCAGCAAGGGCTTTAAAATTGTCTATTTTACCTAAAAAGGGTGTTTTTTTTAAAACCCAGAAAATTATAGCTGTATTTCTAGCTTGAATTGCACACTGACTAATGCGGCAGAGGCCCCAGATGGAGGGTATTGCCAAAAATGGGTGTTTTTTCAAAGCCAGAATATTATTGAAGTATTTCAAGCTTGTTTTTAACAATCACAGATGCAGCAAGGGCTTTAAAATTGTGTATTTTGCCCAAAAAGGGTGTTTTTTCACTAACAGAATATGACAGCAGTATATAACGCTTGAATTTCACACATACAGATGCAGCAAGGGCTGTAAAATTGTGTATTTTGCCCAAAAAGGGTGTTTTTTAAAACCTAGAAAATTATGGCTGTATTTCTAGCTTAAATTGCACACTGACTAATGCTGCAAAGGCACCAGATGTAGGATATTGCCAAAAAAGGGTGTTTTTTTTTTTAACCAGATTATTATTGCAGTATTTCAAGCTTGGATTTGAATGTCACGAAAGCACATATGCAGTGCTGGTGCACTGAGCTTGCATAAAATGGCCGCCGCCGCCCATCTAACTAACAGATGGATAAAAGTTATTTTTCTCTGTCACTGGGCTCAGGGCAGGGTAAAAAGATTGTGCACTGCACCCACACAACAAAATCTATGTAGATGGCTGAGTTCAATTGGAGTTCTGATTAAAGATTCTGTCCTATTCTCTCCCTCACAGCAGCAGCATCCTATCCCTACACTAAGCACAGCAGAGTGACGTGCAGTGCTATGTGACTCCAGCTTATATAGAGGCTGGGTCACATGCTGCACTGGCCAATCACAGCCATGCCATTAGTAGGCATGGCTGTAATGGCTTCTAAGAGCACACAGTTAAACGCTTGTTGATTGGATGCTCTGCAGCCTTTCAAAAAGCACCAAGAAATCGCCGAACATCGAACCCGAACCCGAACTTTTACTGAAATGTTCGGGTCCGGGATCCAAAAATCCTAAAGTTCGGTACGAACCCGAACAGTTCGGGTTCGCTCAACCCTAATCAGGAGCCATTTTTATGCGTCTTAAAGGGAAACTCTCCAAAATGTGCCCTGCTGGAGCCTAGAAAATGTTTATTTCCTATCGGTTTGATGTATACGAATGTGCAGCACTCCATGTTTTTGTATCCTGCAGAGTCTATAAAAAATATGCATACGTTAACACAATTTTTTTTCTACCATGGAACTGTATGGTAAACAGACGCCACTGTACGGCATTCACCTGACAGCACAGAACTTTGGATTCTGTGGCTGGAGGTGCATTAGGCAGTCACAGGATAAATATGTAACTGTTGGCCAGTGCAGGCCCCAAAAATTAGGCATTCACCTGACATAAAAGGCCTTTATGCCGCTGTATATACATAAGGCAAGGACCATTCTTTGTTCTAAGTAGTGGCGGATATGTGTGGGCTTGCATGAGGAAATTCAATTACACGTGGTCATCACAGGTGTTGAATTCCTACAAGATCCATGCCTCATTCATTTAAAAAAATGTGAGGTAGTAATGAGCTAGGCGAGTGAGCTTATCGGTCACGATCCCCCCTGCTGCGCTGAACGTCCTTTCGGACACGACACTTGACGAGGGGCAAGCCAAGAGTTCCATGGCAAATTGTGCCAGCTCTGACCACAGGTCAAGCCTGCACAACCAGTAATCAAGGGGTTCCTTGCTTCTCAGGGCGTCCACATTGGCCAATAACCCAATGTAGTCGGACACCTGTTGGTCTAGGCGTTCCCTGAGGCTGGATCCAGAGGGCGGCTGTTGATGGGTTGGCTGCAAGAATGATCTCATATCCGAAGTGACCAACATATCTTCAAACCTCCCTCTTTTTGCAGGCGAGGTAGGATTGGTACCCGTACTTATTTCACTGTGGGTGGAAATTCCTCTGCCAGCGCCCGCAACAGCAGAATGCAGCATCTCTCGCAGCAAGGCCTGGAAATGCTGCATTCTGACAGCCCTCTGTGATGCTGGTAACATGTCCGCCATTTTGTGTTTGTACCGGGGGTCTAAGTAAGTTGCCACCCAGTACTGGTCCTTGCCCTTTATGCTTTTTATACGGGGGTCCCTCTTCAAACACTGGAGCATGAAGGCCCCCCATTTGCCCTAAATTGGAAGCGGTGGAGCGCCCTGGTTCCTGCTTATTGCCCAGGAAAATGTCGTCCTTTGTCTCCTCCCCAATCCACGGACAACACCAGGGATCCCCAAAAAGTTTTAAGCCTGCTCTTCTTGCTCCTCCTCCTCCACCCCCCAGCCACCATCCTCCTCCCCCTCCTTCCCTTTAGACTCCTGCTGACTTGTCTCAGATGGAGTAGCCCCCCCCTGGGAATTCATTCAGCATTGCAACTTCCTCATCTTCTAGCTTCTGCTCCTCGACGGCTTGATGAATGACACAACGCAATGCACACTCCAGAAAGAAGGCGTAAGATACCATGTCACTGATGGCACCCTGGCTGTGACTGACCATTTTGGTGATGTCATCAAATGGCCGCAGAAATCTGCATGTGTCGCACATGAGCAGCCACTGGCGTGGTGAAAATAAAAACCAAGCTCCCCAGAACCTGTCCTGCCGCAAAGTTCGTACAGGTAGTCATTAACAGCATGTTTATGCTTGAACAGCCTATCAAACATATACAGTCAGGTCTATAAATATTGGGACATCAACACAATTGAAACATTTTTGGCTCTATACACCACCACAATGGATTTGAAATGAAACGAACAAGATGTGCTTTAACTGCAGACTGTCAGATTTAATTTGAGGGTATTTACATCCAAATCAGGTGAACGGTGTAGGAATTACAACAGTTTGCAGATGTGCCTCCCACTTGTTAAGGAACCAAAAGTAATGGGACAATTGGCTTCTCAGCTGTTCCATGGCCAGGTGTGTGTTATTCCCTCATTATCCCAATTACAATGAGCAGATAAAAGGTCCAGAGTTCATTTCAAGTGTGCTATTTACATTTGGAATCTGTTGCTGTCAACTCTCAAGATGAGATCAAAACAGCTGTCACTATCAGTGAAGCAAGCTATCATTAGGCTGAAAAAACAAGACAAACCCATCAGAGAGATAGCAAAAACATTAGGCGTGGCCAAAACAACTATTTGGAACATTCTTAAAAAGAAGGAACGCACCGGTGAGCTCAGCAACACCAAAACACCCGGAAGACCACGGAAAACAACTGTGGTGGATGACCGAAGAATTCTTTCCCTGGTGAAGAAAACACCCTTCACAACAGTTGGCCAGATCAAGAACACTATCCAGGAGGTAGGTGTGTGTGTGTCAAAGTCAACAATCAAGAGAAGACTTCACCAGAGTGAATACAGAGGGTTCACCAAAAGATGTAAACCATTGGTGAGCCTCAAAAACAGGAAGGCCAGATTAGAGTTTGCCAAACGACATCTAAAAAAGTCTTCACAGTTCTGGAACAACATCCTATGGACAGATGAGACCAAGATCAACTTGTACCAGAGTGGTGGGAAGAGAACAGCATGGGGAAGAAAAGGAACTGCTTCTAAGAATACCACCTCATCAGTAAAGCATGGTGGTGGTAGTGTCATGGCGTGGGCATGTATGGCTGCCAATGGAACTGGTTCTCTTGTATTTATTGATTATGTGACTGCTGAAAAAAGCAGCAGGATGAATTCTGAAGTGTTTCGGGCAATATTATCTGCTCATATTCAGCTAAATGCTTCAGAACTCATTGGACGGCGCTTCACAGTTCAGATGGACAATGACCCAAAGCATATTGCAAAAGCAACATAAGAGTTTTTTAAGGGAAATAAGTGAAATGTTATGCAATGGCCAAGTCAATCACCTGACCTGAATCCGATTGAGCATGCATTTCACTTGCTGAAGACAAAACTGAAGGGAAAATCCCCCAAGAACAAGCAGGAACTGAAGACCTGACAATCTGCAGTTAAAGCACATCTTGTTCGTTTCATTTCAAATCCATTGTAGTGGTGTATAGAGCCAAAAATGTTTGAAATGTGTCGATGTCCCAATATTTATGGACCTGACTGTACAAGGTGGAGTTGCAGCACGTCGGGCAGTCACAAATCAGACGTCTGACGGGCAAGTGGTGTCGCCGCTGAACACCAGCAAGGCGAGCCAATGCCGTGTAAGATCTTCTAAAATGGCCAGAGATTTCGCTGGCCTGCCGAAAGACGTCCTGGACCCCGGGGTATTTGGCAACGAATCGCTGCATGACTAAGTTCAGGATGTGTGCCATGCACAGCACGTGTGTAATTTTTCCCTGTTTCAGCGAGCTCAGCAGATTGGCACCGTTGTTGCACACCACTTTACAAACTGTCAAATTGAGCGGGGTTAGCCACTGATCGGCCTGTGACCGCAGAGCTGAAAGGAGTGCAGGATCAGTGTGGCTCTTGGCTTCCAGGCACAACAGCCGCAGCACAGCATGGCAACGTCTCACCTGGGACGTCGAATAGGTTCTGGGAGCTTGGGGGGTGCAGCGGAAGAGGCGGTAGCAGTGAAAAAGGAGGAGTCAGCCGAGGAGGAGACGGAGAATAGAGTAGGAGGAGGACAAGAAGAGGCAGGCCTGCATGCAATCTTTGGCAGTGACACCAAATTTACACAGGTGCCACGGGTTACATGCTTGACGGCCTTCAGAAGGTTCACCCAGTGGGCAGTAAAAGTTAAGTACCTTCCCTGCCCGTGTTTGCTAGACCACATGTCTGTGGTCAGATGTATCTTGGCACCAAAAACTGTGTGCCAGAGATATATTAACTTGCCACTGAACGTGGCCACATAGTTCAGGGATGCCCTTCTGGGAGAAATGTTTCCTTCCGGGGACCTTCCTTTGCGGTGTGCCTATGGCCACAAATTTTCTAAAGGCCTCCGAGTCCACCAATTTATATAGCAGTAGTTGGTGGGCTAGCAGTTCCGACAAGCCAGCCGTTGGGCAAGAGGATTATCCAGCATCATCATTTTTTTACGCTCGAACATTTGGGCCACGGAAGCCTGCCTTGTGCCAGATGAACGCAACGACGGCACGGTGGAAGGTGGAGTGGAGGACATATGGGAGGAGAGAGGAGATGGAGAAGAGGCCGGGAGTGTGGCTTTGTGGGTTCTGACGGCATTGCTCCCACTGGGCTCAGTGATGGGAGGCCAGGTGCCTTCTTAAGGTGGTCGTCCCTAGGTGAGTGTTGGGCTTACCGCCACTTATGCGTTGACAGCACAGGCTGCAGATGGCAACACTATTATCAGCAGCTGGCACGTTAAAAAAAGCCCACACTGCGGAGCCATGTGCTGGCGTCCTGGGAGCGCAAGATGTGACCGTGCATGGTGGATGGCTCGCTCCAGATACATTTGCAGTCTGCTTTTTGCCTCCTGTGCACTGCGAGCTCTGCCTGCTTCTCCTCCTTTTCCTCCCTATCTGCTGCTCCATATCTGTGATATGGTTTTATTGCGTATATGATTTTATTGCTCATTTTAGAGGTGTTTTTAATGATTGGTCCACTATATTAAATATTTGGCCTACATACAGTCAGGTCCATAAATATTAGGACATCAACACAATTCTAAAATTTTTGGCTCTATACACCACCACAATGGATTTTAAATGAAACGAACAAGATATGTTTTAACTGCAGACTGTCAGCTTTAATTTGAGGGTATTTACATCCAAATCAGGTGAACGGTGTAGAAATTACAACAGTTTGCCTCTCACTTGTTAAGGGACCAAAAGTAATGGGACAATTGGCTTCTCAGCTGTTCCATGGCCAGGTGTGTGTTATTCCCTCATTATCCCAATTACAATGAGCAGATAAAAGGTCCAGAGTTCATTTCAAGTGTGCTATTTGCATTTGGAATCTGTTGCTGTCAACTCTCAAGATGAGATCCAAAGAGCTGTCACTATCAGTGAAGCAAGCCATCATTAGGCTGAAAAAACAAAACAAACCCACCAGAAAGATAGCAAAAACATTAGGCATGACCAAAACAACTGTTTGGAACATTCTTAAAAAGAAGGAACGCATCGGTGAGCTCAGCAACACCAAAAGACCCGGAAGACCACGGAAAACAACTGTGGTGGATGACCGAAGAATTCTTTCCCTGGAGAAGAAACCACCCTTCACAAAGGTTGGCCAGATCAAGAACACTCTCCAGGAGGTAGGTGCATGTGTGTCAAAGTCAACAATCAAGAGAAGACTTCACCAGAGTGAATACAGATGGTTCACCACAAGATGTAAACCATTGGTGAGCCTCAAAAACAGAAAGGCCAGATTAGAGTTTGCCAAATGACATCTAAAAAAGCCTTCACAGTTCTGGAACAACATCCTATGGACAGATGAGACGAAGATCAACTTGTACCAGAGTGATGGGAAGAGAAGAGTATGGAGAAAGAAAGGAACTGCTTATGATCCTAAGCATACCACCTCATCAGTGAAGCATGGTGGTGGTGTCATGGCGTGGGCATGTATGGCTGCCAATGTAACTGGTTCTCTTGTATTTATTGATTATGTGACTGCTGACAAAAGCAGCAGGATGAATTCTGAAGTGTTTCGGGCAATATTATCTGCTCATATTCAGCCAAATGCTTCAGAACTCATTGGACGACGCTTCACAGTGCAGATGGACAATGACCCAAAGCATACTGCAAAAGCAACCAAAACGTTTTTTAAGGGAAAGAAGTGGAATGTTATGCAATGGCCAAGTCAATCACCTGTCCTGAATCCAATTAAGCATGTATTTCACTTGCTGAAGACAAAACTGAAGGGAAAATGCCCCAAGAACAAGCAGGAACTGAAGACAGTTGCAGTAGAGGCCTGGCAGAGCATCACCAGGGATGAAACCCAGCGTCTGGTGATGTCTATGCGTTCCAGACTTCAGGCTGTAATTGACTGCAAAGGATTTACAACCAAGCATTAAAAAGTGAAAGTTTGATTTATGATTATTATTCTGTCCCATTACTTTTGGTCATTTAACACGTGGGAGGCACATATGCAAACTATTGTAATTCCTACACCGTTCACCTGATTTGGATGTAAATACCCTCAAATTAAAGCTGACAGTCTGCAGTTAAAGCACATCTTGTTCGTTTCATTTCAAATCCATTGTGGTGGTGTATACAGCCAAAAATGCTAGATTTGTGTCGATGTCCCAATATTTATGAACCTGACTACTTACCACTGTCTATTATTTCCTGAATTTGGAGTGCCCCTCAATACCTTTACATTTCCACTTTTTCTTCTATACGGTCTGGGTGGACCGAGAGGTGAGCACCCTTATTCATTTGTTTTGTAGGAGCAGCCTCTATTCCTATTTTCGATTCTTAAGAGGATTATCCAGCATCATCATTTTTTTACGCTCGAACATTTGGGCCACGGAAGCCTGCCTTGTGCCAGATGAACGCAACGACGGCACGGTGGAGTGGAGGACATATGGGAGGAGAGAGGAGATGGAGAAGAGGCCGGGAGTGTGGCTTTGTGGGTTCTGACGGCGTTGCTCCCACTGGGCTCAGTGATGGGAGGCCAGGTGCCTTCTTATGGTGGTCGTCCCTAGGTGAGTGTTGGGCTTACCGTGACTTATGCGTTGACAGCACAGGCTGCAGATGGCAACACTATTATCAGCAGCTGGCACGTTAAAAAAAGCCCACACTGCGGAGCCATGTGCTAGCATCCTGGGAGCGCAAGATGTGACTGTGCATGGTGGATGGCTCGCTCCAGATACATTTGCAGTCTGCTTTTTGCCTCCTGTGCACTACGAGCTCTGCCTGCTTCTCCTCCTTCTCCTCCCTATCTGCTGCTCCATCTCTCCCTCTGAACTCCCCTCCTCTTCCTCTCTTGTGGGCACCCACGTGATGTCCATTGACACATCATCATCGTCACCTTCATTACCACTGACATTAAAGATCTCGAAGTAGGCAGCAACGGCGGGGACCACCCTCCTTGAGCTGATCTTGGTACTGTCGTCAGACCGCTGGGTGGCGACCATTGCTACCTCCTCTTCCTCATCCGATGCCAAGAATGGCTGCGCATCTGTAAGGTCTGGGAAGGGATGGGAAAATAATTCCTCTGACTAGAGTGGAAGGGCTATGGTGGTGGTGGTGGTGGTGATGGTGTCTTTGGGGGTGCACACAGCAGAGAGTGAGGAGGGTGCAGAAGCGGAAGGCTGAGTGAGCCACTTAACCAACTCTGGTGAGCCCTTTGAAGTTATTGCACGCACCTTCTCCAACTTCCCACTCCGGCCTGTTGCATCTGCCTGACCCCTACCATTTCTGCTGAACGGTCTGCCTCTTCCTCTGCCTGTAATTTTCTAATCAACCCTCTTTGTGGAAGAAGGTATATTGCAGCCCTAAATCAGTATTTGGTGGAAAAAGGCATATAGCAATAGCACCGCTCAATCAGTATTTGTCAGAAACAGGTATATAGCACCCCTCAATCAGGATTTTGTGGAAGAAGGTATATAGCACCCCTTAATCAGTATTTGTTGGAAACAGGTATATAGCACCCCTCAATCAGGATTTTGTGGAAGAAGGTATATAGCACCCCTCAATCAGTATTTTGTGGAAGCAGCTGTATCGTAGCCCTCAATCAGTATTTTGTGGAAGAAGGTATATGGCACTCCTCACTCAGTATTTGTCGGAAACAGGTATATAGCACCCCTCAATCAGTATTTGGCGAAAACAGGCATATGGCACCCCTCCATCAGTATGTTGTGGAAGCAGGTGTATCGCAGCCCTCAATCAGTATTTTGTGGAAGAAGGTATATAGCAATAGCACCCCTCAATCAGTATTTAGTGGAAGAAGGTATATGGCACCCCTCAATCAGTATTTGGCGGAAACATGTATATAGTACCCCTCAATCAGTATTTGGCGAAAACAGGTATATAGCACCCCTCAATCAGTATTTGGCAGAAACAGGTATATAACACCCCTCAATCAGTATTTGGCAGAAACAGGTATATAGCACCCCTCAATCAGTATTTAGCGGAAACAGGTATATGGCACCCCTCAATCAGTATTTGGCGGAAGCAGGTGTATCACAGCCTTCAATCAGTATTTGTTGGAAGAAGGTATATAGCAATAGCACCCCTCAATCAGTATTTTGTGGAAGAAGATATATGGCACCCCTCAATCAGTATTTGGCGGAAACAGGTGTATAGCACCCCTCAATTAGTATTTGGCGGAAACAGGTATATAGCACCCCTCAATCAGGATTTTGTGGAAGAAGGTATATCGCAGCCCTCAAGCAGTTGTTTTTTGGGGCAACAGGTATATCACACCCGTTGCAATTAGTTACTGAAATATCAGTATTTCAGCAGAACCACACACAACTTCTGCACAATAAAAATATACTATAATATAAATTCTATGTTAGAAAGTATATTATAAGTATATCAGATCCCTCTATATCACACCTATCGATAGCACACCTATACCAGTCCTTAAAAGGACTTTTGTGGCCCTATTATCTAGCATTTGGTGTCCCTAATTGTCCCTGCTCCAAAATGCAACACTGGCAAAACACATAATGTAAAATGTCAGGGGGAGAAAAACAGAACTGGATCGCACATCCACAATGCTATTCTTTGATATAATTAAACTCGCTTCTCAGCGCTATATTAAAGTGTACAGCCCCCCATACTACATGCTGTACAAGAGGCATTAGTGTACATTTTGATCAAAAGGCATAAGCCCACTCACCACGCCAAGGTCGCCTCTTAGAGTGGGACCTACTCTGACAAAAAGGCACAGCACAATGCGGTGACAAAGTGGCACTGCCCTAGTAGTCAGCGGGACCCAGGAGTCAAACAGCAACCCTGCTGTCTGACAATGTCACCCATGACACTGGGTCCCACCATTTCACCAGTGAGTGGACTTATGCCTTTTGATCAAAATGTACACTAATGCCTCTTGTACAACATGTAGTATGGGGGGCTGTACACTTCAATATGGCGCTGAGAAGCAGGTTTAATTAGATCAAAACATAGCATTGTGGATGTGCAATCCAGTTCTGTTTTTCTCCCCCTGATAATTGTGATTTGAATCTTTCTTCTTTACTACAGGTATCAGAACTCCTCCCATTCGGCACAGGTGGTTTTAATCACAGAAGTCTGCATATAAGTGGTCATTGACCTGTAGATCCTGATAGCAATGGACATGTTGTGTTAGACAACTGTTCACATGGTGTAGTACTGCGTGGTGGCCTTTGTTTTTGTGGCGCTGTGCTGGTGGGTTGGTGGGACCCAGTGCCATGGGTGGCATTGTCAGACAGTAGGGTTGCTGTTTGACTCCTGGGTCCCGCCGCCTACTAGGGCAGTGCCGCTTTGTCACCGCATTGTGCTGCGCCTTTTTGTCAGGGTAGGTCCCACTCAAAGAGGCTACCTTGGCGTGGTGAGTGGGCTTATGCCTTTTGATCAAAATGTACACTAATGCCTCTTGTACAGCATGCAGTATGGGGGACTGTACACTTCAATATGGCGCTGAGAAGTGAGTTTAATTAGATCAAAGCATAGCATTGTGGATGTGCGATCCAGTTCTGTTTTTCTCTCCCTGATAAACATAATGTAAAATGGCTGCCAGATCGGGTTCTGTTATTGGATCGGGGGTGTGTCCATGTGCTGAAACGTCTCAATTGGCTGTCCTGTCCCACCTGATGGATGTGTCATGGGTCAACGTTCGGCCTATGCAAAAAAATATGGTGCGTGCGAATATCGCCATATGTTCGACCGCTGGGCGAACCACAAGGCCATCTCTATCAAGAGGCACCATGACGATGCGCCTATGCCGGCCTGAAGCCTATCAGAGGGAACGACGGACAGGGAGACATTGCTCCTGTACACGGCTGCTCATTTAACTGTATTTCCGTCCTACGGTTGAATAGCAATAGATAGTGTCTGCCTGACACCCCCCTTGAGGTAGCAACAGTGGCGTACATACAGGGGTCGCAGTTGCGACCGGGCCCGGCACTCCAGGGGGCCAGGCCGCCTGTGGACCTTCCCAGGCCGCTGGCAGGGGTCCCGCTGTACTCACATGTAATGGAGCGCTCTGATGGGGCCCAGCATGAAGTACAGTGGCAATTTCGGGCCCCATCAGAGTGCTCCATGCCTTCATTACATGAATAATTTGGGGGTGGGAGGGGGAGGAGGAGGGGGGGCACACTCACTCACTCACACGGCCGGGCAGTTCCGCTTCCATAGTGAAGCAGGGAAACCTCTCTTCTCCCTGCTTCACTGATCTTTAGAGCTCAGCGCTGCTGGCTGTGGGAGGAGAGCTGAAAGCCCGGCAATCTGCCTCCTGTCATCAGGGAAGAAGGTAAGTATGTGTTTTTTTTTTTCTAACGCTGCAGACTGGGGGCAGGGGGGGTGTTTGATGGGCACAACTAGAGTGAGGGGGCACAAAATTTGGCATCTCTACTGAGGGGCACCTAATCTGCCATAACTAATTTGAGGGGGCATCTAATCTGGCATAACTAATTTGAGGGGGCACCTAATCTGGCATAACTACTGTGAGGGGGGCACATATGAAGGCATAACTATGAGGGGGAACATATGAAGGCATAACTACTGTAAGGGGGCATGTAATCTGGCATACCCACTGTGAGGGGCACATATGTGGGCATATCTAATGTGAGGGGCACAATCTGGCATAACCACTCTAAGGGGGCACATATCTGGGCATATTTACTTTGAGGGGGCACATAACCAGGCATAAATACTGTGAAGGGGCACATAATCTGGCATTGCTACTGTGAGGGGACACATAATCTGGCATTACTACTGTGAGGGGACACATAATCTGGAATTACTACTGTGAGGGGACACATATCTGGGCATAACTACTGTAAGGGGACACATATTTGGCATAACTACTATGAGGGGGCACATATCTGGGCATAACTACTGTGACAGGAACAAAGGTGGGCATAACTACTGTGAGGGGCCACAAGTTGGGCATTAGTACTGTGTGGTTGCACTTAGGGGAAATGTCCTAGATTATCCGGCTATACATTGGCATGATGGCTCAGTCTTACAGGCCAGCACAGGGCCCCCTGCTGGCGATTTCACAGGGGCAGTCACCATCCCTTCCTTATGTGATTATTCTTTTTTTCTCACCACAGGGACCTTGTTCTGGATCCAGCGGACATCACGCCGATGCCAGTGACACCCCGGATGAGGTGGGACCAGATTTTATTAGGACTGGGTTAGTGTAGCCATACATTGGGCTTAGGGCTCTTTAACACGAGCGGACTCCATGCGGGTAATCCGCTGCGTGAAAGACATCCAAGCCCCGTTCCGGACAGCAGAGACACGGAGCATTAACATGATTGATAATGCTCCGTGCCTCTCTGTGATCTTTTTACTACAAAATCACAGAGAGATAAAGTTGTCACCGTGATTTTGTAGTAAAAAGATCACAGTCAATCATGTTACTGCTCCGTGTCTCTGCTGTCCAGAATGGGGCTTGGCACTCATTCACGCAGCGGATTAGCCGCATGGAAAGAGCCCTTAGTAAGAAAATCTGCTGGTTCTTTGTAAAAATGTTTGTACTGTGGCCCATAACACTATAGTTACACCACTGGTAGGGGAGGTAGTGGGGGGTAGGTGGAGGCAGGTTGGGGGGGCGATGGGGAGCGGGCCCCATGGATCAGTTTTGCACCGGGGCACCATGGATTGTGTGTACGCCACTGGGTAGCAAGGTGGTGCCCTCTGCCGTCATACCCCTCTCCTGGTCCTAGAAACAGTTCTATTGCATAACGGATCTGCTATGCTTGCCCATAAACTTCTATTATGACGGATCAAAACGGAATGCCTCTTAACGGCTTCCATTTTGCATTCCGTCTATGTATCCATTATATTCCATTATAAAAGGATCCTATAACAGAATACCATAACGCAAGTGCAAACCCGACATAAGGTTACTTTTACATATGTGGCACAGTCAAAGCCATAATAGTATTCTGGGCACCCTCAGTATTAAAACAAAACAAGAAGGGTGCTATCCACATGTATATTTATAAGCTACACTTTATACAAGTACTTGCCAAGGAAAGAATGCACACCAAGAAATAAAACAATACATAACTTTATTGGATCAATTAATAACAATTAAAAACACCAACAAGGGGACCTAAATTTCACAATATTTTATAGGAACATCTCCACCCACAGTACAATACATAATATAGCCAGTGAAAAGAGGTCCAAGTGAATTTTATCCAAGTGTAAGAAAGACTCCAAGATGTACATGATCGAGTGCTAATAATCAAGTAAATAAATTAGGAAAATTCATGATATGGGATCACATGTGCAAAATAAAGTGCTAGTGCAAGCTAACTGAATCACAATAAATAGACTAAATTATTATATGATCTGTTAAAGAAATAGAAAAACAGGGCCTCTATCGCAGTGCTGTGAGGTTAAACCCCACACATGCTATGGATATTGCGCAGCTTCTGGCAGGCTGTTCCAGCACAGAATGCTGGGAATTGGCTGGACAGAAACTGATGCACACATTATAGTTTGTATGGCCGGCAGGCATTCTAGTAGCATCCAGCAAGATAACATCGACAGGCTGTTCATTGCCGGAATACTGAGCCGCAGATAGGGCTGCAGCTATCGATTTATTTAAGTAATCAAGTATTCTACCGATTAATCCAACGATTAATCGAGTACTCTAATATGAAAAAAGAAATAAATAAAAAATATTCTATTAAAACTCATCAGCCCCCCCATGCCATCATCAGACCCCCCTGCCATCAGTCCCTTCCTCACTGCCATCAGTCTCCCTCCAATATGCCATCAATCCTCAGCATCTTTAGCAACCCTCCATGCCATCAGTTCCTCCCTAGTGCCATCAGTTCCTCCCCAGCGCCATCAGTTCCTCCCTAGTGCCATCAGTTCCTCCCTAGTGCCGTCAGTTCCCCACCCAGTGCCATCAGTTCCCCACCCAGTGCCATCAGTTTCCCCCCAGTGTCATTAGTTCCTCCCCCAGTGCCAACAGCTACCCCTCCAGTGCCACCAGCTCCCCAATGCCATCAGCTCCTCCCAGTGCCATCATTTCCCCACTAGTGCCATAAGTCCCCCCAGTGCCATCAGTTCCCCCGTGCCATCAGTTGCCCCCATGCCATCAGTTGCCCCCCATGCCATTAGTCCCCAGCACCTGTCAAATCAAATACTTACCTTTCCTCCTAGGAGTGCCTCCGACACTCCACCGCTCTTCCAATGTCCTCTTCATGTGATGCACTGGAATCTGACACACAGATCAGGTCATAGTGCGCACTTACGTACACTACATTCTGATGTGTGTACGTAAGGAGCACAGTGCAGGCGGTGCCGGCTGGCAGGAGACCATGGAGCAGTGAGAAGTAGAAAGCGCTTCACTCACGCTCCATGGTCTCATGGTACATATGATTTTTTTCTGTTGATTTACTCAGTTGATTAGAGTAATAATAGCCCTACTCGCAGATGCGAAACTAACCTACGGATAGAAGGAGCACAGTTGTAAATAAATAAATAAATGACCTACTAAATCTTTTTCAACTAAAATATAACAATCTGCTCAGCTCCTCCTGCTCTCTAACATGCTGCTGATTGCATTTTTAAATGTGCAGTGTTCCCTTTAATGAATAAAATGTATGCTGTATACCAGACCACTGACCTCAAATAATCCTAGAGACAAGTGCAACAAACAAGCTGGCCGATTTTAGCATGGTTGACAGTTTACTACCATAATGTTTAATCTTGGTCTAGCTTCCTCAAGTGACTGTTGCTGTTTATGTCATAGCTGACTACATGTGTCTCTAGAAAGAGCGGATTGTTTAATGTGCTTTCATATCTTATTACCACATAACTGAAACACGCTGTATCAGACTAAGATCTGTCGGCTCACCTTTGACAAGCTTAGTATACTGTTTACGTTTTTTTTTTACATGTTAGGATATCACTTTGACATAAAATGTACGCAAAATAATAAATATACAATTTTAATTACAATCATGTAAAAATGCATTAACCCCTTCTTGTCATAAACGATTTTATTTTTTTAATTTTCGCTTTTTACCTCATGCCTTCTAAAAGCTTTTTTTTATCTTCGTTCAGATTATAGTTTTTTTGTGGGACTTTTTCAATATTTTTTTTTTTATTTTAGCCAATGTTTTTTCCATTTACTATACAGGAAAAACGTCTTTAAATATTCATAGTTTAGGCATTTTCACATGCAGCAAAATCAGTGATGTTTATTTTTTTATTGTATATTTAACTTTTATATGCAAAATTAGAAAAGGTGTGATTTAAATTTTTAATTCTTCCTAGAGGACTTGTAATTATCGAACTGTACTATAGAAGGTTTACCATTGCAGTCTATTTGAAAACGGATGTTTTCCTGTTGAGCCCTGAGTAAGGGCTCAATAAGAGCTATGGCAGGCCTGGGAGCCTCAGAAAGACTCTCAGCTGCCATAGAAGCTGAATGGCTCCCACAATTTTGTACATGGAAGGGTAATTCAGTCACTGGTAGCTATTCACAGTAAATGACCTCTCAGATGCTGTGGTCACAATTGACCACAGCATCTCAGGGGTTAAAGGTGTTGGGCAGTGGCTTAATATTGAAGAGCTATCCTTAGGATAGGTCATCAATATCAGATCGGTGGTGGTCCAACTCTCAGCAGCCCTGCCAATAAGCTGTTTGAAGGGGCCTTAGTGCTCATGCAAGCGCTGCATCTTTTTAAATGTTTACCTGTATAATGTCTACATTAGAGATGGCCATGCGGTTCGCCCGGCGGTCGTTTTACGGCAAACTTTGCGCATTGGCGATTCGCCGAACATGCGAACATATGGCGATGTCCGCGGACGCCATATTATTTTGCATTGCGCCGAACTTTGACCCATGACACATCCATCAGGTGGGACAGGACAGCCAATTGAGACGTTTCAGCAAATGGACACACCCCCACACTATAGAAAAAAAAAGATCTGACAGCCATTTTACATTCTGTATTTTTCCAGTGTAGGGAGAGGTTGCTTTGTGGAGCAGGGACAGGCTGTTAGGGACACCAAACGCTAGCTAATAGGGCCACAAAAGTCCTTTTAAGGACTGGTATAGGTGTGCTATCGATAGGTGTGATATACTGAGGGGTGCGATATACTTGTAATATACTTTATAACATAGAAAGTATATTATAGTGCATTTGTATTGTGCAGCAGGTGTGATATACTTGTTGCCCCAAAAAAACTGACTGAGGGGTGTGATATACCTTTAATATACTTTCTACCATAGAAAGTATATTGTGCATTTGTATTGTGCAGCAGTTGTGTGTGGGACAAGCGCTATTGGAACAACTATTTGCAACGGGTGTGATATACCAGTTGCCACAAAAAAAACTGATTGAGAGGTGTGATATACCTTCTTTCACAAAATACTGATTGAGGGCTGCAAAATACCTGTTGCCCCAAATAAACAGGGTGGTGTGATATAACTGTTGTGGTAAAAAAAAAAAATTGAGGGGTGGGATATACCTTCTTCCACAAAATACTGATTAAGGGGTTCGATATACCTGTTTCCACCAAATATTGATTGAGGGGTGCGATATTCCTGCTTTCACAAAATACTGATTAATGGGTTTGATATACCTGCTTCCACAAAATACTGATTGAGGCCTGCGATATACCTGCTTCCACAAAATACTGATTAAGGGCTTTTATATACCTGCGCAATACGTGCAACTTCACATTTTAACAGGTCTGACTACTTATTGTGATTGGTGCACTAAGTATTGTTGTGAACTTGTGACATCACAGTACTATGTATGTAGCATGTATGTATGGTCAGCTACACTATATCACTATCTAACCTACACTGACTATCTCCCACTAACTATCTGTATTATATATATAAGCTAACTAACTAACTAATGTAATGACACAGGAAAGCAGAGAGCACAGCAATAACACTGTTGTCTCTCTCAGATCTGCAAAATACTGCATACAAGGGCTGCTGGGGAGGTTCTTATATACTAAAGGAGTAGGCAACTTTCCTTTTGGTTGCTAGGGATGTTGCTAAGCTCTGAAAAAGACATTGCAGCCTTCTCATTGACCCACAAACAAGAAGGGAGGTTACTGATGAAAAAAAAATCTAGAATATTCGAAATTACGAATATATCACTATATTCTAGATTCGAATATTCGCGCCCAACACTAATCATCACAAGTTCTATTCTGTCAGGTGAATGCCTAATTTTTGGGGCCTGTACTGACCTACATTTCAATTTTTACCCAGTGACCGTCTAATGTACCTCCAGCCACATAATCACAAGTTGTTTTCTGTCAGGTGAATGCCTAATTTTTAAGGCCTGTACTCCAGTGGCCTACAGTAAAAATTTTATCCAGTGACCGCCTAATGCACCTCCAGCCACATTATCACAAGTTGATTTCTGTCAGGTGAATGCCTAATTTTTGGGGCCTGTACTCCCGTGGTTAGAGTTGAGCGAACCCGAACTGTAAAGTTCGGGTTCGTACCGAACTTTAGGGTTTTTGGCACCCGGACCCGAACCCGAACATTTACGTAAAAGTTCGGGTTCGGTGTTCGGCGATTTTTATGGCGCTTTTTGAAAGGCTGCACAGCAGCCAATCAACAAGCGTCATACTACTTGCCCCAAAAGGCCATCACAGCCATGCCTACTATTGGCATGGCTGTGATTGGCCAACTACAGCATGTGACCCAGCCTCTATTTAAGCTGGAGTCACGTAGCGCCGCCTGTCACTCTGCTCGGATTAGTGTAGGGAGAGGCTGCAGCTGCTGTGAGGGAGAGATCAGGGAGAAATCTTATCAAGAACTGTTTTTTGTACTCAGCGATCTACAGCAAAAGTGTTTTGTGGGTGCAGTGCATAATTTTTTTAAGCCTGCCCTGAGCCAACTACTGCTGAAAACGAACATTTTTTTCTTCAGTTAGTCAATATCAATACATGACCGGCAGCCATTTTATGCAACGATAGTGCACCAGCACAGGCTATCTGCATGTCTGCAAGTCCAGAAATACTGCTTTTTGCTTACTGGGGTTAAAAAAATACATCTGTTAAATATAGGTCACATCTGGGATTACACGTGCATAAGTGACTGTCACATATAGGCCAGAAATACGGCTTTTTGGTTACTGGGGTGAAAAAAGCCTCTGATATACTGCACATCTGGGATTACACGTGCATAAGTGACTGTCACATTTACACGTGCATAAGTGACTGTCACATTTTCACTGGCCCCGGACCTCACCCCAATATTTGACAGATCCCTTAAAGAGGGACATGTCCCTGCCTGCTTTAAGAACACAACTATCATTCCTGTGCCGAAGAAACAGGGCGTTTCTGATCTAAACAACTTCCGGCCCGTGGCTCTGACTTCGGTGGTCATGAAAACCCTAGAGAAGGTGGTCCTCTCCATCCTGAAGCCCGCCACTCTGGACCGGCTGGACCCTCTGCAATTCGCCTACAGGGCAAACAGATCCACTGACGATGCGATTAACATGTGTCTAGAATACGTCACTGAACACCTCGACAAACCCAACACATACGCGAGAATCCTCCTTCTAGACTTCAGCTCTGCTTTTAATACTATCTCCCCCAGTATCCTGCAGAGGAACCTCACGGCGCTTGATGTCCACCCAACACTACGACAGTGGATCATGGACTTTCTCACTAACAGGTCCCAGGTCATCAGATTAGGCAATCTGACCTCCAAACCGAGGGTCACCAACACTGGCGCCCCTCAGGGATGTGTACTATCGCCGTTCCTGTTCTCTCTGTACACGAACGAGTGCAGATCGGAGGAGGCCTCAGTTAAAGTCATCAAGTTCACAGATGACACCACACTCGTGGGCCTGATTAGCGACAGCGATGAGCACGCCTACCGTAAGGAAATCGAAAGGGTCAGCAACTGGTGTGGCGCGCACAATCTGGTCCTAAACACCACAAAGACGGTCGAGCTGGTCATCGACTTCAGGAAGAGAAGGGTAGTTCCCCTTCCCAACCTACATTGATGGATCTGAAGTCGCAAGGGTAACCAGTTCCCGTCTCTTAGGCACGACAATCTCTGAGGACCTAGCCTGGCGTCCCAACATCTCGTCCATCATAAAGAAGGCTCACCAGCGGCTCTACTTCCTTCGACAACTGAGGAAGTTCGGCATGGCACAGGACCTACTGAAGTCCTTCTACTCCTGTACCATCGAGTCGGTACTGTGCTCGTCTCTTCTGGTTTGGTATGCAGGCTCATCAGCCAGTGATAAGCGCAAACTACAGAGGGTCATCAGCTCGCCGGAGAGAACTACTCGACTGCCACTACCACCCCTTGACTCTATCTTCTCCAACAGACTGCGCTCCAGAGCTCTGAAAATATCCAATGACCACTCCCATCCGGGTCATCATCTCTTCAGACGTCTAAAGTCCGGCCGCAGGTATCAGGCCATCCCTGCAAGGACATCGAGGAGGCTGAACACTTTCTTCCTAACGGCCGTCAGACTGCTGAACTCACCAAGCCCCATCTCCCGCCCAGAATCCCTCGCCCCTGATATGCCCATTGCATAACCCTACCCCCCCTCCCAATAGTATTATGCCTGTACCTGTGTTTAACCCAATTCTGAGCACGATCGACTGTGTCGTGTTTGGCGAATAAAGCTTATTCTGATTCTGATTACACGTGCATAAGTGACTGAACACATTTAGGCCACAAATATGGCTTTTTGGTTACTGGGGTGAAAAAAGCCTCTAATATATCGCACATCTGGGATTACACGTGCATAAGTGACTGTCACATTTAGGCCATAAATACAGCTTTGGCATACTGGGGTAAAAAAAGCCTCTGATATACTGCACATCTGGGATTACACGTGCATAAGTGACTGTCACATTTAGGCCATAAATACGGCTTTGGCATACTGGGGTGAAAAAAGCCTCTGATATACTGCACATCTGGGATTACACGTGCATAAGTGACTGTCACATTTAGGCCAGAAATACGGCTTTTTGGTTACTGGGGTGAAAAAACCCTCTAATATACTGCACATCTGGGATTAGACAAGCATAAGTGACTGTCACATTTAGGCCAGAAATACGGCTTTTTGGTTACTGGGGTGAAAAAACCCACTAATATACTGAGCATCTGGGATTAGACGTGCATAAGTGACTGTCACATTTTGGCCACAAATAAGGCTTATAGGATACTGTGGTGAAAAAACCCTCTGATATAGTGCACATCTGTGATTACACTTGCATAGGTGACTGTCACATTTAGGCCACAAATATGGCTTTTAGGATACTGTGGTGAAAAATCCCTCTGATATACTGCACATCTGGGATTACACTGGCATAGGTGACTGTCACATTTAGGCCACAAATACCGCTGTCATACAGAGTTTAAATTTTTTTTTGTGCAATACCCTACATCAGGATTTTTATTGGCGGTTAATTATTTTTAACAGACTTAACCACTTTTTACTTTTCTTTGTGAACGCTAACTATGAGGCAAACATCTAATAAGGGACGCGGTCATGGTCGTGGTGGTGGTGTTGGTGGAGCCTCTGGTGCAGGGAGAGGACGTGGCCGTTCTGCCACAGCTACACGTTCTACTGAACCTACTACCTCAGGTCCCAGTAGCCGCCAGAATCGACAGCGATATTTGGTCGGGCCTAATGCCGTTCTAAGGATGGTAAGGCCTGGACAAGTACAGGCGCTAGTCAATTGTGTGGCCGACAGTGGATCTGCAGAAAGCGCACAGGTGGCGCCTGAAACCCATGCCCATCAGTCTGTCACATCTCCCCCGTGCATATCGGGGAACCTGTCTGAGCCTCAAGTCATGCAGCAGTCTCTTATGCTGTTTGAAGACTCTGCTGGCAGGGTTTCCCAAGGGCATCCACCTAGCCCTTCACCAGGGGTGGAAGACATAGAAAGCACTGACGCACAACCACTTATGTTTCCTGATAAGGACATGGGAATACCACCTCAGCACGTCTCTGATGATGACGAAACACAGGTGCCAACTGCTGCGTCTTTCTGCAGTGTGCAGACCGAAAAGGAGGTCAGGGAGGAAGACTGGGTGGAAGACGATGCAGGGGACGATGAGGTCCTAGACCCCACATGGAATGAAGGTCGTGCCACTGACTTTCAGAGTTCGAAGGAAGAGGCAGTGGTGAGACCGAGCCAACAGCGTAGCAAAAGCGGGAGCAGGGTGCAAAAGCAGAGCAGCCGTCGCCAAAACAGTTCGCCTGCTACTGGCCACTGTCAACAGGGACCGAGCACACCAAAGGCAGCTTCAAGGAGTTCCCTGGCATGGCACTTCTTCACACAATGTGGTGACGACAAGACCCGAGTGGTTTTCACGCTGTGCCATCAGAGCCTGAAGCGAGGCATTAAGGTTGTGAACCTTAGCACAACCTGCATGGCCAGGCATCTACATGCGAGACATAGGCTGCAGTGGAGTAAGCACCTTCAAAACCAAGAAAGGGCTCAGGCCCTTCCTGCTCCCTCTTCTGATGCTGCCTCGGCCTCTTCCACCGCCTCTGGAGGAACGTTGGCACCTGCCACCCAGCAAACAGAGAATGTGCCACCAACAACACCACCTCCGTCACCAAGCATCTCCACCATGTCACACGGAAGCGTTCAGCACTGCATCTCACAAACCTTTGAGAGAAAGCGTAAATTCCCACCTAGCCACCCTCGATCTCTGGCCCTGAATGCCAGCATTTCTAAACTACTGGCCTTTGAAATGCTGTCATTCAGGCTGGTGGAGACAGACAGCTTCAAACAGCTCATGTCGCTTGCTGTCCCACAGTACGTCGTTACCAGCCGCCACTACTTCTCCAGGAGAGCCGTGCCCTCCCTGCACAACCAAGTATCGGATAAAATCAAGTGTGCACTGCGCAACGCCATCTGTGGCAAGGTCCACCTAACCACAGATACGTGGACCAGTAAGCACGGCCAGGGACGCTATATCTCCCTAACTGCACACTGGGTAAATGTAGTGGCGGCTGGGCCCCAGGCAAAGAGCTGTTTGGCGCACGTCCTTCCGCCGCCAAGGATCGCAGGGCATCATTCTTTGCCTCCTGTTGCCTCCTCTTCCTACTCGGCTTCCTCCTCCTCTTCTACCACCAGGGGCGGGCTGGGCCGGGGGGCAGGGAGGCAATTGCCCCCCAGGCCGCCCGAAATAAACGGCCACTGGGCCGACCGTCTTAAAAAAAAAAAAATTTTTTTTTTTTTATTCTTCAGGGCCGCACCGCCGATCATCACCACAGGCGGCGCGGCCCTGGATGTCATTGCGGCCGTGCTGTGTGCTGTGGGGCAGGGGAGGGAGAGGCGTGTCCCTCCCCTGTTCTTCTGATAGGCCGCAGGCACTAATGCCTGCAGCCTATCAGAGGCCGGCTCAGGCAGAGCAATGACGTCATTATCATTGCGACGCCTGAGCCAGCACACAGCAGGGACACAGGCCAGAAGAGGCTGCATCGCTGCTGATGGAGGTAAGTATTAGTGTTGTTTTTTTTTTCTTCTTTGCAGGGGGCTGGCACTATTGGGGGGGATCTGGCACTATAAGGGGGGCTGGCACTATGGGGGGGATCTGGCACTTTGGGGGAGCTAGCACTATGGGGGGGCACTATAGGGGGAGCTGGCACTATAGGGGGGGCTGGAACTATGGGGGAGCTGGCACTATGGGGGGCTGGCACTATGGGGGGCTGGCACTATAGGGGGAGCTGGCACTATGGGGGGCTGACACTATGGGGGGCTGGCACTATAAGGGGGCTGGCACTATGGGGAGGAGCTGGCACTATGGGGGGGCTGGCACTATGGGGGGGGATCTGGCACTATGGGGGGGATCTGGCACTATGGGGGGGATTTGGCACTATGGGGGGATTTGGCACTAAGGTGGGGAATCTGGCACTTTGGGGGAGCTAGCACTATGGGGCGGCTGGCACTATGGGGCGGCTGGAACTATGGGGGGGGGGCTGACACTATGGGGGGGGGCTGACACTATGGGGGACTGGCACTATGGGGGGGGCTGGCACTATGGGGGGGGCTGGCACTATGGGGTAGGAGCTGGCACTATGGGGGGGCTTGCACTATAGGGGAGCTGGCACTATGGGGGGGGGTGGCACCACGGGGGGGGGCTGGCACTATGGGGGAGCTGGCACTATAAGGGGGCTGGCACTATGGGTGAAGTGGCACTATGGGGGGGCTGACACTATAATGGGGCTGGCACTATGGGGGGGGCTGGCACTATGGGGGGGGCTGGCACTATGGGGGGGGCTGGCACTATGGGGTAGGAGCTGGCACTATGGGGGGGCTGGCACTACGGGGGGGGCTGGCACTATGGGGGAGCTGGCACTATAAGGGGGCTGGCACTATGGGTGAAGTGGCACTATGGGGGGGGCTGACACTATAAAGGGGCTGGCGCTATAAGGGGGCTGGCACTATAAGGGGGCTGGCACTATGGGGTAGGAGCTGGCACTATGGGGGGGCTGGCACTACGGGGGGGGGCTGGCACTATGGGGGAGCTGGCACTATAAGGGGGCTGGCACTATGGGGGGGCTGCCACTATGGGGGGCCTGGCACTATGGAGGGCTTGTACTATGGGGGGGGAGCTGGCACTATGGGGGCATTTCTTGCTGGCACATTATGGGGGGGCACCATGGGGGAGAGGAGCACTATGGGGGTATCTGGGGGCTCTAAATGGGCTTTTTTTTTAATTATTGGCACATTCTGGGGGGCACTATAGGGGAGAGCAGCACTATGGGGCATCTGGGGTTACTATAGGGGCATTATTTGGGGGGACTATGGGGAAGTGGGGGCTCTAAAGGGGCCTTTTGTATTGGCACATTATGGCAGGCACTATAGGGGAGAGCGGCACTATGGGGCATTATTTGGGGGCACTATGGGGGAGTGGAGCACTATTGGGGCATATGGTGGCACTAAGAAGGGAAATTTTTTTACTGGCACATTGTGGGGGAGAGGAGCACTATAGGGGCATCTGCTGGGGGTACTAAGGGGCATTTTTTTACTGGCATATTATGGGGGACACTATGGGGAAGGGGGAGAGGAGCAGTATGAGTGCATTTACTGGGGCACTATATAGGGGTATTTTATACTGGCATACATTATGGGGACATTAGCTCAACTGCGGGCACTAAGCGGGGGTATTTCATGTACTGTCATATTATAGGGAAAATTAGTACTACTAGGGGGTATTATGGGGAGCTTTACTACTACTGGGGGGCTATGAGGAACATGATTACTAGGGCACTATTGGGGCATTATTACTACTAAGTGTGCTCTGGCAGATAATTATTTCTATTGGTGGGATTTTGGGGGGCACTGTTACTTTGGGGGCACCCTGGCACAGTATCAGCTTAGCACAATTATTTTTGGGGGACATTATCTTTATACTATTAGTGTCTGGGCGCAGTTATTTTTTAGAGCACTGTGTGCCAATAATTGTTTAAGGGGGCACTATCTGTGTGGTAGTAGTATTCCCAGGGGTACTGTTTCTGCAGTATAGTATTGGGGGTGGCAGGAAACTAATGTCTGTTTCTCAATCTCTGCAGAGACGGGAGATGGCTGAAAAATCATCATGGCGGTCTGGTCTGAATGGAGAAGATGAGGAAAAAGAACGTCTACAACAAAGGTGACATTGGATGTAAGAGGTATGTGGTGCTATGTAGGAGAGGAGATGCTCCGGCTCCTCCCCCTGCCATTTGCAGAAGGAGGATTCAGAGCTGGGTGAGGATGACGAAAGGGGGCAGCAGGCCACGGGCGGGTGGCAGATGGTGGGGGGAACCACAGGCCTTGAGCTGGATCTGGGGAGGGAGGAGAGCGGAGGAGCTTCCTGGCTGTAGCTTGTTGTATAAGCAGGCAGTGCAGCCAGGACAGACCTCCCCTCTTCGTATGATGTGTAGACAGGCCTCAACTATAGAATGTCAGCTGTACAGTGTGTGTTGGGAGTGGCCTATTAAATGTAGGAGGGGCTTTTAATAATGGGCGGGGCTAAAAATGGGCCACTTGACTGGATTTGCCCCCCAGGACTAAGGCTGCCAGCCCTCCCCTGTCTACCACCTCCTCAAACGGTCAGCTTTCACCACCAACTTCAGCACAGCCAGGGGTAAACGTCAGCAAGCCGTTCTGAAACTACTGTGTTTGGGGGACAGGCCCCACACTGCGCAGGAGTTGTGGCGGGGTATAGAACAACAGACCGACGAGTGGTTGCTGCCAGTGAGCCTCAAGCTCGGCCTGGTGGAGTGCGATAATGGGTGAAATCTCGTTGCAGCTCTGGGACTAGTCGGTTTGACGCACATCCCTTGCCTGGCGCATGTGCTGAATTTGGTGGTGCAGAAGTTCATTCACAACTACCCCGAGATGTCTGAGCTTCTGCATGAAGTGCGGGCCATCTGTGTGCGCTTCCGGCATTCTCATCCTGCCGCCGCTCGGCTGTCTGCTCTACAGCGTAACTTCGGCCTTCCCGCTCACCGCCTCATTTGCGACGTGCCCACCAGGTGGAACTCCACCTTGCACATGCTGGAGAAACTGTGCGAGCAGCAGCAGGCCAAAGTGGAGTTTTAGCTGCAGCACGCACGTGTGAGTCGCACTGCGGAACAGCACCACTTCACCACCAATGACTGGGGCTCCATTCGAGACCTGTGTGCCCTGTTGCTCTGTTTCGAGTAGTCCACCAACATGGCGAATGGCGATGATGCCGTTATCAGCTTTACAATACCACTTCTATGTCTCCTTGAGAAAACACTTAGGGCAATGATGGAAGAGGATGTGGCCCAGGACGAGGAGGAGGAAGAGGGGTCATCTCTAACACTTTCAGGCCAGTCTTTTAGAAGTGGATCAGAAAGAGGATTTTTGCAACAGCAGAGGCCAGGTACAAATTTGGCCAGCCAGGGCCCACTATTGGAGGACGAGGAGGAGCATAAGGATTAAGCATGTCCACAGCGAGGTGGCATTCAACGCAGCTCGGGCCCATCACTGGTGCGTGGCTGTGGGGATACGGATGACGCAGACGATACGTTTCCCACAGGGGACAGCTTGTCCTTACCTCTGGGCAGCCTGGCACACATGAGCGACAACATGCTGCAGTGCCTGCGCAACGACTGCAGAGTTGCCCACATTTTAACGTGTGCTGACTACTGGGTGACCACCCTGCTGGATCCCCGTTACAAAGACAATGTGCTGTCCTTAATTCCCTCACTGGAGGGTGATCGGACTGGAGCAACTACAGGCGCACGCTGGTAGACGCACTCCTGAGAGCATTCCCGACTGACGCCGGGGGACAAGTGGAAGCACAAGGCGAAGGCAGGGGAGGAGGAAGAGGTCGCCAACGCAGCTGTGTCAGTGCCAGCACCTCAGAAGGCAGGGTTAGCATGGCCGACATGTGGAAAAGCTTTGTCACCTCGCCGCAACAACCGGCCCCAACTGCTGATATGGAGCGTGTTAGCAGGAGGCAGCATTTGAACAACATGGTGGAACAGTACCTGTGCACATGCCTACACGTACTGACTGATGGTTCTGCCCCATTCAACTTCTGGGTCTCCAAATTGTCCACATGGCCAGAGCTTGCCCTGTATGCCTTGGAGGTGCTGGTCTGCCCTGCAGCCAGTGTACTCTCTGAACGTGTATTTAGCACGGCAGAAGGCGTCATTACAGACAGACGCAGCCGCCTGTCCACAGCCAACGTGGACAAGCTCACGTTCATTAAAATGAATCAGGCCTGGATCCCACAAGACTTGTCTGTACCTTGTGCAGAATAGACATTTATACCACCATCAAACATACATTCTTGTACTCAAGTCAAGTGTAATGATTCTTTGTTTTCTTTTTTTTTTATTTGTCCCAATATTTTGGGGGCTACCTACCCCAATAAAAAAAATAAAAAAACATTGTTGGCTACCTCCTCTGTTGCTGCCTCCACCTACAACACCACATTCACCGCCTCCTCAACCTCCGACTCCATATCCACCTCCTTCTCTGAGTTGCAGGTTAATAATTTGTAATTTTTAGTTATTTTATTTCATTGTAAGCTATTTCCCTATCGACATTTGTTTGCAGAGCAGTTGCCATGCTCTTAAGCACATTTTACTGCCTTTTACATCCCTCTAGCCTTTTCAAGGACTATTTTAGAGCCATTTTAATTTTAAAAAGTGCAAATTTTAGTGCCCTAAATTGAAAAAATTCTTATTTTTAATTGTTTGGTGACATTTTACCATTTTTGGTGTATAAAAACCCCTGCTGTGCCTGGGTGACAGGGGCCTAAATCTCTCAAAATCCTCTGTTCTATTGCTGGGTGACAAGAACCCACTTTTACCATGAATGAACCCCTGCTCTGCATTGCTGACAGGGAACTAAATTTAGTGAAAACATCTGTTACTGATCAGAAGATGCGCGACTACAAGCGCACGCTGCTGATGGCATTCCCACCTGACAGCAGTGGCACAGTGGAAGCACAAGGCAGAGGAGAAGGAAGAGGTCGCCAACGCAGCTGGGGCACCGCCAGCACCTGAGAAGGCAGGGTTAGCATGGCCCAAATGTTGAAAAGCTTTGTCAGCCTTGGAGGTGCTGACCTGCCCTGCAGCCAGTGTATAGTGTGAACGTGTGTTTAGCACGGCAGAGAGCATTATCACAGGCAGCAGCCAATGTGGACAAGCTTATGTTTATTAAAATGAACCAGGCATGGATCCCACATGACTTGTCCGTACCTTGTGCAGAATAGACATTTATACCAGCCTCAACCATCCAATCTTGTACTCAAGTGCACTTATTCTTTGTTTTATTTTGTTATATGTCCCAATTAGAGTTGAGCGAACACCTGGATGTTCGGGTTCGAGAAGTTCGGCCGAGCTTCCCGGAAATGTTCGGGTTCGGGATCCGAACCCGAACCGAACTTCGTCCCGAAACCGATCCCCATTGAAGTCAATGGGGGACCCGAACTTTTGGGCACTAAAAAGGCTGTAAAACAGCCCAGGAAAGAGCTAGAGGGCTGCAAAAGGCAGCAACATGTAGGTAAATCCCCTGCAAACAAATGTGGATAGGGAAATGAATTAAAATAAAAATTAAAAAAATAAAAATGAACCAATATCAATTGGACAGAGGTCCCATAGCAGAGAATCTGGCTTCACGTCAGCAGAGAATCAGTCTCTTCATGCCATAGCAAAGAATCTGGCTTCATGTCAGCAGAGAATCAGTCTCTTCATGCCATAGCAGAGAATCTGGCTTCATGTCAGCGCAGAATCAGTCTTCATGTCATAGCAGAGAATCAGGCTTCACGTCACCCACCACTGGAACAGGCCACTGTCACATATTTAGGCCCCGGCACCCAGACAGAGGAGAGAGGTCCCGTAACAGAGAATCTGGCCTTATGTCAGCACAGAATCTGTCTTCATGTCATAGCAGAGAATCAGGCTTCACGTCACCCACCACTGGAACAGGCCACTGTCACATATTTAGGCCACGGCACCCAGACAGAGGAGAGAGGTCCCGTAACAGAGAATCTGGCCTTATGTCAGCACAGAATCTGTCTTCATGTCATAGCAGAGAATCAGGCTTCACGTCACCCACCACTGGAACAGGCCACTGTCACATATTTAGGCCCCGGCACCCAGACAGAGGAGAGAGGTCCCGTAACAGAGAATCTGGCCTTATGTCAGCGCAGAATCAGTCTTCATGTCATAGCAGAGAATCAGGCTTCACGTCACCCACCACTGGAACAGGCCACTGTCACATATTTAGGCCCCGGCACCCAGACAGAGGAGAGAGGTCCCGTAACAGAGAATCTGGCCTTATGTCAGCACAGAATCTGTCTTCAAGTCATAGCAGAGAATCAGGCTTCACGTCACCCACCACTGGAACAGGCCACTGTCACATATTTAGGCCCCGGCACCCAGACAGAGGAGAGAGGTCCCGTAACAGAGAATCTGGCCTTATGTCAGCGCAGAATCAGTCTTCATGTCATAGCAGAGAATCAGGCTTCACGTCACCCACCACTGGAACAGGCCACTGTCACATATTTAGGCCCCGGCACCCAGACAGAGGAGAGAGGTCCCGTAACAGAGAATCTGGCCTTATGTCAGCGCAGAATCTGTCTTCATGTCATAGCAGAGAATCAGGCTTCACGTCATCCACCACTGGAACAGGCCACTGTCACATATTTAGGCCTCGGCACCCAGACAGAGGAGAGAGGTCCCGTAACAGAGAATCTGGCCTTATGTCAGCGCAGAATCAGTCTTCATGTCATAGCAGAGAATCAGGCTTCACGTCACCCACCACTGGAACAGGCCACTGTCACACATTTAGGCCCCGGCACCCAGACAGAGGAGAGAGGTCCCGTAACAGAGAATCTGGCCTTATGTCAGCGCAGAATCAGTCTTCATGTCATAGCAGAGAATCAGGCTTCACGTCACCCACCACTGGAACAGGCCACTGTCACACATTTAGGCCCCGGCACCCAGACAGAGGAGAGAGGTCCCGTAACAGAGAATCTGGCCTTATGTCAGCACAGAATCTGTCTTCATGTCATAGCAGAGAATCAGTCTTCACGTCACCCACCACTGGAACAGGCCACTGTCACACATTTAGGCCCCGGCACCCAGACAGAGGAGAGAGGTCCCGTAACAGAGAATCTGGCCTTATGTCAGCACAGAATCTGTCTTCATGTCATAGCAGAGAATCAGGCTTCACGTCACCCACCACTGGAACAGGCCACTGTCACACATTTAGGCCCCGGCACCAAGGCAGAGGAGAGAGGTCCCGTAACAGAGAATCTGGCCTTATGTCAGCGCAGAATCAGTCTTCATGTCCTAGCAGAGAATCAGGCATCACGTCACCCACCACTGGAACAGGCCACTGTCACATATTTAGGCCCAGGCACCCAGGCAGAGGAGAGAGGTCCCGTAACAGAGAATCTGGCCTTATGTCAGCACAGAATCTGTCTTCATGTCATAGCAGAGAATCAGGCTTCACGTCACCCACCACTGGAACAGGCCACTGTCACACATTTAGGCCCCGGCACCCAGACAGAGGAGAGAGGTCCCGTAACAGAGAATCTGGCCTTATGTCAGCGCAGAATCAGTCTTCATGTCATAGCAGAGAATCAGGCTTCACGTCACCCACCACTGGAACAGGCCACTGTCACACATTTAGTCCCCGGCACCCAGACAGAGGAGAGAGGTCCCGTAACAGAGAATCTGGCCTTATGTCAGCACAGAATCTGTCTTCATGTCATAGCAGAGAATCAGGCTTCACGTCACCCACCACTGGAACAGGCCACTGTCACACATTTAGGCCCCGGCACCCAGGCAGAGGAGAGAGGTCCCGTAACAGAGAATCTGGCCTTATGTCAGCGCAGAATCAGTCTTCATGTCATAGCAGAGAATCAGGCATCACGTCACCCACCACTGGAACAGGCCACTGTCAAATATTTAGGCCCAGGCACCCAGACAGAAGAGAGAGGTCCCGTAATAGAGAATCTGGCCTTATGTCAGCGCAGAATCAGTCTTCATGTCATAGCAGAGAATCAGGCTTCACGTCACCCACCACTGGAACAGGCCACTGTCACATATTTAGGCCCCGGCACCCAGACAGAGGAGAGAGGTCCCGTAACAGAGAATCTGGCCTTATGTCAGCGCAGAGTCTGTCTTCATGTCATAGCAGAGAATCAGGCTTCACGTCACCCACCACTGGAACAGGCCACTGTCACATATTTAGGCCCCGGCACCCAGACAGAGGAGAGAGGTCCCGTAACAGAGAATCTGGCCTTATGTCAGCGCAGAATCAGTCTTCATGTCATAGCAGAGAATCAGGCTTCACGTCACCCACCACTGGAACAGGCCACTGTCACACATTTAGGCCCCGGCACCCAGACAGAGGAGAGAGGTCCCGTAACAGAGAATCTGGCCTTATGTCAGCACAGAATCTGTCTTCATGTCATAGCAGAGAATCAGGCTTCACGTCACCCACCACTGGAACAGGCCACTGTCACACATTTAGGCCCCGGCACCAAGGCAGAGGAGAGAGGTCCCGTAACAGAGAATCTGGCCTTATGTCAGCGCAGAATCAGTCTTCATGTCCTAGCAGAGAATCAGGCATCACGTCACCCACCACTGGAACAGGCCACTGTCACATATTTAGGCCCAGGCACCCAGGCAGAGGAGAGAGGTCCTGTAACAGAGAATCTGGCCTTATGTCAGCACAGAATCAGTCTTCATGTCATAGCAGAGAATCAGGCTTCACGTCACCCACCACTGGAACAGGCCACTGTCACACATTTAGTCCCCGGCACCCAGACAGAGGAGAGAGGTCCCGTAACAGAGAATCTGGCCTTATGTCAGCACAGAATCTGTCTTCATGTCATAGCAGAGAATCAGGCTTCACGTCACCCACCACTGGAACAGGCCACTGTCACACATTTAGGCCCCGGCACCAAGGCAGAGGAGAGAGGTCCCGTAACAGAGAATCTGGCCTTATGTCAGCGCAGAATCAGTCTTCATGTCATAGCAGAGAATCAGGCATCACGTCACCCACCACTGGAACAGGCCACTGTCACATATTTAGGCCCAGGCACCCAGACAGAAGAGAGAGGTCCCGTAATAGAGAATCTGGCCTTATGTCAGCGCAGAATCAGTCTTCATGTCATAGCAGAGAATCAGGCTTCACGTCACCCACCACTGGAACAGGCCACTGTCACATATTTAGGCCCCGGCACCCAGACAGAGGAGAGAGGTCCCGTAACAGAGAATCTGGCCTTATGTCAGCGCAGAGTCTGTCTTCATGTCATAGCAGAGAATCAGGCTTCACGTCACCCACCACTGGAACAGGCCACTGTCACATATTTAGGCCCCGGCACCCAGACAGAGGAGAGAGGTCCCGTAACAGAGAATCTGGCCTTATGTCAGCGCAGAATCAGTCTTCATGTCATAGCAGAGAATCAGGCATCACGTCACCCACCACTGGAACAGGCCACTGTCACATATTTAGGCCCAGGCACCCAGACAGAAGAGAGAGGTCCCGTAATAGAGAATCTGGCCTTATGTCAGCGCAGAATCAGTCTTCATGTCATAGCAGAGAATCAGGCTTCACGTCACCCACCACTGGAACAGGCCACTGTCACATATTTAGGCCCCGGCACCCAGACAGAGGAGAGAGGTCCCGTAACAGAGAATCTGGCCTTATGTCAGCGCAGAGTCTGTCTTCATGTCATAGCAGAGAATCAGGCTTCACGTCACCCACCACTGGAACAGGCCACTGTCACATATTTAGGCCCCGGCACCCAGACAGAGGAGAGAGGTCCCGTAACAGAGAATCTGGCCTTATGTCAGCGCAGAATCAGTCTTCATGTCATAGCAGAGAATCAGGCTTCACGTCACCCCCCACTGGAACAGGCCACTGTCACACATTTAGGCCCCGGCACCCAGACAGAGGAGAGAGGTCCCGTAACAGAGAATCTGGCCTTATGTCAGCACAGAATCTGTCTTCATGTCATAGCAGAGAATCAGTCTTCACGTCACCCACCACTGGAACAGGCCACTGTCACACATTTAGGCCCCGGCACCCAGACAGAGGAGAGAGGTCCCGTAACAGAGAATCTGGCCTTATGTCAGCACAGAATCTGTCTTCATGTCATAGCAGAGAATCAGGCTTCACGTCACCCACCACTGGAACAGGCCACTGTCAAACATTTAGGCCCCGGCACCCAGACAGAGGAGAGAGGTCCCGTAACAGAGAATCTGGCCTTATGTCAGCACAGAATCAGTCTTCATGTCATAGCAGAGAATTAGGCTTCACGTCACCCACCACTGGAACAGGCCACTGTCAAATATTTAGGCCCAGGCACCCAGACAGAAGAGAGAGGTCCCGTAACAGAGAATCTGGCCTTATGTCAGCACAGAATCTGTCTTCATGTCATAGCAGAGAATCAGGCTTCACGTCACCCACCACTGGAACAGGCCACTGTCACATATTTAGGCCCCGGCACCCAGACAGAGGAGAGAGGTCCCGTAACAGAGAATCTGGCCTTATGTCAGCGCAGAATCAGTCTTCATGTCATAGCAGAGAATCAGGCTTCACGTCACCCACCACTGGAACAGGCCACTGTCACATATTTAGGCCCCGTCACCCAGACAGAGGAGAGAGGTCCCGTAACAGAGAATCTGGCCTTATGTCAGCGCAGAATCTGTCTTCATGTCATAGCAGAGAATCAGGCTTCACGTCACCCACCACTGGAACAGGCCACTGTCACACATTTAGGCCCCGGCACCCAGGCAGAGGAGAGAGGTCCCGTAACAGAGAATCTGGCCTTATGTCAGCACAGAATCTGTCTTCATGTCATAGCAGAGAATCAGGCTTCACGTCACCCACCACTGGAACAGGCCACTGTCACACATTTAGGCCCCGGCACCCAGGCAGAGGAGAGAGGTCCCGTAACAGAGAATCTGGCCTTATGTCAGCGCAGAATCAGTCTTCATGTCATAGCAGAGAATCAGGCATCACGTCACCCACCACTGAAACAGGCCACTGTCACATATTTAGGCCCAGGCACCCAGGCAGAGTAGAGAGGTCCCGTAACAGAGAATCTGGCCTTATGACAGCACAGAATCTGTCTTCATGTCATAGCAGAGAATCAGGCTTCACGTCATCCACCACTGGAACAGGCCACTGTCACACATTTAGGCCCCGGCACCCAGACAGAGGAGAGAGGTCCCGTAACAGAGAATCTGGCCTTATGTCAGCGCAGAATCAGTCTTCATGTCATAGCAGAGAATCAGGCTTCACGTCACCCACCACTGGAACAGGCCACTGTCACATATTTAGGCCCAGGCACCCAGGCAGAGGAGAGAGGTCCCGTAACAGAGAATCTGGCCTTATGTCAGCGCAGAATCAGTCTTCATGTCATATCAGAGAATCAGGCTTCACGTCACCCACCACTGGAACAGGCCACTGTCACACATTTAGGCCCCAGCACCCAGACAGAGGAGAGGTTCATTCAACTTTTGGTTGCCCCGCAATATAATGGTAAAATAAAAATAAAAATAGTATTGAATGAGGAAATGCCCTGGAGTAGAATAATATATTGTTAAGGGGAGGTAGTTAATATCTAATCTGCACAAGGGATGGACAGGTCCTGTGGGATCCATGCCTGTTCATTTTTATGAACGTCAGCTTGTCCACATTGGCTGTAGACAGGCAGCTGCGTTTGTCTGTAATGACGCCCCCTGCCCTGCTGAATACACATTCAGACAAAACGCTGGCCGCCGGGCAGGCCAGCACCTCCAAGGCATAAAAGGCTAGCTCTGGCCACGTGGACAATTTGGAGACCCAGAAGTTGAATGGGGCCGAACCATCAGTCAGTACGTGGAGGGGTGTGCACAGGTTTTGTTCCACCATGCTAGTGAAATGTTGCCTCCTGCTAACACGTTCCGTATCAGGTGGTGGTGCACTTAGCTGTGGCGTGTTGACAAAACTTTTCCACATCTCTGCCATGCTAACCCTGCCCTCAGAGGAGCTGGCCATGACACAGCTGCGTTGGCGACCTCTTGCTCCTCCTCTGCCTTCGCCTTGGGCTTCCACTGGTTCCCCTGTGACATTTGGTAATGCTCTCAGTAGCGCGTCTATCAATGTGCGCTTGTACTCGCGCATCTTCCTATCACGCTCCAGTGTAGGAAGTAAGGTGGGCACATTGTCTTTGTACCGGGGATCCAGCAGGGTGGCAACTCAGTAGTCCGCACACGTTAAAATGTGGGCAACTCTGCTGTCGTTGTGCAGGCACTGCAGCATGTAGTCGCTCATGTGTGCCAGGCTGCCCAGAGGTAAGGACAAGCTGTCCTCTGTGGGAGGCGTATCGTCATCGTCCTGTGTTTCCCCCCAGCCACGCACCAGTGATGGGCCCGAGCTGCTTTGGGTGCCACCCCGCTGTGAACATGCTTCATCCTCATCCTCCTCCACCTCCTCCTCATCCTCGTCCTCCTCGTCCTCCAGTAGTGGGCCCTGTCTGGCCACATTTGTACCTGGCCTCTACTGTTGCAAAAAACCTCCCTCTGAGTCACTTCGAAGAGACTGGCCTGAAAGTGCTAAAAATGACCCCTCTTCCTCCTCTTCCTCCTGGGCCACCTCCTCTTCCATCATCGCCCTAAGTGTTTTCTCAAGGAGACATAGAAGTGGTATTGTAACGCTTATAACGGCGTCATCGCCACTGGCCATGTTGGTGGAGTACTCGAAACAGCGCAACAGGGCACACAGGTCTCGCATGGAGGCCCAGTCATTGGTGGTGAAGTGGGGCTGATCCGCAGTGCGACTGACCCGTGCGTGCTGCAGCTGAAACTCCACTTTGGCCTGCTGCTGCTCGCACAGTCTGTCCAGCATATGCAAGGTGGAGTTCCACCTGGTGGGTACGTCGCATATGAGGCGGTGAGCGGGAAGGCCGAAATTACGCTGTAGCGCAGACAGGCGAGCAGCGGCAGGGTGTGAACGCCGGAAGCGCGAACAGACGGCCCGCACTTTATGCAGCAGCTCTGACATGTCGGGGTAGTTGCGAATGAACTTCTGCACCACCAAATTTAGCACATGCGCCAGGCAAGGGATGTGCGTCAAACCAGCTAGTCCCAGAGCTGCAACGAGATTTCGCCCATTATCGCACACCACCAGGCCGGGCTTGAGGCTCACCGGCAGCAACCACTCGTCGGTCTGTTGTTCTATACCCCTCTACAACTCCTGTGCGGTGTGGGGCCTGTCCCCCAAACATATGAGTTTCAGAATGGCCTGCTGACGTTTACCCCGGGCTGTGCTGAAGTTGGTGGTGAAGGTGTGTGGCTGACTGGATGAGCAGGTGGAAGAAGAGGAGGAGGAAGCTGAGTAGGAGGAGGAGGAGACAGGAGGCAAAGAATGTTGCCCTGCGATCCTTGGCGGCGGAAGGACGTGCGCCAAACAGCTCTCCACCTGGGGCCCAGCCGCCACTACATTTACCCAGTGTGCAGTTAGGGAGATATAGCGTCCCTGGCCGTGCTTACTGGTCCACGTATCTGTGGTTAGGTGGACCTTGCCACAGATGGCGTTGCGCAGTGCACACTTGATTTTATCGGACACTTGGTTGTGCAGGGAAGGCACGGCTCTCTTGGAGAAGTAGTGCCGGCTGGGAACAACATACTGTGGGACATCAAGCGACATGAGCTGTTTGAAGCTGTGTGTGTCCACCAGCCTAAATGACAGCATTTCATAGGCCAGTAGTTTAGAAATGCTGGCATTCAGGGCCAGGGATCGAGGGTGGCTAGGTGGGAATTTACGCTTTCTCTCAAATGTTTGTGAGATGGAGAGCTGAACGCTGCCGTGTGACATGGTTGAGATGCTTGGTGACGCAGGTGGTGGTGTTGGTGGTACATCCCATGTTTGCTGGGCGGCAGGTGCCAACGTTCCTCCAGAGGCGGAGGAAGAGGCCGAGGCGGCGGCAGCAGCAGAAGAGGCCAAGGCGGCAGCAGCAGAAGAGGTAGCAGGGGGAGCCTGAGTGACTTCCTTGTTTTTAAGGTGTTTACTCCACTGCAGTTCATGCTTTGCATGCAGGTGCCTGGTCATGCAGGTTGTGCTAAGGTTCAGAACGTTAATGCCTCGCTTCAGGCTCTGATGGCACAGCGTGCAAACCACTCGGGTCTTGTCGTCAGCACATTGTTTGAAGAAGTGCCATGCCAGGGAACTCCTTGAAGCTGCCTTTGGGGTGCTCGGTCCCAGATGGCGGCGGTCAGTAGCAGGAAGAGTCTCTTGGCGGCGGGTGTTCTGATTTTGCCCACTGCTCCCTCTTTTGCTACGCTGTTGGCTCGGTCTCACCACTGCCTCTTCCTCCGAACTGTGAAAGTCAGTGGCACGACCTTCATTCCATGTGGGGTCTAGGACCTCATCGTCCCCTGCATCGTCTTCCACCCAGTCTTGATAACTGACCTCCTGTTCAGTCTGCACACTGCAGAAAGACGCAGCAGTTGGCACCTGTGTTTCGTCATCATCAGAGACGTGCTGATGTGGTATTCCCATGTCCTCATCATCAGGAAAAACAAGTGGTTGTGCGTTAGTGCATTCTATCTCTTCCACCCCTGGGGAAGGGCTAGGTGGATGCCCTTGGGAAAACCTGGCAGCAGAGTCTTCAAACAGCATAAGAGACTGCTGCATAACTTGAGGCTCAGACAGTTTCCCTGATATGCATGGGGGTGATGTGACAGACCGATGGGCTTGGTTTTCAGGCGCCATCTGTGCGCTTTCTGCAAAAGACTGGGTGGGAGATAATGTGAACGTGCTGGATTCACTGTCGGCCACCCAATTGACTAATGCCTGTACCTGCTCAGGCCTTACCATCCTTAGAACGGCATTGGGCCCCACCAAATATCGCTGTAAATTCTGCTGGCTACTGGGACCTGAGGTAGTTGGTTCACTAAGACGTGTGGCTGTGGCAGAACGGCCACGTCCTCTCCCAGCACCAGAGGGTCCACTAACACCACCACGACCATGTCCACGTCCGCGTACGCGTCCCTTATTAGATGTTTTCCTCATTGTTCCCGTTCACCACAATTTTGAGAATGGCAAATTTGGGAATAGTTTTTCAACCCAGAACAAAAAATTTGCTTTTACGGTCACTACAAATAACTTGACCAGCTAAAACAGTACAGATTTGGTTGAATAGAAATGTGAGGCCTGTTTTTTTTTGCGCTGTGTGACAGGTATAGGTTTAATCACAGAATTAGACTTCTATCTGCACGGTAGCACGTGTGTCTTAGGTTTTTCAGAATGACACTATCAGCACCTTCAATGTAAGATATCCTTTTTGGGATAGATTTCAAGTAGGCCTCATATAGCAGAAACTAGTTATTTTGAGAATGGCAAATTTGGGAATAGTTTTTCAACCCAGAACAAAAAATGTGCTTTTACGGTCACTACAAATAACTTGACCAGCTAAAACAGTACAGATTTGGTTGAATAGAAATGTGAGGCCTGTTTTTTTTTTGCGCTGTGTGACAGGTATAGGTTTAATCAAAGAATTAGACTTCTATCTGCACGGTAGCGTGTGTCTTAGGTTTTTCTGAATGACACTATCAGCACCTAATATGTAAGATATCCTTTTTGGGATAGATTTCAAGTAGGCCTCATATAGCAGAAACTAGTTATTCTGAGAATGGCAAATTTGGGAATAGTTTTTCAACCCAGAACATAAAATGTCCTTTTACGGACACTACAAATAACTTGACCAGCTAAAACAGTACAGATTTGGTTGAATAGAAATGTGAGGCCTGTTTTTTTTTGCGCTGTGTGACAGGTATAGGTTTAATCACAGAATTAGACTTCTATCTGCACGGTAGCGTGTGTCTTAGGTTTTTTCTGAATGACACTATCAGCACCTAATGAACAAAAAATGTGCGTTTACGATCACTACAAATAACTTGACCAGCTAAAACAGTACAAATTTGGTTGAATAGAAATTTCAGGTCTATTTTTTAGGCGCTGGGTGACAGGCTCAACTTGCCCCTGATGTAGTATATGGCCAAAAAATAACCACACTATTGATGATTAAATGCACTTGGGTGACACAGGCTCAGCCTGCACCAGATGTAGTATATGGCCAAAAAATAACCAGACTGTTGATGGTTAAATGCACTTCGGTGACACAGGCTCAGCCTGCAGCTGATGTAGTATATGGCCAAAAAATAACCAGACTGTTGATGGTTAAATGCACTTCGGTGACACAGGCTCAGCCTGCAGCTGATGTAGGATATAGCACAAAATAACCACACTATTGATGGTTAAATACACTTGGTGATAGCTTGTGCTGGCGCACCACAAGCCACAAAATGGCCGCCGATCACCCCAGAAAAAAGTGATCTAAAAACGCTCTGGGCAGCCTCAAAAAAGTGAGCAAGTCGATATTAGCACTTCAATGATCCACAGCTGCAGATCGATCACAGAATGAAGTCTTTTGGAGGAGTTAATCACTGCCTAATCTCGCCCTAACGTCGCAGCAGCAACCTCTCCCTATGCTTCAATCAGCAGAGTGACGTGCAGCGCAACGTGACCCAAGCTTATATAGAGGCTGGGTCACATGCTGCACTGGCCAATCACAGCCATGCCAATAGTAGGCAAGGTTGTGATGGCCTCTTGGGGCAAGTAGTTTAACGCTTGTTGATTGGCTGCTTTGCAGCCTTTCAAAAAGCGCCAAGAAAGCGCCGAACACCGAACCCGAACCCGGACTTTTACGAAAATGTTCGGGTTCGGGTCCGTGTCACGGACACCCCAAAATTCGGTACGAACCCGAACTATACAGTTCGGGTTCGCTCATCCCTAGTCCCAATATTTTGGGGGATACCCCAATTTAAAAATAAAAAATAACACAAATCAGTGTTGGCTACCTATTCCTCCTTCACCGCCGCTTCTACCTACACCGCCATGTCAACCTACACCGCCACATCCACCCATCCACCGCCTCCTCAACCTCCTACTCCTAGATCCAGATTGTTATTTAAAATTTTTCTGTATTTTATGTTATTTTAAGTCATTTCCCTATCCACATTTGTCAAGCTCTTAAGCACATTTTGATGCCTTTTGCAGCCCTCTAGCCCTTTTCAGGACTATTTTAGAGCCATTTTAGTGCCAAAAAGTTCGGGTCCCCATTGACTTGAATGGGGTTCGGGTTCGGGGTCAAGTTTTTTCAAGTTCAGCCGAACCTGCCGAGCCCGAACATCCAGGTGTCCGCTCAACTCTACCCGTGGCCTAAAATAAAATCTTTCTAGGCTCCAGCAGGGCACATTTTTGAGAGTTTCCCTTTAAGACGCATAAAAATGGCCCCTGATTAAAATACATATTTTTTGTGGGAAATTTTGCCAATGACCCCCCTCTGGTATGTCACTGTTCATGCTGTGCGACTATTTGTAAACTTCTAGCAAGTATTTGGTGGCTGCAAATATGACCTGAAGGTTTTTCAGGTTCGCCTACCATTAAAGTCAATGGGGTGCGCGGGGTTCCCGAGCATTTGATCGCGAACGCGCGTTCGCGAACAGTCCCGGCTGATGTTCGTCCATCACTAGTCTACATTGCAGCAAGTTAATGGGACAAAAAAACTGTAATTACTATGCATTGCTGCTACAATGTAGACAGTATGCAGGTAAACATTGAAGAGAACGCAGAAGTCCCTCACTGATCTGATACTGAGGATAGATTAATTAGATTTTCTAAAGATCTTTTTGTGTTGTCTCTTTAAAAATATCATAAAATATTAGTTATGGGAAGAGATACATTTCCCTATTTTATACAAACTTTTTGTCCGTCGTTATGTTGATGAACTTGCCAGTTAGAATAAAAAGTCCCAAAATGTCGTTGAAGAAATGCAAATGGTAAACATACATTTACAGAGTGTTTACCTTAAAATGACAGCTTCGAGAACAACAAAAAGTCCCATACTACAATCATCTGGAAGAAAGAAATGTAGCAAAAAGGAGAGCAAGTACAAAATCCCTGGACTGTGCTTACAAGCGAAATAACTCCATTCAAGGAGGATTCTTAAGAATGCACAGTCTACTTCAAGGACATGGATAGCAGATGAGTGGGTCATGGCAAATTTGGCATGCTGTCGCCCTAACATATCCACACTCCCCACATTTATAGGCTATTCACAGCCTCCACATGATAATGCCAGCTGTTGCACAAGTATAATAGTGCCTGCAGTAAAGCATCTGTAGTGCATGAATAAAAGTTCCTACCATAGTGGACAGACCACAGTATCACCTACAAGAAAATATTATCAGTCATAATTTAACTAAAAGACAAACCTACTAACCTTTGTGCATTGTGCTACCCAATCCTCTAAAGAATATCACCCTTAAAGGGGTTATCCCATGATTCATGTAAAAAATGAAAATCAGACATCAAATAGCATCTGGAAATCTATTTCTAACAGAGCTAAGAATCAGCCCTGTACCTCACATGGATCCAGAAGGTCTTTTTAGATTTATTTAATATGGCCAGCTCAGGGGGGGGGGGGGGGGGTGTCCTTTCTCAGAGGACATGCCCTTTCTGCTGCAGCTCTCTCCCTATCATAGTTCATGGGTGTGTCCTTTTTCAGGGATCATGTCCTTTCTACTGCAGCTCTCTCACTGTTTCAGATTCTAACAGTATATAGAGCTAGTGGCAGTTGAAGGAGGGAACTGGGCATGTGCGTCCACCTCAGCAATGTTACTGAAGTGGGCAGAGAAATAAGGAAAAGCACAAATGGTTCAATAAAGGTAGACATTATTAAATCATTCCCTGGCTATACAATTTTTAATGGCATGCAATTACTAAAAAGTATTCAGAACCAGGTGCTGGTTTGAAAGAATTTTATTTGTGGCACAACCCCTTTAACTATTGCATATTATATTTCAGCTTAATTAAAGAAACTAATTGTCATTAGTGCATGGATTTAAAAAAATCAAATCTTCAATTCGAAATTTCATATTAAAAAAAGCTGAAACCTAAATATTAAAAAGGCAGTAAGGGTACAAGCCACAATTACCCACATCTTCTTTAGTCCACAAAAAGAAATATAAACATGTCAAAAATGATTTAGCCAAAACCATATGTCGCTGTCACTTTGACATTTTTGAACACAGTGATACCAGTGATGTTTATTTTGTATTGCTTATTTATTTGTATATGTTGAATGAGGAAGAAGGGTGTAGCGACTGTAGGTAGGGACAGACGAGGACAATGAGCTCTTGAACTAGAATCCAGCCCACTTTCCTTACTTACTTGCAGTATAAGCCCTAAATGGCAGAACCGCAACTGGACGACAGTCCCTATGCTAGAATAAGTGCAGGACAGACAAAACACAATATCTGGACAAACACAAAGCAGAGCCTTACGAAGTGGGTCAGAAGCACATTGAATATGCAGTACCAAAGCGGGAGACAAAGGAAGGTCAGCAAGCAAGCCATGGTCAAAGCACAAGAAATCAAACAGCACTCAGGAACAAGAACCACGCTAGCGAGCCAGAAGACTGTCACTACCAATGGTGAATGGTCCAGTGGCCCGACGCAGCATAGGTCAGAATAAAACAACACTTGTAATTGAGCAGCTAGGTTGTCATTCAGCCCACTGCTTGTCTCCTCCAGCGCATGCACACTGCAGGGAGAAACAGAGCATTGCATCCTGTTGGTAAGGATGCGGCCGTGTCACTAGGGGGGCGTGGATCAGCACAGCGCTTCTCTCCCAGTGGAGAGTGCTGAAGCTGAGGAGCACGCGACTGCAGCCTGGACAGGTACGTTTATTACAGAGGGTAATTTTTAATGCTTTTTGTTTCATTTTTTTTAGATTTTTAAAAACATTTTAATTTACTTTTGTTATCTTTATTTTTATCCGCCCTAGGAGATTTTAGGAGATTTGAACATGTGATCGTCAGATTGCTTCTTCCATAGACTGCAATGGCTTACCATTGCAGTCTATTGGACAATTGCTGTGTTCTTATTAAGCCCTTTAAAGGACCCAATAGGAGCTTAACTAAGGCAGGACTGAGTGCCTTCACAAGGTTCCCAGCTGCCATAGTAACTGAATGGCTCCCAATCCCTGCATTCGGTCACCAGGGGCAATCCACTTCTATTAAATGACCCCCTCAAATACCATGATCACAATTGACCATAGCACCTGTGAGGTTAAATGTGCATGACTTCTCTTTGATCACAGACACTAGTGGCAGGTATCAGCAAACATTACTAATGCTGTCTTGGCATTGAAGAACTCGGAAGGGGTTAAATACAGTCCTAGGAGACCCCACGGTGTCATACATGAGTTTTCAGGGCAATTGGGGTACTCTCAATTTAGGTTAAATGTGTTGACTGAATTAACTCTGATGCCCAAATCGACAGAGACCAGACCAGAAATTATTTTCAGTAGTTCTTTTTATTTTTCCTCCTGGGCAAATATTTACCAATTCTCAAATAATTTTCAATAGAACCATACAGAGAATGAGATTACCATTTGCAGAAAACATTTTTTGGCTCGGTAAACCTGATTCATACCTAAGGTGTAACACATGCTGTTCTGGTTTATGCTTGGAAATACGAAGGCTATGGCTAACCATTATTGTGTCTTGTTCTGCAGCACATGTTCTAAGAAGATCATGAGGTTGGTGCTGTTGAACATATTCCAGATGCAATAGTGGTTTCTTTAAGAATGAATACATCCTACTAGACAAGCAATGCCAGTATTATAAGGCTGGAGGTTTTTTAAGAATTAAGGAATTGTGGCAAGTAGATCAGAGAGTTTCCAACATCTGTACAAGATAAGCGTTATTTAGACTAATCACATGTATACCTTCAAGGCCTCATAAAATCTGTTTAGATTTTTTTGGAGGTCACAAGGGCAAATCAGTCACCCGAAATTAAGACACATACCAGCTACTGTACAGAAGTTTGAAAACTGTATCTGAGCCATCAGAAACTGGCATGGAAAAATCAGCTGTCTTCATTAGCCCCATAGAAATGGAATGAGACAGCAGGGTGCATGATTGAGTACCACTCCATTCAAACTCCTCCTCACTCCAGTCATGTACAGGGAGTGCAGAATTATTAGGCAAGTTGTATTTTTGAGGATTAATTTTATTATTGAACAACAACCATGTTCTCAATGAACCCAAAAAAACTCATTAATATCAAAGCTGAATATTTTTGGAAGTAGTTTTTAGTTTGTTTTTAGTTTTAGCTATTTTAGGGGGATATCTGTGTGTGCAGGTGACTATTAATGTGCATAATTATTAGGCAACTTAACAAAAAACAAATATATACCCATTTCAATTATTTATTTTTACCAGTGAAACCAATATAACATCTCAACATTCACAAATATACATTTCTGACATTCAAAAACAAAACAAAAACAAATCAGTGACCAATATAGCCACCTTTCTTTTCAAGGACACTCAAAAGCCTGCCATCCATGGATTCTGTCAGTGTTTTGATCTGTTCACCATCAACATTGCGTGCAGCAGCAACCACAGCCTCCCAGACACTGTTCAGAGAGGTGTACTGTTTTCCCTCCTTGTAAATCTCACATTTGATGATGGACCACAGGTTCTCAATGGGGTTCAGATCAGGTGAACAAGGAGGCCATGTCATTAGATTTTCTTCTTTTATACCCTTTCTTGCCAGCCACGCTGTGGAGTACTTGGACGCGTGTGATGGAGCATTGTCCTGCATGAAAATCATGTTTTTCTTGAAGGATGCAGACTTCTTCCTGTACCACTGCTTGAAGAAGGTGTCTTCCAGAAACTGGCAGTAGGACTGGGAGTTGAGCTTGACTCCATCCTCAACCCGAAAAGGCCCCACAAGCTCATCTTTGATGATACCAGCCCAAACCAGTACTCCACCTCCACCTTGCTGGCGTCTGAGTCGGACTGGAGCTCTCTGCCCTTTACCAATCCAGCCACGGGTCCATCCATCTGGCCCATCAAGACTCACTCTCATTTCATCAGTCCATAAAACCTTAGAAAAATCAGTCTTGAGATATTTCTTGGCCCAGTCTTGACGTTTCAGCTTGTGTGTCTTGTTCAGTGGTGGTCGTCTTTCAGCCTTTCTTACCTTGGCCATGTCTCTGAGTATTGCACACCTTGTGCTTTTGGGCACTCCAGTGATGTTGCAGCTCTGAAATATGGCCAAACTGGTGGCAAGTGGCATCTTGGCAGCTGCACGCTTGACTTTTCTCAGTTCATGGGCAGTTATTTTGCGCCTTGGTTTTTCCACACGCTTCTTGCGACCCTGTTGACTATTTTGAATGAAACACTTGATTGTTCGATGATCACGCTTCAGAAGCTTTGCAATTTTAAGAGTGCTGCATCCCTCTGCAAGATATCTCACTATTTTGGACTTTTCTGAGCCTGTCAAGTCCTTCTTTTGACCCATTTTGCCAAAGGAAAGGAAGTTGCCTAATAATTATGCACACCTGATATAGGGTGTTGATGTCATTAGACCACACCCCTTCTCATTACAGAGATGCACATCACCTAATATGCTTAATTGGTAGTAGGCTTTCGAGCCTATACAGCTTGGAGTAAGACAACATGCATAAAGAGGATGATGTGGTCAAAATACTCATTTGCCTAATAATTCTGCACGTAGTGTATAGTGGAGGCATGGGAGGACTGAGGACCTCTAGTTCCAGTGAGCAGTGAGGTTCCCAGAGGTGAGGGCAACCACATGATAGCTGATTTTTTGTGGGAAAACCCTTTAAGCTAAGGCTACATATGGAAATCCAGCAGGTTTTGGATTTCTTGCGTGTTGCGGCATGTTATGATGCTTCATTTTACTGCAATGCTGTGATCTTCAACTGTGCAACACATCACTGTGTAGCCTTATACTAAATGTAGAATGGAGACAAACTTTGGAAGAAAAGTGTAATTTTATCCACCACTTTAACCCCTTAAGGGCACAGCCAATTTTCCCCTTAACCACTTCCAGACCGGGCCATTTGCCCCCTTTCTGATCAGGCCTAATTTTGCAAATCTGACATGTGTCACTTTATGTGGTAATAACTTTGGAACTCTTTTACTTATCCAAGCCATTCAGAGACTGTTTTCTTGTGACACATTGTACTTCATGTTAATGGTAAATTTGATTCAGTTTGTTTTATTTATAAAAAGAAATCCAAAAGTTAACAAAAATTTGAAACAAATCACTGTTTTCTAAATTTAAATCACTCTGCTTTTAAGGCCTCATGCACACGACCGTTCCTGTTTTTTGCGGTCTGTAAACCGCGGATCCGCGAAAAACGGAACGGGCGCCGGCAATATAAATGCCTATTCTTGTCCACAAAGCGCAGACAAGAATAGGACATGTTATATTTTTTTTAGTGGGGCCGCGGAACGGAGCAACGGATGTAGACAGCACACGGAGTGCTGTCCGCATCTTTTGCGGCCCCATTGAAGTGAATGGGTCCGCATCCGAGCCGCCAAAACGGCGGCTCGGATGCGGACCCAAACAACGGTCATGTGCATGAGGCCTAAGACAGATAGTGATGCCTCATAAAATATTCATTAATTAACATTCCCCATATGTCTACTTTATGTTGGCATCATTTTGTAAATGTCATTTTATTTTTTGAGGGCGTTAGAAGGCTTAAAATTTTAGAAGCAATTCAAATTTATTTTTTATTTTTTTAGAAACTACACCCCTCAAACTATTCAAAACTGGTTTTAGATATGTTTTTAACCCTTTAGGTATTTTACGGGAATTAAAGCAAAATAGAGGTGAAATTTCAAAATTTCTCATTTTTTGCAGATTTTCCATTTTAATCAATATTTTCCTGGTACACATCAAGGGTTAACAACAAAACAAACCTCAATATTTATTACCCTGATTCTACAGTTTGCAGAAACACCCCATATGTGGTTGTATACCACTATTATAATGATCACAGGTCGGCACTGCTTGCGAAGTCGCGGTGCACGTGTCTGTGGGATGGCGTTCCCAATGAAATATTGCAGAGAAGACCGTCACTCGCTGTAGATGAATCTTGTATTATTTATTAGTCACATATACAGGGAATAAGAGACGCGTTTCGGTGCTACTGCACTTTCATCTGACTTATCATCATACAAGGAAAATAGCATCTTTAAATAGACCGCCAAAACACAGGGAAATGACATCACACAGATAACCCCTCCCACCAATCAGTGTTAAATCTAAACATATAAACGAAATGAAATCAAGCTTGGTTGCAGCATTTTTTAGACATAAATAAAAGTATTCATTTTTCTTTCCTTATTGTGTTCTCCTTTTCTTTAAGTCCGCTATAGAAAAATAAGAAAAAAATTATTTTCCCCAAATTTTTTTTTGTAAATTTTCATTTTCATCACAAGAAAAACTTTTTTATTTTTTAGTAAGGTAATCTATCACAGGAAGCTTTGTACATTGTATTTACGATTGAGTCCACCGGGCTCAATCGTTTGTAATCGGTGTATCCAATAAGCCTCCCTTTTAAGCAGTAATTTATTTCTATCTCCACCTCGCCGTGGGAGGGGTACACTCTCGATGATTTGATAACGTAGTTGTGCTACTGTATGTCTATGCTCGTGGAAGTGAAATGGTACAGGGAATAGTAAGTTTTGCTTTCTAATAGTGGATTTGTGATTAGTTAAGAAGTTTCGTAGAAGTTTCTCCCACGTACAGTAAACCACAAGGGCACTTAAAAATGTACACAACGAAACGGCTATCGCATGTAAAAAAGAGTTTGATAGGTATACGTTCACCCGATGGTGGGTGTGTAAAATGTGTACCCCTAATTACACTGGAACAATGTACACAGTTTAGGCAAGGGAAAGTTCCCATTTTGGGGGTGGCCAATACTCTTTGTGTGGGTCCAGTTTTTTTGCTGCCAATATCTGCCCGCACTATCCTGTCACGTATGTTATTTGCTCTTTTTAAAGCACATCATGGGTGGTTGTTGGAATTCTACCACTTGAGGATACGATTTTGATACCACATGCCAGTGTTTGTTTATTATCCCTCTTAATTTTTGGGTCCATGGATGGTACTTAACCACGAGTGGAATCCTTGATTGTTTTGGGGGTTTATCATGTTGTGTATCCTCAACCTTATTCCTTTGTTCCTGTAATAAATGATCAGGGTAACCTCTTTCCCTTAATTTCTGAGTCATCTCATCAAGTCTAACCTTGCATGTCTCGGTGTCGCCCACTATACGTTTAACCCTTTGGAACTGCGAATAGGGGAGAGATTTTTTTGTAGCTGCTGGGTGGTTACTAGTATAAACAAGCAAACTATTCCTATCAGTGCTTTTTGTGAATAGGTCCGTGTATATCCCACCCATGTCACCCTTAATTACCCACGTGTTCAAGAATGAAATTCTATGTATATCAAAATGCAGAGTGAATTTTAATTCAGGCCAGACGGCAGGGCACAGAAGGCAAGGAGCGCCATATGGTTTTGGGAGGGCAGATTTTGCTGGAATGGTCTTTGGGCACCATGTTGCATTTGAACAGACCCTAAGGTACCCACACAGTGAAAACCCACCCAAGGAATTTTTAAGGGGTGTAGCGAGCACTTCACTCAACAAGTTTTTCATATAATACTTAATTGCATTTTTTTTTTACAAGAAAATTGTGCTTTAGGCCCAAACTTTCTTTTTCACAAAAGATAGCAGGAGAATATCACCCCACAATTTGCTACCCACTTTCTCCTAAATACAGTAAGACCCCAATTGTGGTCGCAAACTGTTATTTAAGGATACGCCAGGGCTCAGAAGGGAAGGAGCGGCATCTGAATTTTCTAACATGAAATTTTCTGTCATGTATTTAGGAGCAATAACTTTTTTTTATTTTTTGTTGACTGAGCTGTGTGAGGGCTTGTTTTGTGCGGGACAAACTGTAGTTTTTATTGGCACAATATGGGGGTACATTTGGCTTTGTGGTTGCTTTTTATCATATATTTTGGGAGGTGAAGTCACAAAAAAAGCTGTTTGGTGTCATTTTTCTATATTGGGGTAGATCATGTGATATTTTCATAGATCCAATCATTACGGACTCAACTATACCAAATATGCCTAGGTTTTTTTTTTATGTTTTACACAATAAAAACATTCTTAGAAAAATAATCATGTTTTTGTGTTGCCATTTTCTTAGAGCCATAATATTTTAATTTTTCAAGCTATAGTCTTGTGTGAGGGCTTGTTTTTTGCGGAATGAGGTGATGTTTTTATTGCTACCATTTTGGGGTACATACAACTTTTTGATTGATTAGCATTATGTTTTTTGGGAAGTGAGCTAACAGGCGCATTGATTATTTTTTTTTTACGCCGTTCACCAGATGGGGTAGATCATGTGATATTATTATAGAGCTAGTCGTTGCAGACGCGACGATACCAAATATGTCTATTTTATTTTTTTCTTCTGTTTTTAACATTTTTTAAATGACCGATTTGGGGGGAAATTTTTTTTTTTAAATGTGAAACTTTTTTTTTTTTTTTTTAGCTTTTGATTTCTCCTGTAACTGGGGCTGACATAGTAGCCCCAGTTACAGTGGAAATATACCTCCCAGAGAGGCTGTACAGCATTAGGCCTCATTCACACATGCGTGGATTTTCACAGACCACGGTCCGTGAAAACCTGGCCTGCTATCCTGTTAAGTGCACAAGCGCATGGCGTCATTGGTTGCTATGACGCCGTGCGCTTTGAGCGGCCGCTGCTGTACAGTAAAACACTCATATGATCTATACGTTGTCCGTGAAAATCCACGTATGTGTGAATGAGGCCTTATACTATGCTGTACAGCCTCAGTGCAGGCTTGATCAAGGTCTGTGGAAGACCCGACAGCTCCTGCACTCCCCCGGCCCCGTTGGTCACATAACCACCAGGCCGGGACAGGAAGCGGCATACCGCTTCCTGATCTGTATACACAGTGCTCCTTCAGCGCTGTGTATACAGCAATCTAGAAGGCAGGGACACACAGGAACGGTCCCTGCCTTCTCTCTGAGGTGCCCTCCTGTCACTGACAGCGGACCCCCGGCTCGGCAGCTGCACGATTAGCGTGCAGCTGCCATCTCTGAAAGGACGTTCCAGAACGTCCATTCAGAGATAAACCCAACCACCCAGGATGTTTATAGTCAATGGGCGGTCGAGAAGTGGTTAAGGTTAAGGACCAACCCAAATTTTGTAAATCTGACGTGTCACTTTTTGTGGTAATACCTGTACCTTTGGAATTCTTTTACTTATCCAAGCGATTCTGAGAATTTTTTCTTGTGCCATATCGTACTTCATGTTAGTGGAAAATTTGAGTACAAATGTTTCACCTTTATTTATATTTAAAAAAAAGACAAAATTTACAGAAAATGTAAATCCAAAATCCACTATTTTCTAAATTCGAATTTCTCTGCTTTTAAGACAGATAGTGATACCTGATAAAATAGTTATTAATTAACTTTCGCCATATGTCTACTTTATGTTAGCATAATTTTTTAAACATCTTTTTTTTTTTAGGATATTAGAAGGCTTAGAATTTTAAAAGCGCATTTAAACATTTTTAATAAAATTTTCAAAACCCACTTTTATAAGGACTAATTCAGGTATGAAGTCACTTTGTGAGGCTTACATAGTAGAAACCACCCATAAATGACCCCATTTTAGAAACTATACCTTTCAAAATATTCAAAACCGATTTTACAAACGTATTAATCTTACATGTTTCACAAGAATTAAGTAGAAATGAAAATCAAATTCAGAAATTTTACTTTTTTCGCAGATTTTCCATCCTTTTTTCCTGTAAGGTAGCAAGGCATAACAGCAAAACAAACCTCAATAGTTATTACCCTAAGTCTTAGGTTTACAGAAACACCCCATGTGTGGTCGTAAACCGAAGTATGGGCACCACGCAGGCAGGAGTACTAAATGGTTTTTGGAGGGCAGATTTGCTGGAATGTTTTTTAGGCTCCATGTCTCATCGAAGAGACCCTGAGGTACCCATAGAGTGGGAACCCGAAAAAAGTGACCCCATTTTGGACACTACACCCCTCAAGGAATTTATTGAAGGGTGTAATGAGCGCTTTGACCCCACAGGCGTTTCATAGAATTTAGAAATACTTGGCTGTAAAAATGAAAAATTTAATTTTTTCCAATAAAATGTTGCTTTTATTTTTATTTTTATAAGAGGTAAAAGGATAAAAAGCACCACAAATTTTGTCAAGTGTTTTCTCCTGAACACAGCAACATGGCAGGGATCAGAAGGGAAGGAGTGCCGTATTGTTTTTTGGAGGGCAGAATTTGCTGTAATGTTTTCGGCACAATGTCACATTTGAAGCAACCTTGAAGTACCCATAGAGTGGAAACCCCCAGAAAAGGATTCCATTTTGGAAACTACACCCCTCAATGAATTTGAAGGGTGTACCGATCGCTTTGAGCCCACAGGAATTTCATGGAATTTAGAAACACTTGGCTGTTAAAATGAAACATTTAATTTTTTCCAATAAAATGTTGCTTTAGCCCCAGATTTGTAATTTTTACACGGGGTAACATAAGAAAAAAGACCCCACAATTTGTTACACAATTTCGACTGAATACGGCAGCACCCCATATGTGGTTATAAACTACTGTATGGGTGTGCCACAGAACTCTGAAGGAAAACAGCGTAATATGCTTTTGGAGGGCAGATTTTGATGGAATGGTTTCTGGACACTGTGTCGCATTTGTAGAGACTCTCATGTACCCCTACAGTGGAAACCCTCAAAAAGTGACCCCATTTTGGAAACCACACCCCAATAAATTTTTTCAAGAGGTGTAGTGAGCACTTTGACCTAATAGGCGTCTCATAGAATTTAAAAACCTTGGCGGTGAAAATTAAATATAATTATTTTTTTTACAAGAAAATGTTGCTTTAGGACTATATTTTTCATTTTTTAAGGCTTTACAGGAGAAAAAGGACTCCACAATTTGTTACCCATTTCTTCCTGAATATGGCAACACCCCATATGTGGTCATAAACTTCTGTATGGGCACATGGGAAGGCTCAGAAGAGAAAGAGTGTCATGAGCAGTTAAGACCTAGATTTGTGATTTATACAGCACTGGCCGACAACAGCAGAGGCTGTGAGGGGAAATAAAAAAAAGAAACCTCAAAGAAGTGCCCCCAATTTTAGAGCCCACACCCCTCACTGTATGTACCAAGGGGTGTATTGAATATTTTGAACCAAAAGATGTTCTGGAAAAATTACTTCACAGCAGATAGTAAAAAGTGAAAATTGCAATTTTTACACAGATATGCCATCTCAGTGCCCAATGGGTTGTGCCCAATGTGTGCCGTGCTTCCTAGTTTTATAAGCACCTTACAGGTGACCTTAATCTTTTGTCTGGACATACCATAGGGCTCTGGAGTTAAAGAGCACCATGCAGATTTAAGGCTCAATGTAGTGATTTATGCATCTTGTGCTGACAACTGTAGAGACTCTGGGGTGAAATAATAAACAGAACCCCCAAGAAGTGACCCCATTTTGGATATCATGTGATTTTTATATAGAGCCGATTATTACGGATGTGGTGATACCTAATATGTGTGTTTTTTATTGTACATGGCTTGATTATGGGAGAGGCCGCTTTTTTTTTACTTGAAACTTTTAAGTTTTTACTGTTAAAAAACACTTACTTTTTATTATGTATGTTTCATTATGGGACTTCAACATTTCAAGGTCTGATCTCTGTTTCAATGCTGTACAATACATCCTGTATTCACTTCAATGTGGCTGAGCTGCGCCTAGGCCATGTGACAGGTGAACGTGACATCACTGGCCTAGGCAAAGCTGAGAGAAGGCCGCAGCTCTACTCCGAGCGTCAGTGCCTTCTCAAACAGCTGATCAGCGGGCCTCCAGGTCTCCCAGAGGATTGGTCATCAGTTAAAAAATTTCTGAAAACCCGATTAAAAGAGAAGATTCATGAGAAAAGGATATTGAAAGAATTGATTTGCTTCTTCATTATTTCCAATACCAGTGTATCTAACCAAGGGCCAAACTGTTAAGTCTCAGTCCTGCCAAAGTTCAGGCACAGGTCTCCCAAAGCAAATTTACCTCCACTATATCTGCACAGCACGGCCGTCATACAAAACCTTTTAAGCAAATAGTTTAGTTGTGCCTGTTGTTGCTGTTCTATAGCAATTTGTCATGGTTTCTGCTAAGGATGCATATGTGAACATTGGTTTATATGCTGATGTTTGATGTCTCATTGCATATATTCACATATGATCTAAGAAAGAATCCAGATTCTTAAAGTTTAACAATATTGCTAAATATATTGTATTTACGAGTGAAAAAAAATACTTTCAGGCATTATAAATCATCTCTGGTGGTAAATGAGGTGCAGGTGAAAATACATTCTGCTGGATACTTGAACAGCTTTTAAAGAAATATTCTTTCGATATTATCTCAGTGATCAATGAACTGATGTAAAGTAACTCATTCTACTCTAGCAGAAGAGATTACCAAACTATTACGTCACTGATATCATTCCACAACGGCAGAGTAGTCAGAACTTTTTTGTAGTGGTCATAAGGAGAACAGTGCTACATCTGGCTCAAGTATGATCATGCTACATCTCATGCTATATATCTGATCTAAGTAATAGTGTCTGATGCCAAGAATAAGAACATATGTACATGTGTAAGCTCTGGTCGGCATCTGGTTTTATTTTTAGGAAACCTTTCTGAAGAAAAAACCCTCCTGAAGCATATATATATATCAGAGAAATACAAGGCCAATATAATTTGTTCATATTTTTGTTTTTGTTTTTTGTTTGGTTGTCCTTAAAACGGTTGTACCACACAAAAAATTGTACAATTTTTAAACCTGCAACTGAACCTGAATACTTTTGTTCAGCACGCCAGAACCTATTATCACCGACCTCAATGTGGATGCTAAAATGGACTTGGACACTGACACATGCGTCTCAGCTATCAATCAGGGTCGTATAGACGCAGGTCTGTTTTTTGCACAATGTAACAACAAAGATATTTTAGAAGTCATGTCTCTTAAATCGCTTGAATCCAGAGTCATCAAACTGTCTGAAAAAGAAGTTCGCTCATTCTGGACTATTAACTCTTTGCAATCTTATGTTACTCATGGGAGGGTGCCCAGAGGATTACGTGTTTATAAAGAACCCTCTCAATTCCATGATAATGATGCATTCCTGGCCTCTTGGAATGCTATACAATTGGAAAACTCATTCAGGCTCATGGAACTAGTGCTCTCCCAGAACGAAAAAGCTTATAAGGAGCTAACTATGGAGATCATTAAAGCGAAAACAGAATTGAAATCTAGAAGGACTGAGTCCCAAATGAAAACCTTTTTGAATAAGCTAGAGAAACGCTTGATTCCCATCCAATCGGATACAAAAGAAAAAAAGAAAGACAAGTTTTTACGCGATAAAACAGATTATGAACAAAATAAAATCTTCTCTTGGGGCACACAGAAACGCATACAAAAACGCAAATACAAAATAAACCGGCGATCCAAAGACTACTGGACCACAGATTCGGATTCAAGTGCTTCAGAGGATCAAGCCACAAAAATACCGCAGAATGCAGATCATGAATCCCCAAACGGACAATCGCGACCGCTTACCACGGTAGAAAACACACCAGAAGAGGAAGATCAAAGAGAAAGAAAAAGAGGGGGTGCATACAGGGGGGGCTTCAAGAGGAAACAAGTGGGGTGGAGGAATTAACCTTAGATGTGGGTCCCGTACAGGACTTACCTATTGGTTATAATGTTGTCAATTTAACCAATGTAACCCTTGATGCTGATTGCCTATCTTTTTTGTCAAAAGGTTTGAATTTCAGTTTGGTAAATGATTTTGACCCAGCCAATTTTGAGGTTGATTTATTTAGATCTATTAGAAAATTGAATTTATTCAGATGGTTTCGTGAAAAAAATGCATCCACACCAGAGGTTAAAGAGCTAGAATCCCCCATCATTGGCCCTTTAGGTTTTCAGGTGGGGCCACAATTAGATCATACAGACAAACAGGTGGTAGACACACTCTTAGAATTGCAGGGTTGCAGTCTAGATTATACCCCTGAAGAAATACCCTATCCTGAGACCTTTAAGGGAGGTATAGGCTCGACTTTCACTCCACCCTTGCCGGCCGGCAGTACTCTGGACCTGTTCCAGAGACAGGTTATCCAGGATATTAAAGCGATTTACTATCCTAAAAATAAAAGCAATCTAAATAGCGGTGAACACCGCGCAATGAATTGGCTTATTAATAACAAAGAATTAATAACCAAACCGGCCGACAAGGGTGGAAAGATCGTCATCATGTATAAATCCCTATATGTAGAAGAAGCCTATAGGCAACTCAATGATCAAAATACATATGTCCGACTGAAAACGAATCCCACTTTTAAATACCAACAACAGTTAAGATCCTTGTTGTGGAAGTATGTAGCACAGGGAGCCCTCACCAATAAAATTGCCGAAAAACTATATCCTCAATTCCCAATCAAACCTGTCTGGTATCATCTACCTAAAATTCATAAGTCACTGGTAAAACCCCCCGGGCGCCCAATCGTAGCAGGGATTGGCTCGGTTACCGAGCCATTATCCCAATATCTCGATTGGTTATTGCGCCCTTTGTTGGAAGGGATACCCTCGTTTTTGAGGGATACCAGTGACTTTTTGACAGCAATAAAAGAGATAGAATGGCATGAGGAATTCCTTTTAGCATTGAAAGTTTGTACACCAGAATTCCTCAGAAACTCGGAGTAGAAGTGATTGGAGAACAATTGAGGTATATGGGCAAAAGTTATATTCTTGTGGATTTTATCACAGACTCCCTTTCCTTTATACTTACACACAACGCTTTCTTATTTAATGATTTGTGGTATCATCAGCAGTCTGGTACAGCAATGGGGACCCCCATTGCATGTACCTTTGCAAATTTATTTTTAGCACATTTCGAATCTAAATTTGTGTTTTCAGTCAAAAATCCCTTTGTCAGATATATCAAGGCATTTTTTAGATATATCGATGACGTGTTCATCGTTTGGGCAGGCAATGAGGAAAGCTTTGCAGCTTTTGTGGATTACCTAAACCGCGAAAACGATATGAATATGCTGTTTACCAGCAAAATCAATTCCTCAGAATTGGAGTTTTTGGATGTCTTGGTGAAGGTAGTAGAGGGTTCCCTGGAAACCACTATATTCAGGAAACCCATCTCCACCAATGCATTATTGCACTTCAACAGTTTCCACCCCCCACATGTGACTTCTGCCCTCCCCTACAGTCAATTTTCCTGTTTAAATAGGATCATATCTAGCGATATTGAGTTTTTAAAACAATCTAAAATAATGAAAACAAGGTTTCTAAAAAGGGGCTACTCAGAATCCAGCATTGATCAAGCCTTCCGTAAATCTGCAGATAAAAGATCTGCAGGTTACTTTGATCTGAAGTCTATCCGCAGGCGCAGAAATATAGAGCCACAAGCAGCAAAAAATCCCGTCCCCGACACGGTTCCTAGTAGAACAGTGTTCACATTTGATTTTTCACCCATGGTCGCAGCAAATAAAAAATGCCATATTAAAAAACTGGCACATTTTACAAAGGGACCCCACCCTTCAAGAAAAAGTGGCTAGTAGACCTGTGGTGGGCTTCAGACGAAGCAGAACCATAGGGAGTATGATCACACAGAGCCAGTTTAAAGGTAATGTGAACAAAAATTGGCTTGAACGCTGCGTCCCTGAGGGCAATTTCAGGTGTGGACACTGCTCTATGTGTGAACAGATGCGGAGAGGTGCACATTTAAAAATTGGAGCCATAAAACACAGAGTGAGGGACTTCATTAATTGTAGGTCCACCTTTGTAGTTTACGCTCTTTTCTGCCCCTGCGGCCAATTTTATATTGGAAAAACTTTCAGACCCCTTTTCGTTCGTTTCCGAGAGCACAAGTATAGCCTTAAAACAGAAATTGGAGCCACTAGATTAATCCAACATATGAAAGAATCGCACCAAAACCGCGAGGACCTCCTACAGATTGCAGGTCTAGAAATAGTGAAATTACCGCCTCACGGCGGAGACAGAAAAAAGCTTCTTCTAAAGAGAGAAGCATTATGGATCATCAAGACAGAAGCGATGGGACCATCAGGTTTTAATGATAGGAATGATTTATTTGTTTTTGTTTGACACACTGTGATTTTTTGTGTAATATATGAGTATTGAATGAGTTAACACTGTGTTCCTCTATGTGATGCGGTGGGGGGAGTGGTCTGACCTGACCTTTATAGGTCAGTCACTCACCTCCACAGCATGAAAGGCATGATGAAGCGCTCTTAGCGTGAAACAGCTGTAGCCATACCTCCATTTGATCTATGTGCACAGACCTGCCTGTACCCTATTTTATAGAAGCCTAATAAACTGGACGTTTTATCTTGGAATTGGTGAGTGCCGCTGTCTCCTTCTCATCTCTCTCCTGAATACTGAATACTTTTGTAATTGCATGAAATTTAAAATGTAGTACAGCCACTGAGCTTGTCAATAAAATGTATCTCTACAGCGTCACCTGCTGTTTGCGCTATTCCTTTTTTTTCTGTCCACCTCTGTATCAATGTGGACGCACATGCTCAGTTCCATCCTTCAAGTGCAACCAGCCCTATCTACTGTGAGAAGCTATGTCAGTTGCACGGAGAGAGCAGCAGAAATGACACGTCACTTTGACAAAGGACATAAATTTTACTTGAAACTGGATTAAGTCAAAATTATGCAGAAATGTAGAATATATAGTATACAGTATATATATACAGCACTATATTGCAGCTAGTCAAATGAAATTGCAGACATACTGAGGTAAAGCATAGACATGGGGAAGTTGTACAAACTTGTCTTATGGCCATATCAGTCTTTCCTCTAAGAGATTGTGGTGTCTATATACTTGTTATAAGTAGTAACAAAATGGACATTTTGAGTTTCTTTCTTGTTCTAGTGTGTGGTTGTTTATGCCACCATCACTCATATTCTTATATTGTGTATGTGTGCCACTGCCGTGCACACTTACACAAGTTCTTGATATAGCCTAGCACACTATTTTCCATTCTGTTTATTCTTTAACTTACTAAATGCCCTTAGAGCGTTAATTAAAATCCCAAACTATGTAGCATGCGTTCTGCTTCTGGTATAGAAAAACAAATGTAAAAGGGTCTAATCACAGTCATCTGATTTTCAGATAAGCTATGATTCATCAAAGCATCCCAAAGTGCCTCAACCCAAGAGCATGGGATCAAAACCTGTTACTCACCACCTGTTGCACGGTCCAAACATTGACTCTCCGTGAACAGATGTTGTAGAAATCAAAGACAACCGAGAACGAGCACAATTATCAATCTAAAATAACTGATGGCTTAAATGTGTGACCCAAGGGGACAGGAAGTAGATGTTCATTGCGTGGTATCTACACAGAGGATCTGCCTAAGTGGAGTATTGGGAAACCCACAAAATGGTTGTAATTAATCTAAAAACAGTGGTAACAAAATCCTGCAGATGTCTCTTCCGATTCCACAGCTAATTTTATTTTTTTAGATGAAGCAGATGTTGGATGGGCAGTAGGGTTTAGCGAACCCGTGGAAGTCCGGGTTCGCCGGGTTTGGCCAGACTTTAGGTCAAAGTTCGGGTTTGGGATGCAAACTTGAAACGAACTTCACCCCGAACCCGGACCCCATTTAAAGGGATTCTGTCACCAGGTTTCACCCCCTCCAGATAAAAATATGGTTATGTTCAGGGAGCTTTCACGATTCCTAAATGTAATCTGTAGGCTCATTTTGCAAAAAAAAAACGCTATTACTAACCTGTCATTCAACAAAATAAGGTGCCCAAGGGGATGTAAATGGATTCAAGCTGCCGCCCGCACCCGCCGCCGTTCGTGCCCAGCTCCGCCTTTCCCGACCTCAGCGCCGCCTCATAATCCTGTGTGACGCCTCCGGCTCTCCCTCCCTCCCCCCTCCTTCTGCTCTAACATCTCGCGCGTGCGCACAGGGCTCTGCCAGTGTGCAGGTCATCGAGAGGTTGAGCGAAGTGCCGGCGCATGCGCTCTTTGCTCTATGAAGCCGAACGGAGAAGTCCGCACGGGCGCATCAGGCAGAGCCCTGTGCACACGCGCGAGATGTTAGAGCAGAAGGAGGGGGGAGGGAGGGAGGAAGAGCCGGAGGCGTCACACAGGATTATGAGGCGGCGCTGAGTTTGGGAAAGGCGGAGCTGGGCACAAACGGCGGCGGGTGCGGGCGGCAGCTTGGATCCATTTACATCCCCTTGAGCACCTTATTTTGTTGAATGACAGGTTAGTAATAGCGTTTTTTTAGCAAAATGAGCCTACAGATTACATTTATAAGACCACATTAGGAATCGTGAAAGCTCCCTGAACATAACCATATTTTTATCTGAAGGGGGTGAAACCTTGTGACAGAATCCCTTTTAAGTCAATGGGGACCCGAACTTTACTTTATTATTTTCCGCTATAACATGGTTATAAAGGAAAATAATAGCATTCTTAAAAGAGAATGCTAAATAAAATGTCTATTGAGGGGTTAAAAAAAAAAGTTATGTTGGAAGAGCTCAAAACTTTGCCATTAAAAATATATAGCAGTAAATACAAATGATAAGACCTAGTATATACATAGATAATTAGAGATGGGCGAATTGATTCTAAACAAATGAAATTTGTTTAGAATTTCCCAGAAATGCAGCTTCCAAATTTGACATTTTTGAGATTTGCTCAAAATGGCATCCTTCATTTTACATATCAGTACAGTAGTGAGCACAGCAGGGCAGGGAAGATTAAGACATGGTGTGAAGACAGGTCCCAAGCAGGTAAGTTATGGGTATTCTGAGCTTGTACATTGATGGGGCAGGATGTCTCTGCCACAGACAAATTAAATAAAGACAATTATACATAGACACACAAACAATACAGCAAATTTAGGATCTTGTAGGGAAAGATTTAGAGATTTACTTACATAAATTGATTTAATTAAGTGTTAGAGAGAGAGGATTTAGCTAGGGACATGAAAAGTATCAGTTTAATTATTGTTCCATGTTCTACTTTGCCACTGCAGTCAGCCATTCACATCCAGTACACTGAGGATCTGCTTGCATTTCATATCAATATTTAATCATTGTTGCATTGGACACTGTCAAATTATGCATTTGTTTATTCCCAAAAAAGTTGTTGCAATGTTTCTTCAATTAAGTCTACAAAGCCTGACTGGACATATTTGGCAATGGCATGGTCAGCAATATATTTTCATGTCACTGCGGCTGCTTTTAGTGCAGGCTCAAAAGCTGTCAGATCTAGGGCAAGCTCATGTGGTGGTAGTGGTGGTGGCAGAACCGTTTTGAATATTGTTGGTGGTGGCTATGTACGAGTACCTTCTTTGTGGTATTATTTCTCCACAGTTCTGGATGATATTGTAATGAACTCATTACCATTTTGTTTCAAACAATTTTTAAAAATATAACAAAAATCCTATTCTTCACAGACTAGTGTACGTGATGTGTTATTCTGCTCCACTGACTGCTGTATTGTAATGGACTTCTGCAGCTACTACTAATCCTATGGCCACTGATACTATGCCTACACAGCTGCACACCTCCGGTCTGTCAGGTTCCTTTCTGTGCTGCCGCAGCTACTGCTGCCGCTACTACTACCCCTACACAGCTGCACATGTCCTGCCTTTTCCATCAGATTCCATAATGTACTGCTGTTCTTGAAAAAGGGATGATTTTTCAACCACTTGTTCAGAACAAACCATTGCTTCTTCGGATATTGCCGTGTGTTTATAAGGATACGGCCACACTTTCAGGCTTCTGACTCAGTGGATTAAAAGAGAGCATGTAGAATTGGTCCTATATACTGTCTTAACTTTTATGATCTACTCCTGATTTTGGTTTCCAAAACTGCATCCAGAAACCTGATTGTGTGGCCTTATCCTAAACATGGGCAGGCATCTGTCCCCATTAAGGGATCATTTTTGAACTGCTTGTTCAGAAAAAGCTATAGCTTTTTTTTATACAATTCAGTGTGTATAAACCAAGCCGGGTATCTGCCCTCAAATTTTTAGAACTTCTTTTAATTTTAAAAAGCATAGAAAATCCAATAAACACACAGTGTGTTTTTAAACAGGTTGTTTGTTACCACCAACAAACCTGCGCTGAGTCATTGTCAAATATATCACTGTCACTTTACTACTGCTGTCTTTGCGTTATAGAGCTCAAAAGGGTTTGGATTCAGTTCTGGGAGACCTCAGAGAATCATACACAACTTTTCAGGGCAAGCTAAGCACTTTCATTCAGGTCAAAATAATTCAAATCGGAATTAAACTTGCTGACACATTAATTAGACTTGGATCCAAAATAAATTTCAAGAAAACTGCACATGTCTATAGGTAGCCCATTATCAGTTTACTGCTGCTGTGATTACAGATGAGTAAAATTGTGAAAAATTTGATTCCACGATTCTCCGAACTTTGTCAAGAAATTTGATTCCTTCCGCATTAATTTGTCACGAATCACAATAAATCTGGTATACCCAGGCCTCTCTGCCTAATTATATTGGTGGTCCAATCTCAGTGTGAAGGACGGTGGCAGCAGCAGTGGAAGTAACCTTGGCAACAATGTCCCCATTACAGAGTGTAGGCGGTGGAGCAGCAGTGGCATTAACCGTGACAGTAGTGGCTCTTTGACAGAGTGGGGATGGTGTCAGCAGAGGTAGTGGCCCCATGACAGAGTGGGGATGGTGGTGGCAGCAGCAGCACTAGTGGCCCCATGACAGTCAGGAAGGTGGCAGTGACAATAGTGGCCACATGACAGAGTAGGGAGGGGGGGGGGGGGGGCAGCAGCAGTGGCAGTAATGTTGTGTTAACATCACTTTTTTTTTTCCCATTCTGATCCGTCAGAAGAACAGTAAACTAAAAAAATGAGTCCTGTATTTTGAGCATCCATAAAGCCACTTTCAGATGGTCAGTGTTTTGCATCAGTATTTGATCAGAATTTGTAAGCCGAAAACAGGAGTGGGTCCAAAACAGAGATAAAATGGAATGGAATCATTTGCATATCATCTGTGATTTAAGACCCATTCCTGCTAACGGCTTACAAATTCTGATCATATACTGACCAAATGTGAAAGAGGCCATACGGATGCCCAAAATACAGGATCTTTTTTTTTTCCCCTTTTTTCTTCTGATGGTTTAAAAGAAGGGAAAAATAAACTATGATGTCAACATGGACAAACAGGGGCAATAGTGGCCCGATAACAGAGTGGGTATGGAGGCCCAAGTGCATTTAACCATCAATAGTGTGGTTATTTTTTGGCCATATATTACATCAGGAGCAAGTTGAGCCTGTCACCCAGCGCATAAAAAATAGGCCTGACATTTATATTCAACCAAATCTGTACTGTTTTAGCTGGTCAAATTATTTGTAGTGACCGTAAAAGCACAGTTTTTGTTCTGGGTTGAAAAACTATTCCCAAATTTGCCATTCTCATAAATAAGTAGTTTCTGCTATATCAGGCCTACTTTAAATCTATCCCAAAAAGGATATCTTAGATTCAAGGTGCTGATAGTGTCATTCTGAAAAACTTAACACACACGCTACCGTGCAGATACAAGTCTAATTCTGTGATTAAAGGTATATTTGTCACACAGCGCGTAAAAAATAAATAAGAGCAAGGGCATCTCCCCAACATGCCCTAGAGTGCCAGTTACTTATATTGTAATGTTAGGACCAGTGAAAGGTCAAATAGGAATCATCTAGTACATGATAATCTCTTTCTAAAAAAAAAAAAGCTAGAACCAGCCCTCTAACTTAAAGGGATCCAGAGATCTCCCCATTCATTGCTCCAGTTGCTCTACTAGATTTATTTCAAGCTCGCAGCTCAGGGGGCATGTCGTTTCTGATGTAGCTCAGGGGGCATGTCCTTTCTCAGCAGTAAGTCCTTTCTACTGCAGCTCCCTGTAACTGCCATAGCTTCTAACAATAGATCTGGCTGGTGGCAGAAGAAAAATGGAACTGTCATGTGAGTCCAAATCAGCAATGTTACCAAGGTAGACAGAGAAATAAGGAATAGAACAAACAACAGGTGGCGCTATACAAATACAATCTATTGAAAAACTCAGTGGCTATACTAGATTATTAATTACATTCAATTACAAAAGTACTTAGGTCTACGTGTTGGTTTTAAAAAATGTATAATATTTTTGTGGTACAACCCCTTTAAAGAGCCAGTATAGGAAGCAGAATACATGGAGTCACACAAAAAAGCATTCATCCATTTTTTATATAAAAAGTTACTTAGAATTGTCACATATAGGTTGAGAATATGCGATAAAACTTTTCGATCAAAGTGGCAAACCTATGGACATTTACCTGTAGAAACCACCCATATATAATGGTATTCAATTCCTCTTCTAAAATAGTGTAATTTTGAGATTCTGCCATACATGAAAAAACAATATTTGACTGGCCAAATAACACAATACAACTGTCACGGAAGGGGAGAGCGTGCACTGCCCTGAGCTCAACCCACACCTCTGTCCCTGCCTACTTGCACGGTCCGCCCTAGTGTACAACTGGACGACGTTCCCTAAACTGAGTACGTGCTGGGCCTTAAAGGGAACAATAAAACTGGAGAAAATAATAAACAAAGTGACAGGCAGGCACGGAGGGGCAAATACGCAAGCAATGCAAATATAAGCAGCGGTCAAAATACAGGATGAAAGATACATATAAAAGAGTAAGCAAGGTCAAAACAAGCCAAGCTCAGTACCAGGAGGTCACGTCAGTACAAAGGAATAACCAAATCACAACAAACACAAGTTGAGGTCCGAATGCCAGGAGGTCAAGACAATACAGAGGAAACATCAGAAGCGGGGTCAAGGAAACAGAGACGCGGTCAAGGTAAAATGCAAACCAATACAGAGAACTTAGTAAATGAAAAGACCTGTGGCCAGCAGGCTGCCTGTTTAAATAGTCCTGGCTGGTGAGTCACATGACGTGGCAGGCGTCATGTGACTCACAGCAGCCCAACTCAGCCGAGCACCGATCATCATTATCTGTGCTCGGCTCTCATGCAGCTCACCTGAAATCATGGAGACGAGGACGCAGGCTTCACCTTGCGCAGTGTGCCGGCGGTGCTGCGAAGGAAGCACGCATCGCCGGCCCCTCGTTACAGCAACATGACCTCTTTAGGTAACTTTAAGTCTAGAGCGATCGTGGCAGTTCTTGGGTTTAGGATATGGATACCAAATCATAACACAATTTACTTTATATAAGATGTTATGAATGCACCTAATGACCTAGTGGTTTACTGCTAAAGGGTTAATATTATGGTTCACTACCAAAGCTGTTAGAATGTTTACTGTAATGTTAACTATAATCTATGCATTCTGTATTCCAAAAGGATATGCAATTACATGGGTAGTTAACTGGCAATTCTTAGTAATAGTTGCCAGGGGTGGGCTGGCTCCATTTACCCCCATGACTGCAAGTGAAAACTGCCAGGAAAGGTATTTAGCTAAGAACCAACCTCTGAGGGAAAAAAGCCTTAATGTTTTGCAGAAATTTGAGGACCATAATGGACAGTGTCAGTAAAGTTATGGCTGTAGACTTTATTGCACAAGCTTAGGGTTAATTGTTTCTGGTATTCACCACACTAGTGAGATGGTTTGGCCGTCCAATCCAGGACTGCATCCCACAGTTGAGAGTTTGCATGCCTTCGTCACTTGTGAAGATTGTATGTGCCTATACTGTAGAAAGAAACTCAGGGAGGACCATCACCATAGCCATCCCTATACACAGCTTTTGGGAAAAGCTTACTCTGTGACCTGCTTAAGAACTTTGCCTACTGCCGGTATTTGCACTGGGATACTCATCATTTATTTAGTAAAAAAGAGACTTTATTTGACTATAACTAAACTGGCCTGGTCATTGGTCTTCAAATCTGATCCGGACTTCCGCTCTCCTGCCTTGCACCTGCAATGAGCAGGATACGGGGTATGCTGATGACACTTATGCAGTGGGCCAGGATACGGGTGAAAAATAGTCTGTATTTGTTTGTGACGCCAATTGCAGCGTGCACAGGGTACTACCCCATGGCCCTTCCAAGGTGTTATAATGCACGTCCCAGATTAGGAATGCCAGAGTGGTGTAATGGCCTATAATGTCTCTAAAGGGTGGTGATAATTGTGTCAACGGTGTCTCCTACCTGGGTACGGCTGGACTCCTGGCTCACTTGCAATAAATTTGAGTGTAGTGATAGTAGGAGTAATAGAAGAATTTTGCAACAGAAATGATGTCCAGACCTTTAGGTGAAGTTCAAACTTTTCTTTACTGAAGATAACTTGTATCCAAGCAGTATACAGCTTTGGTCTCTGGTCCCAGCAGGTTTTAGCAATCATTGGCAGGAATAAATGCTTCTGCACTTTAAATGTGAGCTTGCAGGATAGGACATTTGCTTGATAGCTCTGTAAATGTGGCAGGAAGTAATCTTCTGCACTTTTCTGTAGCTTCTGCTTTGTGGGGACAGACTAGCTGAGGAGGAATGGCTTCTCCTAGGTCACAGGACTTAACTCACAGATGATTTCTCAGGGTATCCTTTCTTCCTGGAACTCTGGGGTTGCTTTCTGCATCCAGCTGAGGCTGAAGGTTCTCAGAATGGGTATGTGATCAATGTCTCAACCAAGACAAGATCCTTGCTGTCTTCCCTATCCAGGGGGATTCCTGAAGGCTATCACACAGCCTTCCCCTAGCAGGGGGGAGGCTACACTAACTCTAACTTCCTTCTCCTCCCATGCTGCAGGATGTGGGAACAGTCCACACCTCCACAGACGGGGAGCTAAGCTGGAATAATCCATTCCAGTCTAGATATACTAAACTGAGACTAATACCTGGCCAATGGATTGCTGCCACCTGCTGGTCCACCTGGAAAATTACAACAATAATGATATTTAACATGGTTTTACATGCACATATGTGAAGAGTCAAGACTAGGGATGAGCGAACCCGAACTGTATAGTTCGGGTTCGTACCGAATTTTGGGGTGTCGGTGACACGGACCCGAACCCGAACATTTTTGTAAAAGTCCGGGTTCGGGTTCGGTGTTCGGCGCTTTCTTGGCGCTTTTTGAAAGGCTGCAAAGCAGCCAATCAACAAGCGTCATACTACTTGCCCCAAGAGGCCATCACAGCCTTGCCTACTATTGGCATGGCTGTGATTGGCCAGTGCAGCATGTGACCCAGCCTCTATATAAGCTTGGGTCACGTAGCGCTGCACGTCACTCTGCTGATTCAAGCATAGGGAGAGGTTGCTGCAGCGACGTTAGGGCGAGATTAGGCAGATTAACTCCTCCAAAAGACTTAATTCAGTGATCGATCTCCAGCTGTGGATCATTGAAGTGCTGATATTCAATTGCTCACTTTTTTTAGGCTGCCCAGAGCGTTTTTATATCACTTTTTTCTGGGGTGATCGGCGGCCATTTTGTGGCTTGTGGTGCGCCAGCACAAGCTATCACCAAGTCCATTTAACCATCAATAGTGTGGTTATTTTGTGCTATATCCGACATCAGGTGCAGGCTGAGCCTGTGTCACCCAAGTGCATTTAACCATCAACAGTGTGGATATTTTTTGGCCATATACTACATCAGGTGCAGGCTGAGCCTGTGTCACCCAAGTGCATTTAACCATCAACAGTGTGGATATTTTTTGGCCATATACTACATCAGGTGCAGGCTGAGCCTGTGTCACCCAAGTGCATTTAACCATCAACAGTGTGGTTATTTTTTGGCCATATACTACATCAGGTGCAGGCTGAGCCTGTGTCACCCAAGTGCATTTAACCATCAATAGTGTGGTTATTTTTTGGCCATATACTACATCAGGAGCAAGTTGAGCCTGTCACCCAGCGCGTAAAAAATAGGCCTGACATTTATATTCAACCAAATCTGTAGTGTTTTAGCTGGTCAAATTATTTGTAGTGATCGTAAAAGCACAGTTTTTGTTCTGGGTTGAAAAACTATTCCCAAATTTGCCATTCTCATAAATAAGTAGTTTCTGCTATATCAGGCCTACTTTAAATCTATCCCAAAAAGGATATCTTAGATTCAAGGTGCTGATAGTGTCATTCTGAAAAACTTAACACACACGCTACCGTGCAGATACAAGTCTAATTCTGTGATTAAAGGTATATCTGTCACACAGCGCGTAAAAAATAGGCCTCACATTTATATTCAACCAAATCTGTACTGTTTTAGCTGGTCAAATTATTGGTAGTGACCGTAAAAGCACAGTTTTTGTTCTGGGTTGAAAAACTATTCCCAAATTTGCCATTCTCATAAATAAGTAGTTTCTGCTATATCAGGCCTACTTTAAATCTATCCCAAAAAGGATATCTTAGATTCAAGGTGCTGATAGTGTCATTCTTAAAAACTTAACACACACGCTACCGTGCAGATACAAGTCTAGTTCTGTGATTAAAGGTATATCTGTCACACAGCGCGTAAAAAATAGGCCTGACATTTATATTCAACCAAATCTGTACTGTTTTAGCTGGTCAAAATATTTGTAGTGGCCGTAAAAGCACAGTTTTTGTTCTGGGTTGAAAAACTATTCCCAAATTTGCCATTCTCATAAATAAGTAGTTTCTTCTATATCAGGCCTACTTTAAATCTATCCCAAAGGGGATATCTTAGATTCAAGGTGCTGATAGTGTCATTCTGAAAAACTTAACACACACGCTACCGTGCAGATACAAGTCTAATTCTGTGATTAAAGGTATATCTGTCACACAGCGCGTAAAAAATAGGCCTCACATTTATATTCAACCAAATCTGTCATTACTTGTGTGCCTGTATTAGTGTAATACGGTACCTAAATAGATAGCCAGACAGTGTTAGGTGTCTGTAAAAAAAGGCCTGAATTTTAATTCAATACATTGGCCCGAATAATATTTTTCTTATTGTGGTGAACGGTAACAATGAGGAAAACAACTAGTAAGGGACGCGGACGTGGACATGGTCGTGGTGGTGTTAGTGGACCCTCTGGTGCTGGGAGAGGACGTGGCCGTTCTGCCACAGCCACACGTCCTAGTGTACCAACTAACTCAGGTCACAGTAGCCGCCAGAATTTACAGCCATATTTGGTGGGGCCAATGCCGTTCTAAGGATGTAAGGCCTGAGCAGGTACAGGCATTAGTCAATTGGGTGGCCGACAGTGCATCCAGCACGTTCACATTATTTCCCACCCAGTCTTCTGCAGAAAGCTCAGAGATGGCGCATGAAAACCAAGCCCATCAGTCTGTCACATCACCCCCATGCATATCAGGGAAACTGTCTGAGCCTCAAGTTATGCAGCAGTCTCTTATGCTGTTTGAAGACTCTGCTGCCAGGGTTTCCCAAGGGCATCCACCTAGCCCTTCCCCAGGGGTGGAAGAGATAGAATGCACTAACGCACAACCACTTATGTTTCCTGATGATGAGGACATGGGAATACCACCTCAGCACGTCTCTGATGATGACGAAACACAGGTGCCAACTGCTGCGTCTTTCTGCAGTGTGCAGACTGAACAGGAGGTCAGGGATCAAGACTGGGTGGAAGACGATGCAGGGGACCATGAGGTCCTAGACCCCACATGGAATGAAGGTCGTGCCACTGACTTTCACAATTCGGAGGAAAAGGCAGTGGTGAGACCGAGCCAACAGCGTAGCAAAAGAGGGAGCAGTGGGCAAAATCAGAACACCCGCCGCCAAGAGACTCCGCCTGCTACTGACCGCCGCCATCTGGGACCGAGCACCCCAAAGGCAGCTTCAAGGAGTTCCCTGGCATGGCACTTCTTCAAACAATGTGCTGACGACAAGACCCGAGTGGTTTGCACGCTGTGCCATCAGAGCCTGAAGCGAGGCATTAACGTTCTGAACCTTAGCACAACCTGCATGACCAGGCACCTGCATGCAAAGCATGAACTGCAGTGGAGTAAACACCTTAAAAACAAGGAAGTCACTCAGGCTCCCCCTGCTGCCTCTTCTGCTGCTGCCGCCTCGGCCTCTTCTGCTGCTGCCGCCGCCTCGGCCTCTTCCTCCGCCTCTGGAGGAACGTTGGCACCTGCTGCCCAGCAAACATGGGATGTACCACCAACACCACCATCTGCGTCACCAAGCATCTCAACCATGTCACACGGCAGCGTTCAGCTCTCCATCTCACAAACATTTGAGAGAAAGCGTAAATTCCCACCTAGCCACCCTCGATCCCTGGCCCTGAATGCCAGCATTTCTAAACTACTGGCCTATGAAATGCTGTCATTTAGGCTGGTGGACACACACAGCTTCAAACAGCTCATGTCGCTTGCTGTCCCACAGTATGTTGTTCCCAGCCGGCACAACTTCTCCAAGAGAGCCGTGCCTTCCCTGCACAACCAAGTGTCCGATAAAATCAAGTGTGCACTGCGCAACGCCATCTGTGGCAAGGTCCACCTAACCACAGATACGTGGACCAGTAAGCACGGCCAGGGACGCTATATCTCCCTAACTGCACACTGGGTAAATGTAGTGGCGGCTGGGCCCCAGGTGGAGAGCTGTTTGGCGCACGTCCTTCCGCCGCCAAGGATCGTAGGGCAACATTCTTTGCCTCCTGTCTCCTCCTCCTCCTACTCAGCTTCCTCCTCCTCTTCTTCCACCTGCTCATCCAGTCAGCCACACACCTTCACCACCAACTTCAGCACAGCCCGGGGTAAACGTCAGCAGGCCGTTCTGAAGCTCATATGTTTGGGGGACAGGCCCCACACCGCACAGGAGTTGTGGCGGGGAATAGAACAACAGACCGACGAGTGGTTGCTGCCGGTGAGCCTCAAGCCCGGCCTGGTGGTGTGCGATAATGGGCGAAATCTCATTGCAGCTCTGGGACTAGCTGGTTTGACGCACATCCCTTGCCTGGCGCATGTGCTGAATTTGGTGATGCAGAAGTTCATTCGCAACTACCCCGACATGTCAGAGCTGCTGCATAAAGTGCGGGCCGTCTGTTCGCGCTTCCGGCGGTCACACCCTGCCGCTGCTCGCCTGTCTGCGCTACAGCGTAACTTCGGCCTTCCCGCTCACCGCCTCATATGCGACGTGCCCACCAGGTGGAACTTCACCTTGCATATGCTGGACAGACTGTGCGAGCAGCAGCAGGCCATAGTGGAGTTTCAGCTGCAGAACGCACGGGTCAGTCGCACTGCGGATCAGCCCCACTTCACCACCAATGACTGGGCCTCCATGCGAGACCTGTGTGCCCTGTTGCGCTGTTTCGAGTACTCCACCAACATGGCCAGTGGCGATGACGCCGTTATCAGCGTTACAATACCACTTCTATGTCTCCTTGAGAAAACACTTAGGGCGATGATGGAAGAGGAGGTGGCCCAGGAGGAAGAGGAGGAAGAGGGGTCATTTTTAGCACTTTCAGGCCAGTCTCTTCGAAGTGACTCAGAGGGAGGTTTTTTGCAACACCAGAGGCCAGGTACAAATGTGGCCAGACAGGGCACACTACTGGAGGACGAGGAGGACGAGGATGAGGAGGAGGTGAAGGAGGATGAGGATGAAGCATGTTCACAGCGGGGTGGCACCCAAAGCAGCTCGGGCCCATCACTGGTGCGTGGCTGGGGGGAAACACAGGACGATGACGATACGCCTCCCACAGAGGACAGCTTGTCCTTACCTCTGGGCAGCCTGGCACACATGAGCGACTACATGCTGCAGTGCCTGCGCAACGACAGCAGAGTTGCCCACATTTTAACGTGTGCGGACTACTGGGTTGCCACCCTGCTGGATCCCCGGTACAAAGACAATGTGCCCACCTTACTTCCTACAGTGAAGCGTGATAGGAAGATGCGCGAGTACAAGCGCACGTTGGTAGACGCGCTACTGAGAGCATTCCCAAATGTCACAGGGGAACCAGTGGAAGCCCAAGGCGAAGGCAGAGGAGGAGCAAGAGGTCGCCAACGCAGCTGTGTCACGGCCAGCTCCTCTGAGGCCAGGGTTAGCATGGCAGAGATGTGGAAAAGTTTTGTCACCACGCCACAGCTAACTGCACCACCACCTGATACGGAACGTGTTAGCAGGAGGCAACATTTCACTAACATGGTGGAACAGTACCTGTGCACACCCCTCCACGTACTGACTGATGGTTCGGCCCCATTCAACTTCTGGGTCTCCAAATTGGCCAGAGCTAGCCTTTTATGCCTTGGAGGTGCTGGCCTGCCCGGCGGCCAGCGTTTGGTCTGAACGTGTATTCAGCACGGCAGGGGGCGTCATTACAGACAAACGCAGCCGCCTGTCTACAGCCAATGTGGACAAGCTGACGTTCATAAAAATGAACCAGGCATGGATCCCACAGGACCTGTCCATCCCTTGTGCAGATTAGATATTAACTACCTCCCCTCAACAATATATTATTCTACTCCAGGGCACTTCCTCATTCAATCCTATTTTTATTTTCATTTTACCATTATATTGCGGGGCAACCCAAAGTTGAATGAACCTCTCCTCTGTCTGGGTGCCGGGGCCTAAATGTGTGACAGTGGCCTGTTCCAGTGGTAGGTGACGTGAAGCTTGATTCTCTGCTATGACATGAAGACTGATTCTCTGCTGACATGAAGCCTGAATCTCTGTTACGCGACCTCTCTCCTCTGCCTGGGTGCCTGGGCCTAAATATGTGACAGTGGCCTGTTCCAGTGGTGGGTGACGTGAAGCCTGATTCTCTGCTATGACATGAAGACTGATTCTGTGCTGACATAAGGCCAGATTCTCTGTTACGGGACCTCTCTCCTCTGCCTGGGTGCCAGGGCCTAAATATGTGACAGTGGCCTGTTCCAGTGGTGGGTGACGTGAAGCCTGATTCTCTGCTATGACATGAAGACTGATTCTGTGCTGACATAAGGCCAGATTCTCTGTTACGGGACCTCTCTCCTCTGTCTGGGTGCCGGGGCCTAAATGTGTGACAGTGGCCTGTTCCAGTGGTGGGTGACGTGAAGCTTGATTCTCTGCTATGACATGAAGACTGATTCTCTGCTGACATGAAGCCTGAATCTCTGTTACGCGACCTCTCTCCTCTGCCTGGGTGCCTGGGCCTAAATATGTGACAGTGGCCTGTTCCAGTGGTGGGTGACGTGAAGCCTGATTCTCTGCTATGACATAAGGAATGATTCTGTGCTGACATAAGGCCAGATTCTCTGTTACGGGACCTCTCTCCTCTGTCTGGGTGCCGGGCCCTAAATGTGTGACAGTGGCCTGTTCCAGTGGTGGGTGACGTGAAGCCTGATTCTCTGCTATGACATGAAGACTTATTCTGTGCTGACATGAAGCCAGATTCTCTGTTACGGGACCTCTCTCCTCTGCCTGGGTGCCTGGGCCTAAATATGTGACAGTGGCCTGTTCCAGTGGTGGGTGATGTGAAGCCTGATTCTCTGCTATGACATGAAGACTTATTCTGTGCTGACATGAAGCCAGATTCTCTGTTACGGGACCTCTCTCCTCTGCCTGGGTGCCTGGGCCTAAATATGTGACAGTGGCCTGTTCCAGTGGTGGGTGACGTGAAGCCTGATTCTCTGCTATGACATGAAGACTGATTCTGTGCTGACATAAGGCCAAATTCTCTGTTACGGGACCTCTCTCCACTGTCTGGGTGCCGGGGCCTAAATGTGTGACAGTGGCCTGTTCCAGTGGTGGGGGACGTGAAGCCTGATTCTCTGCTATGACATGAAAACTTATTCTGTGCTGACATGAAGCCAGATTCTCTGTTACGGGACCTCTCTCCTCTGTCTGGGTGCCAGGGCCTAAATATGTGACAGTGGCCTGTTCCAGTGGTGGGTGACGTGAAGCCTGATTCTCTGCTATGACATGAAGACTGATTCTGTGCTGACATAAGGCCAGATTCTCTGTTACGGGACCTCTCTCCTCTGTCTGGGTGCCGGGGCCTAAATGTGTGACAGTGGCCTGTTCCAGTGGTGGGTGACGTGAAGCTTGATTCTCTGCTATGACATGAAGACTGATTCTCTGCTGACATGAAGCCTGAATCTCTGTTACGCGACCTCTCTCCTCTGCCTGGGTGCCTGGGCCTAAATATGTGACAGTGGCCTGTTCCAGTGGTGGGTGACGTGAAGCCTGATTCTCTGCTATGACATGAAGAATGATTCTGTGCTGACATAAGGCCAGATTCTCTGTTACGGGACCTCTCTCCTCTGTCTGGGTGCCGGGCCCTAAATGTGTGACAGTGGCCTGTTCCAGTGGTGGGTGACGTGAAGCCTGATTCTCTGCTATGACATGAAGACTTATTCTGTGCTGACATGAAGCCAGATTCTCTGTTACGGGACCTCTCTCCTCTGCCTGGGTGCCTGGGCCTAAATATGTGACAGTGGCCTGTTCCAGTGGTGGGTGATGTGAAGCCTGATTCTCTGCTATGACATGAAGACTTATTCTGTGCTGACATGAAGCCAGATTCTCTGTTACGGGACCTCTCTCCTCTGCCTGGGTGCCTGGGCCTAAATATGTGACAGTGGCCTGTTCCAGTGGTGGGTGACGTGAAGCCTGATTCTCTGCTATGACATGAAGACTGATTCTGTGCTGACATAAGGCCAAATTCTCTGTTATGGGACCTCTCTCCACTGTCTGGGTGCCGGGGCCTAAATGTGTGACAGTGGCCTGTTCCAGTGGTGGGGGACGTGAAGCCTGATTCTCTGCTATGACATGAAAACTTATTCTGTGCTGACATGAAGCCAGATTCTCTGTTACGGGACCTCTCTCCTCTGTCTGGGTGCCGGGGCCTAAATGTGTGACAGTGGCCTGTTCCAGTGGTGGGTGACGTGAAGCCTGATTCTCTGCTATGACATGAAGACTGATTCTGTGCTGACATGAAGCCAGATTCTCTGCTATGGCATGAAGAGACTGATTCTCTGCTGACGTGAAGCCAGATTCTCTGCTATGGGACCTCTGTCCAATTGATATTGGTTAATTTTAATTTTTTTTAATTTTTATTTTAATTCATTTCCCTATCCACATTTGTTTGCAGGGGATTTACCTACATGTTGCTGCCTTTTGCAGCCCTTTAACTCTTTCCTGAGCTGTTTTACAGCCTTTTTAGTGCCCAAAAGTTCGGGTCCCCATTGACTTCAATGGGGTTCGGGTTCGGGTTCGGGACGAAGTTCGGGTTGGGTTCGGATCCCGAACCCGAACATTTCCGGGAAGTTCGGCCGAACTTCTCGAACCCGAACATCCAGGTGTTCGCTCAACTCTAGTCAAGACATAATCAAAATCACATCAGATGACAATATACCAGCTCTTAGGAGATATTAGCGGGGTAGAGGTGTGTAGTAACACAACTCTGGGGTGTTACACACCCCGCCACCCATTCACCCAACATCAAGGGTACCCCAGCCATCATCAGGCAAGAGACCCCAAAGTCCAGGGTGTGCCCTGAGGGGAAGAAGGGTTGTGCCCCTCCAACCACTGCATGCCTGGCCTGGGAGTGTGCTGGAACAGGGTTTGCCACCATGAGGACTACAACCTCCCTCACCGCCACTACCAACATTCCCACACTCTTCGTACTCCACAACCCTCACCAATATAACTTCACTTTTTGTTTTAATAATTTATCTCATTGTAGCCAGTAATGTTTCCTCAAGGTTACAGAAAAAAAAACTTCTAATTTATTGTGGTCGTAATTCACTTTATAAACATCTGACACCATGGGCCAGCTAAGCCCATACAGCAAAGTCAAATAAACATGTGCACTGTGCAGAAATAACTAAAAAGTGATCAAACCTTGAGGAATATCGAAGTATAACTAAAAGTCCAATCTGATCTTTGGGAGCAAACCGCTCTACTGAAATAAACCAGGTAAAGGGGAAAACAAGAAAATCTACTCCAAGTTTTATACATTGGGAAATAGTATGGTGCCCATCCATAATGTTTTAAGGTTAAAATTAATTTGAAGCGCAATGTTGTACTTGTAGACTAAACACAATTTGGCATAAGCCAGATTTTGATGCTCACCTTAATGCTCCTCTGCACTTGGCATGTTTAGGAATCCTCAGCTAAAATCCTAACTCAATTTGTCAGAATTATCTTTATGTCAACAGTCTTGCTTAAATATTTACAACAGACATAGTACTCCGAGGGTTTGCAACGCAAGATAAATTAGAAAAATGTTAACAAAATGGATGATACTATTAAAAATCCCTGGCACCAGCAGAACATTTTCATATACATGGAAATGTGCCTGCTCTAAGTATAATTTTTATTACATTTTATGTTTAGTTTTCTGCCTTCGGACACTTTGCTATCACAGAGCAGAACATCAAAGCACCAGTAGTGGAATAATAAAGGTTTATCATCTTCATAATGCCTAATGCACAGAAAACAATGAACAGGGTGCCTGGTTATATTCCACAGTCTTTCACTTCAGAAATTCAGATCTGGTCCAAATCTTGTTACTACAAGGTAATAATTTTATTAAAATCACTTAGGCTACCTTCACATGACCGTGTGACAGCCTTCTTTTAAAGGCCGTCACATGGCTTTTATCAGAGCCAATTGAAGTCAATGGTGCTATTCACATGGTTGTTGTTTTTTTTTATGGCCAGTGATTGGCGGGTGTCAAAAAATAGGACATGTCCTATTTTTGGCCATTTTCACGGGCCAGATGGACCCCGTTTTTAACAGCCTTTTAGATAGGAGTGCACCCTTCTAATGGTCATTTAAAATGGGTACATAGCATTTTTGGGGTTAAAAAATGACTCACTTCATACACTTGCACGCGCAGGGACGGTCGCTTGATGTAGAAGGACCTGCACTCCCAGCATGATGATGATGTCACCATGCACTCACCAGTCATCGCGCTGGGAGCATCTAGTGAGGAGCAACTGTCCCTGCTCGTGCAAGTGGATGAGATAATTTTTTTAAAACACAAGCAGAACTAGGGAGCACTAATAAGGGCAATATTAGAACTGGGAGCCACTACTTGAGGCATCTGTTAAAAACTGACAGTGTGTTCGTTTTTAATATTATTTTTTTTTTTTTTACTGTCATGTAAATGTAGCCTTGAAAGCTCTTAACTGACACATGAACAAATGGTTTGGGAAATTACTGAACATGATACGAAAAGGTGTCATAAATATAGATGCTTGGCTAAAAACCCACTTCTTCAGGAAAGCTTACCACCTGCTATAGCTCTGCTGCCACAACACATCCAGATGAGCAGCTTTGACCCTCACCTACTGTGCCTTTCAACAGAATTCCGCAGACTTTTATAGAATCTCTTCATAATAGAAAAATATTGATTCTGTCTGGTACAAGATTAAGCAATTTACTTTAAAAAAAATAAAATCTTGGAGTCTTCATAATGGTTCATGAGTCTCTCAACAATCTGACACTTTCTTTTCTGTAGAGAACATCATGTATGAGGTCTGTGAAGCTGGAGACAGAGGGTCCTTCTTTGACCATAGGTGATGGACAGAGCTCCCCTCCTCCCCCTCCCTTCACAGTGACATCTAAAAAGGTCACAGAGCTTGGCTACAAAATTCTGCCAAAGAAGTCTATAGTTTATTTTATCATTTAGGTTTTCTTATCCTGGCCTTTGCAGTGGTCACTAGCTAGATGCTTGAATGACCCTTCATTTAGATACTAATGAGTAGAATAACCTCAGATTCTGTTTCTTGATCTCATCTTTTACCTCACCTATTACCTGGATTACATTGGTTGCTTTTTGTACATTTTCCAGCTGTGGTATATTGCACACAATATGCCATGTGTGGTCTTAACTACTGATGGATGTAAAGTTAATTTATATTTTCCTTATGTTCATCTAGGGCCCTTCTGGTGCACATCATAATCTTATCTGACTTGGCAGCAGCTCCCTGACACGTGTTGCTACAGTTGAGACTGATATCCACAAACATACCTAAATCTTTTTAATTTCCCTCTTCCCAAATTTTCTCCTATTTAAAAGGTTTTTCTGGCTTTATGTCAACAGCCATTAAAATAATCCTTTATGGAGGTAGCTGTATTTTTGCAATGGATTTATTTTACCTTTATTTCTCCAATCTTCAGTTCTGGGCTGTGGTCACATGACCATGTCCATGCAGCTTTTTCTTATTTCCTGTTATGTTATGTTATGTCATGTTCATGTCAAAGCAGCAACAGGAGCAGTGATAGGGAAATGTCTATGTAAGTAGCTGGGTGGGAGGAGTTGTGTTGGGTGTTGCTGGGGCGGTACTGGAGCTGTGACAGAGAAAGGAGAAGTGCATCATGGGTTTGGTTGGATACAGTACCAGGAAGTGCTACATACAGGATCGAAAAAAAAACTGAGTGATTTGATTACATGGTAAAAATTATCCAGAAGAGACCAAATAAAAATAAAAACATATGGGCCAGTTCTGGCCACTGTTCCAATCTAGCTGTCCATTAGTTAGGGACTGAACCTCATTGTTCTGGCCGCACATTTCCATTTGCTAATTTGCCTCAGCCTGAAGCAGCACCTGAAAAAACTGCATGATACTGAACTGGCTGCTGCTGCAATGGCTACTACTTGTGGTGGCAGAGAGGAAGGGTGGTGGGTGACTTGGTACAGGGTGGAGAGGGCGGCAGTCATCTGCTCACCAAAAGCTGCAGCACGCTGTGTACACAGTGTATCCAGGTAATACAGAAATGTTACCTCCCTTTCAGCAATAGTGATGAGCGGCAGGGGCAATATTCGAATTTGTGGGCGAATATTTGCCATATATTCGAGAATTCGCGAATTTATGATCTCTAAGCAATATTTTCTTGATTCCGAAAATTCACATAAATTTCGCCTAAAGAATTCGCATAAAAATTCGCATGAACTGGCATTTTAAAAAAAATCTAATATTCGCGATTACGAATATATTTTGCGATATTCTAAATATTCGCGAATTCTCAAAGTACCGATAATCGCGATTAAAATTCGCAATTCGAATATTCATGATCAACACTATTCAGCAACAGGAAAACATTCCCCCAGTTTGCCTTGATAACTAAAGTCTAAAAGCATTTCTAAAAGTATGTGTATCCAATAATCGTGAGATTGCTTGATGCTAACAATACACCTGCCAGTATACATAGGCAAGCATGTATACAGCTTGCCATAGTGGCCCCAAGCACGAGCACCCAGTTCTTCCCACTGCTCCTCCTCCTCATCTGGGATTGGCTCATCATCCTCATCCTCCTTCTCCACTTCCTCCTCCATGGGACTTTGTCTATGTGGGTTCCCAACATCTATAGGGTGGCCAGCAACATGTGTAAGCTGTTCTTCTTCCGTTGTTTTCTGTTGCATTATCATGAGAGTCCTCTCTAAGATAAATAACAGTGGAATGACATACCGGTAGTTCATGGTGCAGTTGTCCCTACTGTCAAATCTGGTGGCCTCTTCAAAGGACCTTAGTACTTAACATGAATCTCTGATGATCTGCCAATGCCTGACCTGAAGACTGCACATTCTCCCTGCTGTGGCGGTCTGGTACATAATTAAATCATTCACCGTTTTACACTGCTTTTACAGACGTTCCAGCATATGCAAGTGGTGCAATGGCACACCGTTCAGTGGCTGCAAGTCCAGGAAGGAGTTCCTTGCCACAGAAGAATGGCTGAAATGCGAGGACAGTCTCCTGGACATTATCAGCACCCTCAGCAAACCACTGTAGCTTTGCACCACTAAATTTATGACGTACGCCATGGAAGGAGCATGTGTTGTTTCCCTCAAATGCAGCATGGCCATTGTCACCGACCACTTTGCCCAGTTGAAGTTGGTGGGGAGATGTGGGATGTTTGCAGTTTGATACACTTTATCAACTGATCAACTATGTGGCTACTTTCACCCAGTCTGATCAGCTCTAACACAGCATGGCAACACTTAACACATATGATAGGATGGAGGGTGAGTGGAAGCAATGTTCTGCCCTGTGGAGGTGTCAATAGGTCCTAGTCTAGAGAGAAAAAATATGAAAAAAATCTAAAAATCTCTTCTGGGATTTGAACTTGGGACATCTACATGCAAGGCTGATCACTTACTGTAACTCCAGGATATAGCCTTATCTTATTGAGAAAGGGGTTTTTCTATACTTACAGAGCTAATATATCTTACTGGTGTCTTTATTATACAGGGTGGGCCACCTTAATAAAATGGGAATGATGGGAATGGTTGGTGATATTAACTTCCTGTTTGTGGCACATTAGTATATGTGAGGGGGGAAACTTTTCAAGATGGGTGGTGACCATGGCTGCCATTTTGAAGTCGGCCATTTTGAATCCAACTTTTGTTTTTTCAATAGGAAGAGGGTCATGTGACACATCAAACTTATTGGAATTTCACAAGAAAAACAATGGTGTGCTTGGTTTTAACATAACTTTATTCTTTCATGAGTTATTTACAAGTTTCTGACCACTTATAAAATGTGTTCAATGTGCTGCCCATTGTGTTGGATTGTCAATGCAACCCTCTTCTCCCACTCTTCACACACTGATAGCAACACCACAGGAGAAATGCTAGCACAGGCTTCCAGTATCCGTAGTTTCAGGTGCTGCACATCTCGTATTTTCACAGCATAGACAATTGCCTTCAGATGACCCCAAAGATAAAAGTCTAAGGGGATCACTGGATATGCGAAATTGCTACATGATGATGTGTTTCCCTCTTTATGCACTGAAGCTGGCACGTTCCCTGAGTTTTTCCAGCAAGATGGTGCACCACCACATTATGGGTGTCAGGTCCGAGCATTCCTAGATGAACAGTTTCCTGGAAAGTGGATTGGTCGTCGTGGGCCAGTTGAATGGCCCCCAAGGTCTCCCAATCTGACCCCCTTAGACTTTTATCTTTGGGGTCTTCTGAAGGCAATTGTCTATGCTTTGAAGATACGAGATGTGCAGCACCTGAAACTACGGATACTGGAAGCCTGTGCTAGCATTTCTCCTGCGGTGTTGCTATCAGTGTGTGAAGAGTGGGAGAAGAGGGTTGCATTGACAATCCAACACAATGGGCAGCACATTGAACACATTTTATAAGTAGTCAGAAACTTGTAAATAACTCATGAAAGAATAAAGTTATGTTAAAACCAAGCACACCATTGTTTTTCATGTGAAATTCCCAATAAGTTTGATGTGTCACATGACCCTCTTCCTATTGAAAAAACAAAAGTTGGATTCAAAATGGCTGACTTCAAAATGGCTGCCATGGTCACCACCCATCTTGAAAAGTTTCCCCCCTCACATATACTAATGTGCCACAAACAGGAAGTTAATATCACCAACCATTCCCTTTTTATTATGGTGTATCCATGTAAATGGCCCACCCTGTATATTGTGCCTGTGAATAAACTAGTAATATGTATGAGCTTGCTAAGTGTAGAAATCTTACATTCTCAACATGGTAAGGCTATAGTAAGTAGTGTATATGATGTGTAGATGCTAGGACACAGCTCTAGGGCACAGCTCTTCCCTCAGCATGCTGATGTCTAGCCCTGTCAATCAAGAGGAGGGGGACTGTGCAGAGCACAGGAGTGTTACAAAAGCAGCGCCTCAAGGATTCAGCCCTGACCCTGGTGCTCCGATGTGCTCATTTGCATATGAATAAAAACACACAGATATCTATGCAGATGTATAACATAGAGACAAAATGAAGGTATCATTTTAATTAACATGATCAAACCCTACCAGGCAGTATGCCTGGTTTAATAGGGTTAATCTTGTATTTTTTTCAGGATAAGTTGCATTTAATGGCACATTCTTTTTGACTATATCTTGTATTGGAAAAGCAAAAAAAAATTATTTGTGGGGTGAAATTGTAATATATTGAATTAAAAAATAAATGCAATTCAGACATTTTTTTTTGTCCTTTGTTTTTACATGGTTCACTACTAGAGTTGAGCGAACACCTGGATGTTCGGGTTCGAGAAGTTCGGCCGAACTTCACGGAAATGTTCGGGTTCGGGATCCGAACCCGAACCGAACTTCGTCCCGAACCCCATTGAAGTCAATGGGGACCCGAACTTTTGGGCACTAAAAAGGCTGTAAAAAAGCCCAGGAAAGAGCTAGAGGGCTGCAAAAGGCAGCAACATGTAGGTAAATCCCCTGCAAACAAATGTGGATAGGGAAATGAATTTAAAAAAAAAAAAAAAAAAAAAAAATTAACCAATATCAAATGGACAGAGGTCCCATAGCAGAGAATCTGGCTTCACGTCAGCAGAGAATCAGTCTCTTCATGCCACAGCAAAGAATCTGGCTTCATGTCAGCACAGAATCAGTCTCTTCATGCCATAGCAGAGAATCTGGCTTCATGTCAGCACAGAATCAGTCTTCATGTCATAGCAGAGAATCAGGCTTCACGTCACCCACCACTGGAACAGGCCACTGTCACACATTTAGGCCCAGGCACCCAGGCAGAGGAGAGAGGTCCCGTAACAGAGAATCTGGCCTGATGTCAGCGCAGAATCAGTCTTCATGTCATAGCAGAGAATCAGGCTTCACGTCACCCACCACTGGAACAGGCCACTGTCACACATTTAGGCCCAGGCACCCAGGCAGAGGAGAGAGGTCCCGTAACAGAGAATCTGGCCTGATGTCAGCGCAGAATCAGTCTTCATGTCATAGCAGAGAATCAGGCTTCACGTCACCCACCACTGGAACAGGCCACTGTCACACATTTAGGCCCAGGCAGAGGAGAGAGGTCCCGTAACAGAGAATCTGGCCTTATGTCAGCGCAGAATCAGTCTTCATGTCATAGCAGAGAATCAGGCTTCACGTCACCCACCACTGGAACAGGCCACTGTCACATATTTTGGCCCAGGCACCCAGGCAGAGGAGAGAGGTCCTGTAACAGAGAATCTGGCCTTATGTCAGCGCAGAATCAGTCTTCATGTCATAGCAGAGAATGCCGTGCTGAATACACGTTCAGACCAAACGCTGGCCGCCGGGCAGGCCAGCACCTCCAAGGCATAAAAGGCTAGCTCTGGCCACGTGGACAATTTGGAGACCCAGAAGTTGAATGGGGCCGAACCATCAGTCAGTACGTGGAGGGTCGTGCACAGGTACTGTTCCACCATGTTAGTGAAATGTTGCCTCCTGCTAACACGTTCCGCATCAGGTGGTGGTGCACTTAGCTGTGGCGTGTTGACAAAACTTTTCCACATCTCTGCCATGCTAACCCTGCTGGGCGTGACACAGCTGCGTTGGCGACCTCTTGCTCCTCCTCTGCCTTCGCCTTGGGCTTCCACTGGTTCCCCTGTGACATTTGGGAATGCTCTCAGTAGCGCGTCTACCAACGTGCGCTTGTACTCGCGCATCTTCCTATCACGCTCCAGTGTAGGAAGTAAGGTGGGCACATTGTCTTTGTACCGGGGATCCAGCAGGGTGGCAACCCAGTAGTCCGCACACGTTAAAATGTGGGCAACTCTGCTGTCGTTGCGCAGGCACTGCAGCATGTAGTCGCTCATGTGTGCCAGGCTGCCCAGAGGTAAGGACAAGCTGTCCTCTGTGGGAGGCGTATCGTCATCGTCCTGTGTTTCCCCCCAGCCACGCACCAGTGATGGGCCCGAGCTGCTTTGGGTGCCACCCCGCTGTGAACATGCTTCATCCTCATCCTCATCCTCCTCCACCTCCTCCTCATCCTCGTCCTCCTCGTCCTCCAGTAGTGGGCCCTGTCTGGCCACATTTGTACCTGGCCTCTGCTGTTGCAAAAAACCTCCCTCTGAGTCACTTCGAAGAGACTGGCCTGAAAGTGCTAAAAATGACCCCTCTTCCTCCTCTTCCTCCTGGGCCACCTCCTCTTCCATCATCGCCCTAAGTGTTTTCTCAAGGAGACATAGAAGTGGTATTGTAACGCTGATAACGGCGTCATCGCCACTGGCCATGTTGGTGGAGTACTCGAAACAGCGCAACAGGGCACACAGGTCTCGCATGGAGGCCCAGTCATTGGTGGTGAAGTGTGTCTGATCCACAGTGCGACTGACCCGTGCGTGCTGCAGCTGAAACTCCACTATGGCCTGCTGCTGCTCGCACAGTCTGTCCAGCATATGCAAGGTGGAATTCCACCTGGTGGGTACGTCGCATATGAGGCGGTGAGCGGGAAGGCCGAAGTGACGCTGTAGCGCAGAATGGCGAGCAGCGGCAGGGTGTGAACGCCGGAAGCGCGAACAGACGGCCCGCACTTTATGCAGCAGCTCTGACATGTCGGGGTAGTTGCGAATGAACTTCTGCACCACCAAATTCAGCACATGCGCCAGGGATGTGCGTCAAACCGGCTAGTCCCAGAGCTGCAACGAGATTTCGCCCATTATCCCACACCACCAGGCCGGGCTTGAGGCTCACCGGCAGCAACCACTCGTCGGTCTGTTGTTCTATACCCCGCCACAACTCCTGTGCGGTGTGGGGCCTGTCCCCCAAACATATGAGTTTCAGAATGGCCTGCTGACGTTTATCTCGGGCTGTGCTGAAGGTGTGTGGCTGACTGGATGAGCAGGTGGAAGAAGAGGAGGAGGAAGCTGAGTAGGAGGAGGAGGAGACAGGAGGCAAAGAATGTTGCCCTGCGATCCTTGGCGGCGGAAGGACGTGCGCCAAACAGCTCTCCGCCTGGGGCCCAGCCGCCACTACATTTACCCAGTGTGCAGTTAGGGAGATATAGCGTCCCTGGCCGTGCTTACTGGTCCACGTATCTGTGGTTAGGTGGACCTTGCCACAGATGGCGTTGCGCAGTGCACACTTGATTTTATCGGACACTTGGTTGTGCAGGGAAGGCACGGCTCTCTTGGACAAGTAGTGGCGGCTGGGAACAACATACTGTGGGACAGCAAGTGACATGAGCTGTTTGAAGCTGTGTGTGTCCACCAGCCTAAATGACAGCATTTCATAGGCCAGTAGTTTAGAAATGCTGGCAGCCAGGGATCGAGGGTGGCTAGGTGGGAATTTACGCTTTCTCTCAAATGTTTGTGAGATGGAGAGCTGAACGCTGCCGTGTGACATGGTTGAGATGCTTGGTGGCGCAGGTGGTGGTGTTGGTGGTACATCCCATGTTTGCTGGGCGGCAGGTGCCAACGTTCCTCCAGAGGCAGAGGAAGAGGCCGAGGCGGCGGCAGCAGCAGCAGAAGAGGCCGAGGCGGCGGCAGCAGCAGAAGAGGCTGAGGCGGCAGCAGCAGAAGAGGCAGCAGGGGGAGCCTGAGTGACTTCCTTGTTTTTAAGGTGTTTACTCCACTGCAGTTCATGCTTTGCATGCAGGTGCCTGGTCATGCAGGTTGTGCTAAGGTTCAGAACGTTAATGCCTCGCTTCAGGCTCTGATGGCACAGCGTGCAAACCACTCGGGTCTTGTCGTCAGCACATTGTTTGAAGAAGTGCCATGCCAGGGAACTCCTTGAAGCTGCCTTTGGGGTGCTCGGTCCCAGATGGCGGCGGTCAGTAGCAGGCGGAGTCTCTTGGCGGCGGGTGTTCTGATTTTGTCCACTGCTCCCTCTTTTGCTACGCTGTTGGCTCGGTCTCACCACTGCCTCTTCCTCCGAACTCTGAAAGTCAGTGGCACGACCTTCATTCCATGTGGGGTCTAGGACCTCATCGTCCCCTGCATCGTCTTCCACCCAGTCTTGACCCCTGACCTCCTGTTCAGTCTGCACACTGCAGAAAGACGCAGCAGTTGGCACCTGTGTTTCGTCATCATCAGAGACGTGCTGAGGTGGTATTCCCATGTCCTCATCATCAGGAAACATAAGTGGTTGTGCGTTAGTGCATTCTATCTCTTCCACCCCTGGTGAAGGGCTAGGTGGATGCCCTTGGGAAACCCTGGCAGCAGAGTCTTCAAACAGCATAAGAGACTGCTGCATAACTTGAGGCTCAGACAGTTTCCCTGATATGCATGGGGGTGATGTGACAGACTGATGGGCTTGGTTTTCATGCGCCATCTGTGCGCTTTCTGCAGAAGACTGGGTGGGAGATAATGTGAATGTGCTGGATGCACTGTCGGCCACCCAATTGACTAATGCCTGTACCTGCTCAGGCCTTACCATCCTTAGAACGGCATTGGGCCCCACCAAATATGGCTGTAAATTCTGGTGGCTACTGGGACCTGAGGTAGTTGGTACACTAGGACGTGTGGCTGTGGCAGAACGGCCACGTCCTCTCCCAGCACCAGAGGGTCCACTAACACCACCACGACCATGTCCACGTCCGCGTCCGCGTCCCTTATTAGATGTTTTCCTCATTGTTCCCGTTCACCACAATTTTGAGAATGGCAAATTTGGGAATAGTTTTTCAACCCAGAACAAAAAGTGTGCTTTTACGGTCACTACAAATAACTTGACCAGCTAAAACAGTACAGATTTGGTTGAATAGAAATGTGAGCCTGTTTTTTTTTGCGCTGTGTGACATTTATAGGTTTAATCACAGAATCAGACTTCTATCTGCACGGTAGCGTGTGTCTTAGGTTTTTCTGAATGACACTATCAGTACCTTCAATGTAAGATATCCTTTTTGGTATAGATTTCAAGTAGGCCTCAAATACCAGAAACTAGTTATTTTGAGAATGGCAAATTTGGGAATAGTTTTTCAATCCAGAACAAAAAGTGTGCTTTTACGGTCACTACAAATAACTTGACCAGTTAAAACAGTACAGATTTGGTTGAAAAGAAATGTGAGGCCTGTTTTTTTTTGCGCTGTGTGACAGGTATAATTTTAATCACAGAATCAGACTTCTATCTGCACGGTAGCGTGTGTCTTAGGTTTTTCTGAATGACACTATCAGTACCTTCAATGTAAGATATCCTTTTTGGGATAGATTTCAAGTAGGCCTCAAATACCAGAAACTAGTTATTTTGAGAATGGCAAATTTGGGAATAGTTTTTCAATCCAGAAAATAAAAAGTGCTTTTACGGTCACTACAAATAACTTGACCAGCTAAAACAGTACAGATTTGGTTGAATAGAGATGTGAGGCCTGTTTTTTTTTGCGCTGTGTGACAGGTATAGGTTTAATCACAGAATCAGACTTCTATCTGCACGCTAGCGTGTGTCTTAGGTTTTTCTGAATGACACTATCAGTACCTTCAATGTAAGATATCCTTTTTGGGATAGATTTCAAGTAGGCCTCAAATATCAGAAACTAGTTATTTTGAGAATGGCAAATTTGGGAATAGTTTTTCAATCCAGAAAATAAAAAGTGCTTTTACGGTCACTACAAATAACTTGACCAGCTAAAACAGTACAGATTTGGTTGAATAGAGATGTGAGGCCTGTTTTTTTTTTGCGCTGTGTGACAGGTATAGGTTTAATCACAGAATCAGACTTCTATCTGCACGCTAGCGTGTGTCTTAGGCTTTTTCTGAATGACACTATCAGTACCTTCAATGTAAGATATCCTTTTTGGGATAGATTTCAAGTAGGCCTCAAATACCAGAAACTAGTTATTTTGAGAATGGCAAATTTGGGAATAGTTTTTCAACCCAGAAAAAAAAAGTGTGCTTTTACGGTCACTACAAATAACTTGACCAGCTAAAACAGTACAGATTTGGTTGAATAGAGATGTGAGGCCTGTTTTTTTTGCGCTGTGTGACAGGTATAGGTTTAATCACAGAATCAGACTTCTATCTGCACGCTAGCGTGTGTCTTAGGTTTTTCTGAATGACACTATCAGTACCTTCAATGTAAGATATCCTTTTTGGGATATATTTCAAGTAGGCCTCAAATACCAGAAACTAGTTATTTTGAGAATGGCAAATTTGGGAATAGTTTTTCAACCCAGAAAAAAAAAGTGTGCTTTTACGGTCACTACAAATAACTTGACCAGCTAAAACAGTACAGATTTGGTTGAATAGAGATGTGAGGCCTGTTTTTTTTGCGCTGTGTGACAGGTATAGGTTTAATCACAGAATCAGACTTCTATCTGCACGCTAGCGTGTGTCTTAGGTTTTTCTGAATGACACTATCAGTACCTTCAATGTAAGATATCCTTTTTGGGATAGATTTCAAGTAGGCCTCAAATACCAGAAACTAGTTATTTTGAGAATGGCAAATTTGGGAATAGTTTTTCAATCCAGAACAAAAAGTGTGCTTTTACGGTCACTACAAATAACTTGACCAGCTAAAACAGTACAGATTTGGTTGAATAGAAATGTCAGGTCTATTTTTTAGGTGCTGGGTGACAGGCTCAACTTGCCCCTGATGTAGTATATGGCCAAAAAATAACCACACTGTTGATGGTTAAATGCACTTGGGTGACACAGGCTCAGCCTGCACCAGATGTAGTATATGGCCAAAAAATAACCAGACTGTTGATGGTTAAATTCACTTCGGTGTGACACAGCCTCAACCTGCAGCTGATGTAGTATATGGCCAAAAAATAACCAGACTGTTGATGGTTAAATGCACTTCGGTGACACAGGCTCAGCCTGCAGCTGATGTAGGATATAGCACAAAATAACCACACTATTGATGGTTAAATACACTTGGTGATAGCTTGTGCTGGCGCACCACAAGTCACAAAATGGCCGCCGATCACCCCAGAAAAAAAGTGATCTAAAAAAACGCTCTGGCCAGCCTCAAAAAAGTGAGCAAGTCAATTTTAGCACTTTAATGATCCACAGCTGCAGATCGATCACAGAATGAAGTCTTTTGGAGGAGTTAATCTGCCTAATTTCGCCCTAACGTCGCAACCTCTCCCTATGCTTGAATCAGCAGAGTGACGTGCAGCGCTACGTGACCCAAGCTTATATAGAGGCTGGGTCACATGCTGCACTGGCCAATCACAGCCATGCCAATAGTAGGCAAGGCTGTGATGGCCTCTTGGGGCAAGTAGTATGACGCTTGTTGATTGGCTGCTTTGCAGCCTTTCAAAAAGCGCCAAGAAAGCGCCGAACACCGAACCCGAACTCAGACTTTTACGAAAATGTTCGGGTTCGGGTCCGTGTCACGGACACCCCAAAATTCGGTACGAACCTGAACTATACAGTTCGGGTTCGCTCATCCCTAATTCACTACATGCAAAAAATTACATACCATAACAACATTATTCTTCGAGTCAGTATAGAGATGTCACGGGTGAAGTTGCAGATAGCTGGAACTTATAAATAAACAACTGACTGGCTTGATCTCAAACTAAGGAGCATATAGGTGAGCCCTTTAAAACCCTAAGAGCTCTTACTGACTGCTATGCACATGCAAGGGTCTCAATGGTAGACGATTGCATGCCCACTGTGTGACACCTGAAAACCCTATAATAGTGAGGGGACACGACCACTGGCTCCCTGCACATAATACGGACGGAGTCAAGGTCACCTAGAATCAAGCCAGCAAGGAAACACAATAAAGGAAAATACTTATCTGAGCAAACAGCAGCAGCAGCCTCCAGCAGTGAACACTTCATCCAGGAACTAGTATAAACTGCAAAGTGAGGCAGTATGGGAGGGAATATAAAGGAAGACGATTAGTTTAAATAAGTGACACATGGCAGAAGGAAAGGAGATGACAAAGTGAAACCAAAACAAAGAACGTCATACAAGAGGTAGAGAAGAACGTCTGTCAGACCTTCTCACAGAACTGGCGGTGACAGTACCCCTCCCTCTACGGGTGGACTCCAGACACTCAGAGCCCACCTTCTCAGGATGAGACCTATGGAAAGCCCTGATGAGACAAGTGTTCTTAATGTCCGCCACTGGGACCCACATCCTCTCCTCAGGACCATAACCCTCCCAATGAACGAGGTACTGAAGAGAACCGCGGATAATGCCAGAATCCCCAATCCTAGAGACCTGAAATTCAAGATTACCATCAACAAAAATCGGAGGAGGAGGAAAAGAGGAGGGTACAGCAGGTTGGACATAAGATTTTAATAGGGACCTGTGAAAAACATTATGGATCTTCCAAGTCTGAGGAAGATCAAGATGGAAGGCAACGGGATTGATGATGGACAAGATCTTGTAAGGCCCAATAAATTTAGGACCCAACTTCCAGGAGGGAACCTTCAGTTTGATATTCTTTGTAGACAACCACACCAGATCACCCACATTCAGGTCCGGACCAGGCACACGTCTCTTATCTGCCACACGCTTATATCTCTCACTCATCCTCTTCAGATTACCCTGAATCTTTTGCCAAATAAATGACAAAGACAAGGAAAATCTCTTCTCATCAGGTAAACCAGAAGACCCCTCTCCAGAGAATGTCCTAAACTGCAGATGAAACCCATATGCACCAAAAAATGGTGACTTATCAGAGGACTCCTGGCGACGGTTATTTAAAGCAAACTCAGCAAGGGACAAAAAAGAATACCAATCCTCCTGATTCTCCGCCACAAAACAGCGCAGATATGTCTCCAGATTCGGGTGAAAAGCAGAAGAGAACGACAAAGATCAGGAGCCTTTGCCTGGGCTGCCTGAACCTCTGCCTCCAAATCAGGATAAAGAGCAGAGACAACCACCCCATCAGCCAAAATGGGACCCGGGTCTTCAAAGTTCCCCCCTCCCGGAAAACAACGTGACAGGGCATCCGCCTTCACATTTTTAACCCCAGGGCGAAACGTAACAACAAAATTAAACCTAGAAAAGAACAAAGACCACCTGGCCTGTCTCGGGTTCAGATGCTTAGCCGATTCCAGGTAGGCCAGATTCTTATGGTCGGTAAACACAGTAATAGGGTGTCTGGCTCCCTCTAACCAATGGCGCCATTCCTCAAAAGCTAATTTGATGGCCAACAACTCCCTATCTCCCACATCGTAATTTCTCTCTGCAGAGGAGAGTTTCCTTGAGAAAAAGGCACACGGTCGCCATTTGGCAGGAGAGGGACCCTGAGATAAGACCGCACCCACACCCACCTCAGAAGCATCCACCTCAACAATAAAAGGTAGAGAGACATCAGGTTGTACCAAAATGGGAGCGGAAGCAAAACACTTTAATACTAGAAAAGGCTTTAAGCGCATCTACTGACCACAAGGAAAAATCAACCCCCTTTTTAGTCATATAATTGGCAAAACCCAAAAATCGCATCAGCGCCTTCTGATTCTCAGGAAGCTCCCAATCAAGCACAGCGCAGACCTTCTCAGGGTCCATCCGAAAACCAGAAGCGGAGAGAAGAAAACCAAGAAATTGAATCTCCGGAACCGCAAACACACATTTTTACAGTGTTTAGCGTACAATTTATTCTCCCGCAGAAACATCAAGACCTGACATAGGTGGTCCCGATGAGTCTTGAAATCAGGAGAACAAATCAAAATGTCATCTAGATACACCAGTACAAATTTCCCCATTAAATGCTAAAAAATGCTGTTCACAAAATGTTGGAAGACGGCCGGAGCATTCATGAAACCAAAGGGCATAACCAAATTCTCGAAATGACCCTCAGGGGTATTGAAGGCCATCTTCCATTCGTCCCCTTCCCTGACCCTGACTAGGTTGTATGCCCCTCTTAAATCCAACTTAGAAAAAACTTTTGCCCCAACAATCTGGTTAAACAGGTCCGGGATCAGAGGAAACGGATATGGGTCATGAATCGTGATACGGTTAAGCTCCCTGAAATCCAGACAAGGTCTTAAAGAAGCATCTTTTTTCTTAACGAAAAAAAAACAGCGGCAACAGGTGACTTCGAGGGTCGGATGTATCCCTTTCTCAGGCTCTCAGAGATATAAGTAAGCATAGCGACTCTTTCAGGTTAGGAGAGATTGTATAAACGTGATTTTGGCAGCTTGGCGCCTGGGAAGAGATTAATAGCGCAGTCGTACTCCCGGTGAGGGGGCAACTCCTGGACACCACTCTCGGTAAACACATCAGAAAATACAGAGACAAAAGATGGCACAGTCTTGGTAGAAACCTCTGAAAGAGACGCCGTGAGGCAATTCTCTCTGCAAAACTCACTCCAACCATTTATTTGCCTTACTTGCCAATCAATGGTGGGGTTATGTTTAGTGAGCCAGGGTAGCCCCAACACTAGAGGAATAGGTAATCCACTTAAGACGAAACATGACATATCCTCAACATGAGCGTCACCCACAGTCAAACGGATATTGTGAACTATGCCCTTTAACGATCTTTGAGAAAGTGGAGCGGAATTGATAGCAAAAACAGGTATATCCTTTTCCAAAGTAGACACCTGGAAACCATGCGTTGTTGCAAATTGATTATGAATGAGATTGACAGCTGCTCCACTATCTACAAAAATCTCACAAACAATGCTCTTGCTGTCTAGCGCCACCCTGGCAGGTAGGAGAAAACGGGAACTACAAGCAAAGGGCAAACCTTCAATTTCCGCATCAACCTTGCCAATAGTAGCAAATGGAAAGTTTTTAGAGGGTTTCTTTTTTTTTTTTTTTTTTTTATTACCCTCAGAAAACTCCATGAACCTCCTAGAGGGGCAAACATTAGCCAAATGATTTATACCCCCACAACAGAAACAAACCCTCCTCTGAGAGCTGAATCCTCTACTATCAGAGGCAAGCAAACCCAGCTGCATGGCCTCCTCCTCAGAGGGGATTGAGACAGACTGAGACCCCTGCGCACTGAATGAGACAGCCCCACTGTCCTTGGGCTGAATATGACAGGAAAGAGTAGTCTCCTCTCTCTCTCTCTCTCTCTCTCTCTCTAAGACGCCTGTCAATACGAACAGCTAGAGACATGGCAGACTCTAAGGACGCTGGTCTCTCATGAAAAGCAAATGCATCATTCAATCTTTCCGAAAGACCATGGCAAAATTGACTTCGGAGTGCAGCATCATTCCAACCAGTATCAGCTGCCCATCTCCGAAATTCAAAACAATATATCTCTGCGGACTGTTTACCCTGGCATAAAAGACACAGTTTAGATTCAGCCAGAGCAATACGATCTGGATCATCATATATCTGCCCCAGGGCTACAAAAAATTCATCCACCGATCGGAGGGGCCGTGCCCCCACTGGCAGCGGAAAGGCCCAAGACTGAGCGTTATCCCTGAGCAGCGAGATGATGATCCCCACCCTCTGCACTCCTCATCACCAGAGGAATGGGGTAGTAGGCGAAAATGGAGTTTGCAAGCCTCTCTAAAGTGAACAAAATTCTCACTACCCCCGGAGAACGTATCTGGAAGCAAGATCTTAGGCTCGGAACAAACTCCATGAACGCCAGCAGAACCGGTCACCTGAAAATGAGACACAGTTTTACGGATATCTGCTACCTCTAGCAAAAGACCTTGCATGTGGTCAATCAAGGCTGAAACCGGATCCATGCTTAAGACGGTTTTGGCAGTTTATAATGTCACGGGTGAAGTTGCAGATAGCTGACTGGCTTGATCCCAAACTAAGGAGCATATAGGTGAGCCCTTTAAAACCCTAAGAGCTCTCCCTGACTGCTATGCACATTCAAGGGTCTCAATGGTAGACGATTGCATGCCCATGTACCTAAGACTGTGTGACACCTGAAAACCCTATAATAGTGAGGGGACATGACCACCGGCTCCCTGCACTTAATACGGACGGAGTCAGGGTCACCTAGAATCAAGCCAGCAAGGAAACACAATAAAGGAAAATACTTATCTGAGCAAACAGCAGCAGCAGCCTCCAGCAGTGAACACTTTATCCAGGAACTAGTATAAACTGCAAAGTGAGGCAGTATGGGAGGGAATATAAAGGAAGATGATTAGTCTAACTAAGGCCTCTTTCACACTTGCGTTGTTGGGATCCGGCATGCACTTCCGTTGCCGGAGGTGCCCGCCGGATCCGGAAAAACGCAAGTGTACTGAAAGCATTTGAAGACGGAACCGTCTTCCAAATGCTTTCAGTGTTACTATGGCACCCAGGACGCTATTAAAGTCCTGGTTGCCATAGTAGGAGCGGGGAGCAGGGGAGCGGTATACTTACAGTCCGTGCGGCTCCCGGGGTGCTCCAGAATGACGTCAGAGCGCCCCATGCGCATGGATGACGTGATCCATGCGATCACATGATCCATGCGCTTGGGGCGCCCTGACGTCACTCTGGAGCGCCCGGGGAGCCGCACGGATGGTAAGTATGCTGCTCCCCGCTACACTTTACCATGGCTGTCAGGACTTTAGCGTCCCGGCAGCCATGGTAACCACTCTGAAAAAGCTAAATGTCGGCTCCGGCAATGCGCCGAAACGACGTTTAGCTTAAGGCCGGATCTGGATCAATGCCTTCCAATGGGCATTAATTCCGGATCCGGCCTTGCGGCAAGTGTTCCGGATTTTTGGCCGGAGCAAAAAGCGCAGCATGCTGCGGTATTTTCTCCGGCCAACAAACGTTCCGTTCCGGAACTGAAGACATCCTGATGCATCCTGAACGGATTTCTCTCCATTCAGAATGCATTAGGATAAAACTGATCAGGATTCTTCCGGCATAGAGCCCCGACGACGGAACTCTATGCCGGAAGACAATAACGCAAGTGTGAAAGAGCCCTTAGTGACACCTGGCAGAAGGAAAGGAGATGACAAAGTGAAACCAAAACAAAAAACGTCATACAAGAGGTAGAGAAGAACGTCTGTCAGATCTTCTCACAGAACTGGCGGTGACAAGAGATGACTGAATCTAATCTGAATGAACCAGATTCATTATGAATTTCACAAAAACTCTGCTTCCAAATGAATCTGAAGTTTTGTGCTTCGCTTTGGATGAATGCAAAAAGGGCAATACTGTTTATTATTGGTGAGCCAGTTGTGCTGCAATAACAGCAGCATTTTTATACATGTTTCATTCTATGCATTGTATTACATCAAGATACAATACATTATTAGGGAATGTGTTGGGTTGCAATAACAGCATTTGTATACTAGTTTAATTCCACGTATAGTATTACCATTGTGAATTGCCTATACCAGTGCGCAGTGTGTTTGTAGAAGGAGCAGTGTTTTGCTTCCTCTGTATGTAAATTAGAGGGGGAAAAAACTTTTGCAATTTTGTAAGTAGTAACGTTTAATAATCTGTGTACAAACCTGTGACTTTTCATTTAAAGGCCTCATAATAAAATGTCTGGTAAGTGTAAGAGGGGAAAACGAAAAACCCATGCCTTGTCATTCAAGATTTAGAATGTGGGTGGATGTAGTAGTGCAGATAGCAGTAGCAGCACAGTTAGAACCACACATCCAGCCAGTAGTAGAAGTAGTACCAGCAGGCCACAGTCCCCCCCTTGTTTCTGATAGGCGCCTCATTATTATTGAGGACAAAGAGGATGACATTGTGGACAGGTTGACTCCTACTTCCTCTCAGTTACAGCAGGATGATGTCACAGTCTACTCTGAGTCTAACACCATGCCTTGAAGTGAGCGGTCACAGTATTCGTCCTGATCCTCCTCCTTACAGCCCCAGAAAAGGCTTTTAGTTGCATCCTCTCTGTCTTCACTGCCCCCTCCCAGAGGGGAACCTTGTTTTTTCCTATGAAAAGGCAACTAATCCCCCATGCACTATGGAAGACACTCAAGAGAGTCTCCCTGTTCATGAGTGAGAACAGTTAGCGTTTATAGACTGCCATCAGGATGAGGTTCAGTTGGAGAGTGGGGGACTCCATGCATAGCTATGTTAGGGGTAGTGGTAGTAGTAGTGGCACTTGTTGCAATGGTGTTGTGGTAGTAGGGGCAGTGGTATTCCTGGAAACAGTGACACTTGGGGCAAATACAGAGCAGGGAATCAGGAGAGGGCCATTGACCCCACAATGAAATATCACAGTCTGATAAAATTGTTGGGGAGGGTGAGGACTATGTTGATCATTGTGTGTTGGACAGGACCTCAAGATGTTGAGAAGGGGACATCTGAGGAAGATGGAGGTAGCCATTGTGATGACATTAAAAAGCAGAGGCAACATATGGACAAAAAAAATAAAAAATGTCAGGATCAGATGCGCTTCTATTATGGTCAGCTCAGGATATGGTAATGCCGCTGATACTATGGGTGCAGGCTCAAACATGACAGACCTAAGCCAAGCTCATCTCTATTGTACTATATAAGCCATCAATAATCAATAATGGAATATGTGGCCAGGAAAGAACTCTATGCACCAAGCAATCCACTGATGCACAAGTGTAGCTCACACCCAGCCAAGTTGCTGGCGGTACCACTTAGTGGATTCTGCAGTCTTTAGGGAACTGATAGTGTGCACTCAGCCTAACTGGAAGATACCTTGCCACAATTATTTCTCATGAAAAACCATCCCTGCCTTGTACTGTCATGGACCACTCCTTACAATTGTCGCTGTGTGGCAAGTGGCAAGGTACAGGCTACTATGGACACCTGGAGCAGCTGTTATGGGCAGGGACAGTACATGTCTTTCACAACCCACTGGGTCAATGTTTTTCATGGCAGCAGCGACACAGCAATGCAGCAAAGAAGCCAGGTTTTTTTAACACCTCCATGACTTTGTTCGTCTGGTTTCCACATCAGGCACTTATTCGCAACCTGCATGTCCTCCTCCACCGACATCCTCCCATCCCCAACAGAAATAGGTCAGAATGTTGCTTACACTCTCCCTCTCTCCTATCATACAGTGCTGCCCATAATTATTCATACCCCTGGCAAATTTTGACTCAAAGTTACTTTTATTCGACCAGCAAGTAATTTTTTGACAGGAAAAGACATACTGTAGGTGTCTCCCAAAAGATAATAAGACGATGTACAAGAGGCATTATTGTGGAAAAAAAACATTTCTCAGCTTTTATTTACATTTGAGCAAAAAGTGTCCAGTTGGCGTAAAAAAGGAGAAGCCTTCAACCCAAAGAACACCATCCCCACTGTCAAACATGGTGGTGGGAACCTAATGCTTTGGGAGTGTTTTTCAGCCAATGGACCAGGGAACCTAATCACAGTAAACGGCACCATGAAAAAAGAGCAATACATGAGGATTCTCAACGACATCAGGCAGTCTGCAGAGAAACTTGGCCTTGGGCACCAGTGGACATTTCAGCATGACAATGACCCAAAAGACACAGCAAAAGTGGTGAAGAAATGGTTAGCAGACAACAACATTAATGTTTTGGAGTGGCCCAGCTAGAGTCCAGACTTGAATCCAATTGAGAATCTGTGGAGGGAGCTAAAGGTCAGGGTGATGGCAAGAAGGCCCTCCAACCTGAAAGATTTGGAGCTGATTGCTAAAGATGTATGGGCAAAAATACCTGTGGAGACATGCAAAAAGCTGGTCTGCAATTATAGGAAGCGTTTAAATGCTGTAATAGCCAATAAAGGCTTTTCTATTGATTATTGAGAAGGGTATGAATAGTTTTGGACTGGTCACTTTTTGCTCAAATGTAAATAAAAGCTGAGAAATGTTTTTTTTCCACAATAATGCCTCTTGTACATTGTCTTATTACACCTATGTCATTTCCCGTCAAAAAATTACTTGCTGGTTGAATAAAAGTAACTTTAAGTCAAAATTTGCCAGGGGTATGAATAATTATGGGCAGCACTGTATGTGCAAAGTAAAGTGTTGCCATACTGTGTTAGTGCTGATCAGCCTGGTTGAGTGTAGCCACACAGCCAATCAGTTTCTAAAGTGCATCAACCTGCAAACATCTTGCTGGCTGTCTCCGCATCAACACCAACTGGGAAAGGTGGACATCAGGAATATTGTGGGCATCCTGCATTTGGGGGAAATAACACATGTTTCTTGCATGGCGTACATGATAAAATTAGTGGTGCAACGCTTTTTGAAAAAATAGCATGGCTTGCAGCAGGCGCTGGCCATATCCAGTAGACTGTCCATGCATTTCAACCATTCTTATGTGGCAAGGAACTCTCTCCTGGACTTGCAGAGACAGAACAGTGTGCCATTGCGCCATTTGTATATGCTGGAAAGTCTATATGAGCAGCTTAAACTGGTGAATGATTTCTTCGTGCACCAGAGCTTCGCGGTGGGGGTGGAATAGGAAAGAATTGAGTCCTTGGGTTCGCTGTATTGCCAGAATACACTGGGTACGCAGCATGTGGCTGACCATGTGGCCCCTATCCACCCCACGCCAAGTCACCCACCCGCTCATCCTCCATGCTACCACAAATAGCAGTCAGTTCAGTATCATGAACATGGAGCATTTTTCTCAGGTGCTGCCCAAGGCTGAGGCAAATCAACAAATGGAACTGTACTGCTTGAACAATCAGGTTCAGTTTTTGACCCCATGTACTTCTGGACAGCCAGATTGGAACAGTGGCTGGAAATGGGCCAGTTTGCTCCCATTGTACTGTCTTGTCAGTCTTGTCTTTTAGCGCAGCAGGTGGTATCACACCCAAATGGACAAAGTTGTCCTCTGTCAGTTTGTCAAAATGAACAAGACATGTATCTGTAAGGGTTTCCACACACCTGCAAATGAGGCTAATAGATCTGCCATTTCTGACAGTGACTACTTATCACCAGCCCCATTGTGCCACTGCCATTGTCTCCCTGTCTACCATCATGGTCTGTACTATATGGCTGCTGGCACCACTACTGCAGGATCTCTTTCTAAGGCCATTACCCCTACACAGACGCCACTACTACTACTGCTCCTAAACAGCTGCACACACATCTATTCAGTAGTGCCTTGTCTGTTCCATGCTTTGCTGCTACTGCTGCCGCTACTATTGCTGTAACATGGCACTATTACCTCTACAAACACTAGACCTTATCTTACACTTTCAACATCCACACTGCACTGTTGCTGCTCCCAAAAATACGGTAGAATGGTTCAAGCCTTGTACATAACAAGACACTTATTTTCAATGCTGCAATTGGTGTGTATTAACAGGTGTAGGCATCTGCCCCCCTTAAAGCATGTTTTTGCTTGTGCATGACAAGACACTGTTTCTTCCGACACTACCATTTATGTGTGTATATATAAGGGCAGGCACCTGCCCTCCATTATGGCATACTTTTTGGACGTTTGTGCAAGATAAGCCACTGTTTCTGACATTAACTTTTGTATGTGTATGAACAGGGGCAGGCATTTTCTCCCATGAAGGCACAATTTATGGACCACTTGAGAACAAGCCACTCTACTTTTCCATTAACACTATGCGTTGTTAATCACCATCAGTCTCCAACAAGGGACACTTGGAACTTTTCAAATTAAAAAGTATAACAAATGGTGCAGTCTGCATTGTGCTTTAAAACGCACTGTTTGTTAACGCCATCCACCACTATTTACCCACAGATATATATGTCAGTGTCATTTTGACATTATTTGCTATTGCTATCATTGCTGTCATTCTTTGAAAGATTCGGCGAATCAGACAGGACATGAATTTCATCTATATGCCAAATTTATATTGTTTCTATAATGTTTTACTACTTTAAATAAAAACCTGTAACTTTTTTTTTGCATCAGCATATTCTGACACCCATTACTTTTTTAATTTTTTAGATCTACAGAGCTGTGTGGGGGCTCATTGTTTGCAGGCAGGGATGTAGTTTTCATTTATACCATTTTAGTGTACGTATGACTTTTTCATCATTTTTTATTCCGTTTTTTTTTCGAGTGGGGCAACGTGACCAAAAAAAACTGTGAATTGGATATTTTTTTGTTACAGTGTTCACCAAACACAATAACTATTTTTATATTTTATTTGTTTGGATATTTTCAGATGCTGCAGTACTAATGATGTTTATTTTTCTTTATTTTTTATATGTTTAAAAACTTTGTTTACTTTTTTTCCACTGTACTTTTTAGTTCATTTAGGGGACTTGTACATGCAATCACTACAACAGCTCAATATGGCAGGCCTAGGTGCTTTCAAAAGGTCATAGCAACTGATCGACACCCCTTCTCTCTGCCTAAGTCAACCAATTCTGAAGTCGAAATTGACAGTGGCATCTGAGGGGTTAAATGACGAGGATTAAAGTCTTTTCCAATCACGGACACTGCCAGCAGGTGACTGTTGTATCATACAGCTGACCCTCACTACATATGGAGTGAGCTCAGCACGTGTGCCCTCTCTAAACAACCGTTTAACACATATGATGTGCAGGTATTTCATATGGCATTAAGGGGTTAAAAGTCTGTCATCAGGAAATCCACCAATAAACAAGGCACAATGCCTTGTAAGGCTAGCTCAGTCAAAAGTAATGATACATTTTCACTGGGCAATCTGTTACTTCATTCTAGAGAAAAATAACTTTTAAGTAATATGTAAATGTGAAGTTAAGTGCACTGAGGGTGGGTCCAAGTCCCTCTGTGCACCGTTGCTCCTCCTACTTCCTCTGCTTGTCCCTACCTCTCCTTCTTGATTGACCATGCCAGGCGAGATTACTATGCAGTAACCAATAAAGAGAGGGAGGGGCTGGCAGAGGAAGTAGGAAGAGCAAGGGTGCACAGTGTGGCTTGGCCCCACCCTCAGTTCACTTAGTTACTCATTTGCATATGGATTAAAAGTATTTTTTCTCCAGAATAAAGCAATGGATCACTAAGTGAGAGGTATCATTACACTGAGCTGCTTGGTTTATCAGTGAATTTCCTGGTGACTCTTTTTAAAAATTCAACAAAAATTCTTCTAATAAAACATGCAGACTTCCACCCGCAGCCCTTATAATGCATCCCCGATGGCTCCAGAGACATTTATTTTATCTTTTATAGTTCAGCCAGCTTATTGCTGAAACTTTATATGTACAAATTGAGGGTTTTCTCTGTCTTACGCAATGAGTCGAAAAACAAAATGATTCCCTTTCTCATCACATCTGCTTACAAATGGGTAGTTTCCTCTGAGAAAGGGTAAAGGATATTGCTTTCTTGCTTCTAAAGATACAAAGCTGGAAATATACTATTCTATAAAGTCACCTAGGTCCTGACTGGTGGAACACAAGTTCAAAAGCAATCCATAGTAATATATGACATCCGTCCTGTCACTCAGGCTATTTAGTCATTTTGTCCGTATTCTATTATCCATTCTACTTGTAGACGTTTGAAATTTGACTCCTAGTTATGAGGAAGCCATCCTTTGTCTAATCCATTATTAACCACACAATAAAGCCATTGTAGAGGATTAGGTATATCCTTTAATTGTAGGCTAGTATCATGCTAGTATCATAGAAATACCATATGTATGTAAGAATTTTGATTAGGTTTCCTGGGAAGAAGGCATACAAATGAGCTCTTAACAAGCTCTGCTTCTAAAGCCACCAGATGTAAGGAAGCTATCCTATAAGTCAATGTTTGACCTTTTAAATAGGCCTTGGGACACAACTTGGCTAATAATTTATCCAGTGCCTCATCTGCAGACAGCTGCAGGGATATTGCCCCTCATGAGTGCAGAGCAGAAAGTACTGGCTTAACTGGGTTAGAAGCCTAGATCAGGATTTGGGGGGTACTATATCTCCTTATGTAGAGCACCTCAATCAGCATGAGGAGTCTTATATGACTTGGATTATAATAAAGCCAGCACCTCATCTACAGATAGCTGTTTTGGGGTGATTGCTGTGCTTGTTTAGATGTTCTTTTGCAAACTTCTGATGCAGAATTTTGTGGTGAGGATGACTTTCTTCTGATGACTCTTCCTTGTTATGCTGTTAGGCAGCTGCTTAGAAGAACAAATGGCTGCTGTTGTTTTGGGACATGGTTAGGGGAAGTCTGGGTATTTATAAAGCTTTGACATTTGCATCATCTGGCCTTTCCTAACAATGATTCATTGGTCAAAGTTATCTGAGCGCTCAAATCTCCTTGGGTTCCCATACTTTTGCAAGGTACTCCATTTTTACTCTAAAATGGTCCAAAACTGAAACAGTAGACCGATATTCCTTTAAATGTTTAAAAGTGTGTTTCATCTTTAAATGTATGCCTTTTTGAGATCATTTCATCTTTAACTTGCACAACTGTTCATAGTAACAGTAATTTTGACCAGGAATGCCCAAACTTTTGCATGTCACTTTATAAATAACAAATCAGCCATAATATTAAAGCCAATATTGTGCCACCAAAACAGCTCTGACCTGTTAAGGCATGAACTCTACATCCACAAGACCTCTGAAGGTGTCCTGTTGTATCTGGTGTCAGCAGGAGATTCATTAAGTCCTGTAAATTTAAAGGTGGGGCCTCTGTGAATCAGAGATCTGGTGAATTTGGAGGCCAAGCCAACACTCTGAACTCTTAATCATATACCTCAAAACATTCCTGACCATACCCACCAAGCCACCTTCTTTCATTGCACCATGGTCCAGTTCTGATCGCATGTGCCTATTATGGGCACAATTGCCAGTGGGCAGGAATCAACATGGGCACTGCATACTGGATAATGTTCTGACCCAATCTGACCTTAATCAAAGTCATTCATATCCTCACACTTTCTGCTTAGAACACATAAACTTCAAGAATTCTGCCTTATATACTGTAGCTTATATATCTGCATCTGCAACTGATTTAGTCAGTATCATACATCAAGCTAAAGTTGCCCAAAGGTACACTAATGCCACATAATAATATAAACACTAATACCTCCCAATGATATAAATACTAATATCTCATAATAATATAAACATACCTCCCAATCATCTATCTATCTTGTGATAATGAGAAATTGAGTGTCAGCCCTCAATTGTCCGTTTTCATTAATTCCATTTTCATACGGTTGGAATTGAAATTTTTGGGGAGATTGTTCAATTTTATGAAACCAGCATATATACATGATTACTACAGCAAAACACATGGTTGTGCAGCAAGCTACCTGTGAGTATTAACATGAAATTGAGGGACAAGCCTCAATTGTCTGTTCCCTTGAATTCCACTTCCACATGTTTGTAAATTGATTTCACAGATACCCAACACTATAGAAAAAAGCACCAGCCTATGTGGGCTCCCTAGGTCCCGTCCACCAGAGGGGACGGCACTTTTTTCTATAGTGTGCGAGCATGGCCATTGCTGTTGGATTGCAGGGTGGTCGTAACCATAGAAACAAGCAGTGTAATGAAATCAGCCAGCAAAGGAAGCAATATGGACAATTACAATACATTAGTAAGTGCCTTGTATCAACTTTCACTACATGATAAATGCCACTTGCCGAAGTGACATAACCCTTTTAAGGTGAAAACTGGCTGTCCTGTAGGGGTTAATATTTAAAACATCCTCACACCAATTATGTTTGTTTTTTTAATTTTTGTTTAAATATCAGAAATGGGGAAAGTTGTTTTATTTTTAATATGCTTGTTCTTTTGTTTTTCTTCTTTAGTGCCCTTATGGCACTTGAATCTCGCTCAATCACTTGCACTATTCAAAGCAATATTTCTGTATTCCTGTGAATAGCAATTTTACCATCATTCCAGAGGTAGGGTATAAAAGAAGCTGTAGCATGGCAGGCCTAGGAGCCTTCCGAAGGCTCCTGGCTGTCATAGCAAATAGTGCACTCTCTTTGTCTAACTTTTTAGATTCCCTGGTCGCTATTTACCGTGGCATCTGAGGGGTTAAATGTCCAAGATCAGCTTTATATCTGATCCTGGCCATTGAGGGCTGCTGTAAACTGTGATCCCGCACCATACATTCCTTAGTGACCAATGATGCACAGGTATGATCACTGGTCGCTAAAACATTAGGGGGTCATTTATCAAAATGCTGTAAAGTAGAACTGGCTTAGTTGCTCATAGCAACCAATCATATTCCACCTTTAATTTTGGACAGCTCCTTTGGAAAATGAAAGTAAGAATATGATTGGTTGCTATAGGCAACTAAGCCATTTTTTCTTCACACCAGTTTGATAAATGACCCCCTAAGAATTTAGACTCATTCAGACCAATGCAGTTCCATATTGTGCTTCACGTATTGAAATTGTGATAGGTGATATTTTTATTTAAATTATGATTTGAGCCCTCCCTGCACTCAGTTGAGTATCTTTTCTTGCTTTTGTCGTGCCGTACTTCTGCATGTATTATGCTGTGACATCTGTAAGATTTGATCTTCTCAGCAGCAGTAAACATCATTCAGAGTTTCACGCAACCTAAAGTTTGTCAAATAAACAAGTGATTTTCTTATTTTCTCCAACCAGCTTCTAGTACCGAGATGTGTATAGCCTTTAAATATTCAGACAGATGCTTCCATAAATGTTATTCCACAATACATGCAGATAACGAGAAGATGAGTGTGAGTGAAATCTAACCTGAGGAAAGAGGCGTAAAACATTGAGTAGGAGGGGGAATAGGTGTTCTGTAAAAGAAATGTGCATTTCATGAGTTCCTTGCAGCAACTAAGTGGGAAATGCAGAGAGGAGGATGGGAGTAGTAGTGGTCACGGTACTTACGGTGATTGGGCCCTCCTCCTTCACTCCTAGGGCTGGGTTTTCTTAGTGATGAGGGGTCTACAGGATAGTAGTAGTAATAATTTCCCCCCAAGTTGGAGTCTCCTGGCCATTGTAGGTAAGGTGGGGTGCCCTTGATGATGAGGTGCGGAATCAGTGGCAGAAGACCAGAGTGGAGTTGTACAAGGTAACTGACAGTCTTTACTTGAAAAGTAGATGCAAAACACTTCCATGCAAGATAAGGACACAAATCTTAGTGCTGTACCCCACTGTTAGACATAGGCTGGCACCAAACCTTCCTATGTGGGGGGGGGGGGGGAAGTAGTGCAGTCTAAGATCAGCTTTGTCTGAGGGAGCAGCAAAACGTACCAAGGAACAAAGTTAACCAGGAAATACATAGTTATTGGATCCTACGGACTGTATAGCAGCTATATAGATGAAAGTGCAGCGCATCTGTCAGAGAAGGCAATACATCTACATTTTGGCTACAGATTTCCCTGCATGTTAGTTGAGGCAATAAGCTTCAGGTTTCCCATCACACTAAAAGAACCGACTTTAGCATTTGCAGAAATGCTAAACTAGTAAAAGGGGGAGACAGAAACAAGTTGCACCCCATGGTCGATATGGGCAGATTGGCAGAATATAATAAATAGACTTAGAGGGAACTCTTACCAGGCCCACCACCTCCCATATACAACCTTGGGAAATTGCATACGCCAATGCATATGTCATCTATTAAACTGCCTCAATAAAGTACAGCAGATTTGTTGAACTAAATCAGGCCTCATCACTGCATTGTTTGTATCATCACCGCTTGCATTGCCACAGACCCTGCCTTGCACCTCAAAACGTTTTTCTACGATGGGCACCTCAACTAACATGAGTAGAGTTGAGCGAACACCTGGATGTTCGGGTTCGAGAAGTTCGGCCGAACTTCCCGGAAATGTTCGGGTTCGGGATCCGAACCCGATCCGAAGTTCGTCCCGAACCCGAACCCCATTGAAGTCAATGGGGACCCGAACTTTTGGGCACTAAAAAGGCTGTAAAACAGCCCAGGAAAGAGCTAGAGGGCTGCAAAAGGCAGCAACATGTAGGTAAATCCCCTGCAAACAAATGTGGATAGGGAAATAAATTAAAATAAAAATTTAAAAAATAAAAATAAACCAATATCAATTGGACAGAGGTCCCATAGCAGAGAATCAGGCTTCACGCAGCAGAGAATCAGTCTCTTCATGCCATAGCAAAGAATCTGGCTTCATGTCAGCAGAGAATCAGTCTCTTCATGCCATAGCAGAGAATCAGTCTTCATGTCATAGCAGAGAATCAGGCTTCACGTCACCCACCACTGGAACAGGCCACTGTCACACATTTAGGCCCAGGCACCCAGGCAGAGGAGAGGTCCCGTAACAGAGAATCTGGCCTTATGTCAGCGCAGAATCTGTCTTCATGTCATAGCAGAGAATCAGGCTTCACGTCACCCACCACTGGAACAGGCCACTGTCACACATTTAGGCCCAGGCACCCAGGCAGAGGAGAGAGGTCCCGTAACAGAGAATCTGGCCTTATGTCAGCGCAGAATCTGTATTCATGTCATAGCAGAGAATCAGGCTTCACGTCACCCACCACTGGAACAGGCCACTGTCACACATTTAGGCCCCGGCACCCAGACAGAGGAGAGAGGTCCCGTAACAGAGAATCTGGCCTTATGTCAGCGCAGAATCTGTCTTCATGTCATAGCAGAGAATCAGGCTTCACGTCACCCACCACTGGAACAGGCCACTGTCACACATTTAGGCCCAGGCACCCAGGCAGAGGAGAGAGGTCCCGTAACAGAGAATCTGGCCTTATGTCAGCACAGAATCTGTCTTCATGTCATAGCAGAGAATCAGGCTTCACGTCACCCACCACTGGAACAGGCCACTGTCACACATTTAGGTCCAGGCACCCAGGCAGAGGAGAGAGGTCCCGTAACAGAGAATCTGGCCTTATGTCAGCGCAGAATCTGTCTTCATGTCATAGCAGAGAATCAGGCTTCACGTCACCCACCACTGGAACAGGCCACTGTCACACATTTAGGCCCAGGCACCCAGGCAGAGGAGAGAGGTCCCGTAACAGAGAATCTGGCCTTATGTCAGCGCAGAATCTGTATTCATGTCCTAGCAGAGAATCAGGCTTCACGTCACCCACCACTGGAACAGGCCACTGTCACACATTTAGGCCCAGGCACCCAGGCAGATGAGAGAGGTCCCGTAACAGAGAATCTGGCCTGATGTCAGCGCAGAATCAGTCTTCATGTCATAGCAGAGAATCAGGCTTCACGTCACCCACCACTGGAACAGGCCACTGTCACACATTTAGGCCCCGGCACCCAGACAGAGGAGAGAGGTCCTGTAACAGAGAATCTGGCCTTATGTCAGCACAGAATCTGTCTTTATGTCATAGCAGAGAATCAGGCATCACCTCACCCACCACTGGAACAGGCCACTGTCACATATTTAGGCCCAGGCAGAGGAGAGAGGTCCCGTAACAGAGAATCTGGCCTTATGTCAGCGCAGAATCTGTATTCATTTCATAGCAGAGAATCAGGCTTCACGTCACCCACCACTGGAACAGTCCACTGTCACACATTTAGGCCCCGGCACCCAGGCAGAGGAGAGGTTCATTCAACTTTGGGTTGCCCCGCAATATAATGGTAAAATAAAATTAAAAATAGTATTGAATGAGGAAGTGCCCTGGAGTAGAATAATATATTGTTAAGGGGAGGTAGTTAATATCTAATCTGCACAAGGGATGGACAGGTCCTGTGGGATCCATGCCTGGTTCATTTTTATGAACGTCAGCTTGTCCACATTGGCTGTAGACAGGCGGCTGCGTTTGTCTGTAATGACGCCCCCTGCCGTGCTGAATACACGTTCAGACAAAACGCTGGCCGCCGGGCAGGCCAGCACCTCCAAGGCATAAAAGGCTAGCTCTGGCCACGTGGACAATTTGGAGACCCAGAAGTTGAATGGGGCCGAACCATCAGTCAGTACGTGGAGGGGTGTGCACAGGTACTGTTCCACCATGTTAGTGAAATGTTGCCTCCTGCTAACACGTTCCGTATCAGGTGGTGGTGCACTTAGCTGTGGCGTGTTGACAAAACTTTTCCACATCTCTGCCATGCTAACCCTGCCCTCAGAGGAGCTGGGCGTGACACAGCTGCGTTGGTGACCTCTTGCTCCTCCTCTGCCTTCGCCTTGGGCTTCCACTGGTTCCCCTGTGACATTTGGGAATGCTCTCAGTAGCGCGTCTACAAACTTGCGCTTGTACTCGCGCATCTTCCTATCATGCTCCAGTGTAGGAAGTAAGGTGGGCACATTGTCTTTGTACCGGGGATCCAGCAGGGTGGCAACCTAGTAGTCCGCACACGTTAAAATGTGGGCAACTCTGCTGTCGTTGCGCAGGCACTGCAGCATGTAGTCGCTCATGTGTGCCAGGCTGCCCAGAGGTAAGGACAAGCTGTCCTCTGTGGGAGGCGTATCGTCATCGTCCTGTGTTTCCCCCCAGCCACGCACCAGTGATGGGCCCGAGCTGCTTTGGGTGCCACCCCGCTATGAACATGCTTCATCCTCATCCTCCTCCACCTCCTCCTCATCCTCGTCCTCCTCGTCCTCCAGTAGTGGGCCCTGTCTGGCCACATTTGTACCTGGCTTTTGGTGTTGCAAAAAACCTCCCTCTGAGTCACTTCGAAGAGACTGGCCTGAAAGTGCTAAAAATGACCCCTCTTCCTCCTCTTCCTCCTGGGCCACCTCCTCTTCCATCATCGCACTAAGTGTTTTCTCACGGAGACATAGAAGTGGTATTGTAACGCTGATAACGGCGTCATCGTTACTGGCCATGTTGGTGGAGTACTCGAAACAGCGCAACAGGGCACACAGGTCTCGCATGGAGGCCCAGTCATTGGTGGTGAAGTGGGTCTGATCCACAGTGCGACTGACCCGTGCGTTCTGCAGCTGAAACTCCACTATGGCCTGCTGCTGCTCGCACAGTCTGTCCAGCATATGCAAGGTGGAGTTCCACCTGGTGGGCACGTCTCATATGAAGCGGTAAGCGGGAAGGCCAAAGTTACGCTGTAGCGCAGACAGGCGAGCAGCGGCAGGGTGTGAACGCCAGAAGCGCGAACAGACGGCCCGCACTTTATGCAGCAGCTCTGACATGTCGGGGTAGTTGCGAATGAACTACTGCACAACCAAATTCAGCACATGTGCCAGGCAAGGGATGTGCGTCAAACTGGCTAGTCCCAGAGCTGCAACGAGATTTCGCCCATTATCGCACACCACCAGGCCGGGCTTGAGGCTCACCGGCAGCAACCACTCGTCGGTCTGTTGTTCTATACCCCGCCACAACTCCTGTGTGGTGTGGGACCTGTCCCCCAAACATATGAGTTTCAGAATGGCCTGCTGACGTTTACCCCGTGCTGTGCTGAAGTTGGTGGTGAAGGTGTGTGGCTGACTGGATGAGCAGGTGGAAGAAGAGGAGGAGGAAGCTGAGTAGGAGGAGGAGGAGACAGGAGGCAAAGAATGTTGCCCTGCGATCCTTAGCGGCGGAAGGACGTGCGCCAAACAGCTCTCCGCCTGGGGCCCAGCTGCCACTACATTTACCCAGTGTGCAGTTAGGGAGATATAGCGTCCCTGGCCGTGCTTACTGGTCCACGTATCTGTGGTTAGGTGGACCTTGCCACAGATGGCGTTGCGCAGTGCACACTTGATTTTATCGGACACTTGTTTGTGCAGGGAAGGCACGGCTCTCTTGGAGAAGTAGTGGCGGCTGGGAACAACATACTGTGGGACAGCAAGTGACATGAGCTGTTTGAAGCTGTGTGTGTCCACCAGCCTAAATGACAGCATTTCATAGGCCAGTAGTTTAGAAATGCTGGCATTCAGGGCCAGGGATCGAGGGTGGCTAGGTGGGAATTTACGCTTTCTCTCAAATGTTTGTGAGATGGAGAGCTGAACGCTGCCGTGTGACATGGTTGAGATGCTTGGTGACGCAGGTGGTGGTGTTGGTGGTACATCCCATGTTTGCTGGGCGGCAGGTGCCAACGTTCCTCCAGAGGCGGAGGAAGAGGCCGAGGCGGCGGCAGCAGCAGCAGAAGAGGCCGAGGCGTCGGCAGCAGCAGAAGAGGCCGAGGCGGCAGCAGCAAAAGAGTTAGCAGGGGGAGCCTGAGTGACTTCCTTGTTTTTAAGGTGTTTACTCCACTGCAGTTCATGCTTTGCATGCAAGTGCCTGGACATGCAGGTTGTGCTAAGGTTCAGAACGTTAATGCCTCGCTTCAGGCTCTGATGGCACAGCGTGCAAACCACTCGGGTCTTGTCGTCAGCACATTGTTTGAAGAAGTGCCATGCCAGGGAACTCCTTGAAGCTGCCTTTGGGGTGCTCGGTCCCAGATGGCGGCGGTCAGTAGCAGGCGGAGTCTCTTGGCGGCGGGTGTTCTGATTTTGCCCACTGCTCCCTCTTTTGCTACGCTGTTGGCTCGGTCTAACCACTGCCTCTTCCTCCGAACTGTGAAAGTCAGTGGCACGACCTTCATTCCATGTGGGGTCTAGGACCTCATCGTCCCCTGCATCGTCTTCCACCCAGTCTTGATCCCTGACCTCCTGTTCAGTCTGCACACTGCAGAAAGACGCAGCAGTTGGCACCTGTGTTTCGTCATCATCAGAGACGTGCTGAGGTGGTATTCCCATGTCCTCATCATCAGGAAAAATAAGTGGTTGTGCGTTAGTGCATTCTATCTCTTCCACCCCTGGGGAAGGGCTAGGTGGATGCCCTTGGGAAACCCTGGCATCATAGTCTTCAAACAGCATAAGAGATTGCTGCATAACTTGAGGCTCAGACAGTTTCCCTGATATGCATGGGGGTGATGTGACAGACCGATGGGCTTGGTTTTCATGCGCCATCTGTGCGCTTTCTGCAGAAGACTGGGTGGGAGATAATGTGAACGTGCTGGATCCACTGTCGGCCACCCAATTGACTAATGCCTGTACCTGCTCAGGCCTTACCATCCTTAGAACGGCATTGGGCCCCACCAAATATCGCTGTAAATTCTGCTGGCTACTGGGACATGAGGTAGTTGGTTCACTAGGACGTGTGGCTGTGGCAGAACGGCCACGTCCTCTCCCAGCACCAGAGGGTCCACTAACACCACCTCGACCATGTCCACGTCCGCGTCCGCGTCCCTTATTAGATGTTTTCCTCATTGTTCCCGTTCACCACAATTTTGAGAATGGCAAATTTGGGAATGCTTTTTCAACCCAGAACAAAAAGTCTGCTTTTACGGTCACTACAAATAACTTGACCAGCTAAAACACTGCAGATTTGGTTGAATAGAGATGTGAGACCTTTTTTTTTTGCGCTGTGTGACAGGTATAGGTTTAATCACAGAATCACACTTCTATCAGCACGCTAGCGTGTGTCTTAGGTTTTTCTGAATGACACTATCAATACCTTCAATGTAAGATTTTCTTTTTGGGATAGATTTCAAGTAGGCCTCAAATACCAGAAACTAGTTATTTTGAGAATGGCAATTTTGGGAATGCTTTTTCAACCCAGAACAAAAAGTCTGCTTTTACGGTCACTACAAATAACTTGACCAGATAAAACACTGCAGATTTGGTTGAATAGAGATGTGAGACCTGTTTTTTTTTGCGCTGTGTGACAGATATAGGTTTAATCACAGAATCACACTTCTATCAGCACGCTAGCGTGTGTCTTAGGTTTTTCTGAATGACACTATCAATACCTTCAATGTAAGATTTTCTTTTTGGGATAGATTTCAAGTAGGCCTCAAATACCAGAAACTAGTTATTTTGAGAATGGCAAATTTGGGAATGCTTTTTCAACCCAGAACAAAAAGTCTGCTTTTACGGTCACTACAAATAACTTGACCAGCTAAAACACTGCAGATTTGGTTGAATAGAGATGTGAGACCTGTTTTTTTTTGCGCTGTGTGACAGGTATAGGTTTAATCACAGAATCACACTTCTATCAGCACGCTAGCGTGTGTCTTAGGTTTTTCTGAATGACACTATCAATACCTTCAATGTAAGATTTTCTTTTTGGGATAGATTTCAAGTAGGCCTCAAATACCAGAAACTAGTTATTTTGAGAATGGCAAATTTGGGAATGCTTTTTCAACCCAGAACAAAAAGTCTGCTTTTACGGTCACTACAAATAACTTGACCAGATAAAACACTGCAGATTCGGTTGAATAGAGATGTGAGACCTGTTTTTTTTTGCGCTGTGTGACAGGTATAGGTTTAATCACAGAATCACACTTCTATCAGCACGCTAGCGTGTGTCTTAGGTTTTTCTGAATGACACTATCAATACCTTCAATGTAAGATTTTCTTTTTGGGATAGATTTCAAGTAGGCCTCAAATACCAGAAACTAGTTATTTTGAGAATGGCAAATTTGGGAATGCTTTTTCAACCCAGAACAAAAAGTCTGCTTTTACGGTCACTACAAATAACTTGACCAGATAAAACACTGCAGATTTGGTTGAATAGAGATGTGAGACCTGTTTTTTTTTGCGCTGTGTGACAGATATAGGTTTAATCACAGAATCACACTTCTATCAGCACGCTAGCGTGTGTCTTAGGTTTTTCTGAATGACACTATCAATACCTTCAATGTAAGATTTTCTTTTTGGGATAGATTTCAAGTAGGCCTCAAATACCAGAAACTAGTTATTTTGAGAATGGCAAATTTGGGAATGCTTTTTCAACCCAGAACAAAAAGTCTGCTTTTACGGTCACTACAAATAACTTGACCAGCTAAAACACTGCAGATTTGGTTGAATAGAGATGTGAGACCTGTTTTTTTTTTGCGCTGTGTGACAGGTATAGGTTTAATCACAGAATCACACTTCTATCAGCACGCTAGCGTGTGTCTTAGGTTTTTCTGAATGACACTATCAATACCTTCAATGTAAGATTTTCTTTTTGGGATAGATTTCAAGTAGGCCTCAAATACCAGAAACTAGTTATTTTGAGAATGGCAAATTTGGGAATGCTTTTTCAACCCAGAACAAAAAGTCTGCTTTTACGGTCACTACAAATAACTTGACCAGATAAAACACTGCAGATTTGGTTGAATAGAGATGTGAGACCTGTTTTTTTTTTGCGCTGTGTGACAGGTATAGGTTTAATCACAGAATCACACTTCTATCAGCACGCTAGCATGTGTCTTAGGTTTTTCTGAATGACACTATCAATACCTTCAATGTAAGATTTTCTTTTTGGGATAGATTTCAAGTAGGCCTCAAATACCAGAAACTAGTTATTTTGAGAATGGCAAATTTGGGAATGCTTTTTCAACCCAGAAAAAAAAGTGTGCTTTTACGGTCAATACAAATAACTTGACCAGCTAAAACAGTACAGATTTGGTTGAATTGAAATGTCAGGTCTATTTTTTAGGCGCTGGGTGACAGGCTCAACTTGCCCCTGATGTAATATATGGCCAAAAAATAACCACACTGTTGATGGTTAAATGCACTTGGGTGACACAGGCTCAGCCTGCACCAGATGTAGTATATGGCCAAAAAATAATCAGACTGTTGATGGTTAAATGCACTTGGGTGACACAGGCTCATCCTGCACCAGATGTAGTATATGGCCAAAAAATAATCAGACTGTTGATGGTTAAATGCACTTGGGTGACACAGGCTCAGCCTGCAGCTGATGTAGTATATGGCCAAAAAATAACCAGACTGTTGATGGTTAAATGCACTTCGGTGACACAGGCTCAGCCTGCAGCTGATGTAGGATATAGCACAAAATAACCACACTATCGATGGTTAAATACACTTGGGTGACACAGGCTCAGCCTGCAGCTGATGTAGTTTATGGCCAAAAAATAACCAGACTGTTGATGGTTAAATGCACTTCGGTGACACAGGCTCAGCCTGCAGCTGATGTAGGATATAGCACAAAATAACCACACTATCGATGGTTAAATACACTTGGTGATAGCTCGTGCTGGCGCACCACAAGTCACAAAATGGCCGCCGATCACCCCAGAATAAAAGTGATCTAAAAACGCTCTGGGCAGCCTCAAAAAAGTGAGCAAGTCAATAATAGCACTTCAATGATCCACAGCTGCAGATTGATCACAGAATGAAGTCTTTTGGAGGAGTTAATCTGCCTAATCTCGCCCTAACGTCGCAGCTGCAACCTCTCCCTATACTGATCATAGCAGAGTGACGTGCTGCGCTACGTGACTCCAGCTTAAATAGAGGCTGGGTCACATGGTGCACTGGCCAATCACAGCCATGCCAATAGTAGGCATGGCTGTGATGGCCTCTTGGGCCAAGTAGTATGACGCTTGTTGATTGGCTGCTTTGCAGCCTTTCAAAAAGCGCCAAGAAAGCGCCGAACACCGAACCCGAACTCGGACTTTTACGAAAATGTTCGGGTTCGGGTTCGGGTTCGCTCATCCCTAAACATGAGGCATGGGGCCCCAAAGTCAAGGAGAACCCAAAGGGAAGAACAGGTTTGTCCTTCCCATCACTGCACAGCCCTAGGGAGCATCAGAGTGGGGACTGCCACTGTGAGTAACTATTGCCCCCATTATTGCTACCATTACTCCTGTCCTCCGCCCTACTCCTCTTTTCGGCCTGTTGCATTAGCACAACAGTTTCAACAAGTTCTGGCTGAACCATAAATTATTTCCAAAGCCCATCTGAGATGTAGATATTTGCATAGCAATTCCTTACAAATGGTGCCAGCTGAGCAGCGCACATATATCCCAAATGTTTCAGCATTTCCTTCAGCAGTGCAGATTCCACAAAGCAGCACTACAAGCACAGTAAGCCAGTGGACACTGCTAATAATAAGGTTTTGAAAATCATTTTCATCTTATACTATGGTATGTGAATTGTATGTAACTCCTGGCTGAACCATAAGGTTAATCCCAGGTTCTTGGCAACCATTGCTGGGAAGGGGTAGGCCCTACCCCGTGGGGTTTGGCTCCTTCCTGTAAGCCAGTGGATGATGCAGTATGAGCAATCTGCAGGAGCCTGAGTTCTGTGAGCATCTACAATCATTCATTGGGGCCCAGAGAGGAACCCGAGGGAAGTTACCATACTAAGTGAGGAAAAAGAATATTATTCAGAAGGTTGAGCAGCCATACAGGAGGGAAAAGACTCGGAAGGTACCCCTCATGTTTTGGCAATTGAACTCCAAAGCCCTTGGCTGTGTTTCAACAGCCTCAGTCCCCCAGTCATACCAGAAGGACAGATTACAGGTCTGTCTTAGGATCTGCACCTCGCAGTGGGCATTGTAGACAAGTTTTCTGAGCAATGCACCCACAGGCTGGATTAGAGCGTAGAATCGCCAGATGTAAGAAAGTGCATCTTGGTAAGTTACCTGGAGTCAGATCTCCTGATTCAGTCTGAAATGTATTAAAACAGTTTAAGAACTGTGCCTTGTATGTGGATGACTGTGGAAAACTGGTTAATTCAATAAAGCCTTGCTATATCTTAAAGTACACTAATATCTATGTACATCCCATCGTCTGCCATTTCTAGCCTTGCCCCTCATACATACCTACACCAAGGCCACCCCACCTTTCAACAGGCAGGAGACTGTAATCAGTGTGCACTACCTAGGGAACGATAGAGTGGGACCCCCACCACCGTGAGTAGCCCCACCATTTGCCACTACTACCACTCCTGTCCTCTCCTCCATCAAGCGCCTTCCTCCTCTGGGTTGCTGCACAAGCTGCAAATTAATAGGTATAGAAGCAGAAAGCATTTAAACCAAACAAGTGCTATGAGACCTATTAGCCATAGACATGTGTTACCCTCAGAAATGGAAAACTTGCTCTCCATCTTCAGTTGATCAACAATATCAGGGGTTCTTCAGCTGCACACAATCTCAGGGGTTCAGTGGAGTCTCTTGGAATCAAACTGGCTGATGCTGATCCAGAGGACTGGTAGTTGGTTCTTCAGCAGCCTTAATTCAACAGTGAGACCAGAAAAGGCCATCCTAAGGGCTTAAAGGGAATGTGTCCTCAGAAAATGACCTGCTGTTTAAATCCTTTTTTTATTTTTAACATATTTTTTTATATTTTAAAATTTTCCATGTCACTTTTTATATTTAAACTAAAACCAAAAATCCTGCAGTTTTCACACTTGCCACTATGTCTAACAAATGGTGCCACTTCTTGGTCTGTACAGATCTGTACAGGTCTGTACTGCAGTTATAGACCAGTCTTATCCTGCCTGTAATGATATCGCCTCTTTGTATAGATAAGTTAGGATCCACCGTTCTCAATAGGTTACTGTCAGAGCTTATCTATTCTTTCCTTGTACAATGACCTCTGCACAGGTCCAGTGGCGTTGCGAGGGGGGTGCGTTGGGTGCGGGCCGCACCGGGTGACACCAGTCTGATGGGGTGTCACCTGCCAGAGTTCTCCTTACTCACTCACAAGCACGTTGGCCCGGCCGTCACATGGTGAAGGAAGTGTGACTGCCTGGTGAGTGGCGCCGCGGCGGCTGCACTGCAGAAGCAGCCAGCAGGCCCAGGACTGGAGTCTGGAGCTAATGGATTGGGTGGCGAGTCACGTGACAGCAGTGACTCACTCACACAGCCAGCCAGACCTGCCACTGCCGCGCCTGAGGGAGGAGGAGGTGTGGTAGGTAGCGCAGAGAGCGCATTCTGACTTTATATTTAGATGATTTAATTTAATACCCAATTATAGTATTTATTATATTTAGGGAAGGGGGGGTTGGGGCCTCCAGGTCCAGCCAGGTTAAAGCTTGAACAGAAGGTGGAAATGCACTTTAATGCTCCATGACTCATGGAGCATTAAAGTGCATTTCCTGAAAATGCTGCAAACTACATAATGGAGGGCAGTGTGGGGGGCAACTTACTTAGTGGGGGGCAAATTACATAATGGAGGGCATTGTGGGGAGCAAACAACATAATGTGGGGCAGTGTGGGGGGCAAATTACTTAATGTGATGCAGTGTGGGGGGGCATATTACATAATGTGGGGCAGTGTAGGGGGGCATATTACTTAATGTGGGGCAGTGTAGGGGGCAGTATTACTAATTATGACACTCTATAAGGGAATTACTATTGGTGGGACTATGAGGAGCACTATTACTATGGGGGCACTATTATTTCTTCAGGATAGTATTTGGGGGTATTGGGGAGCACAGCTAGCCGCAGGATAACACTGTGGGGACTGCAGGTTGGAAGATGATGATAGAAAAGTGAGGACACTGAGATGTCCGTGTGTCACACTCTGCAGAGACGAGATGCGGCTGAAAAAAGTGTCTGGACCAAATTAAGAAGATGATGACAGAGAAGATCTACATCGGAGGAGACGTCACCTGGGAGGCCCTGGATGTGAGAGGTACGTGCTGCTGAACAGCAAAATGCGGGGGGAGGGGGGGGACTTACAAAATTGGGCCATATTCATTGGGGCTGTATATATAGTGTATTTATGTATGTGTACCATGTATATGGTGTATTTATGTGTATGTGTGTTGGATATATATGGTGTATGTGTTGAGACGCCGCGCGTCCGCCGTTGAGTAGGGAACCTGTTCTCAAAAATTTTAATCCAACGCCCCCCCCACTGTCTATCTGCCTGCTAGCACCCCCAACCCCCACCAAAATTCCCCCCTATTGGCAATCTGTCTGCTTAGCCCCCCCCCCCCCACTCCCGCGGTACTGCTTGGGTCTGTACTGACCGGCGTCACGCACAGGGAGGAAAAAGGGAAAGCCCTGCCCAAGGGAGAGGGAAAGGTGGTGACCCCTAACTCACCTTGCGGCTGGCACCTGACTGCCCTGACGTCCCTAGACGGGTTCTTCACCCGTGCTGCGATCACGTGCCTAAACCCTGGCTTTCCCTAAAATGAGCCCTAGATAGTGAACGGGCCAGTGGGATCTCTAGTCCGCACCACTGTCACTAAGAGGGAAACACCAGGGAGAGGACAGACAAAACAGACAAACACATACACCCAGGTGGGCGACCACAATAGACCACAAAGGTCCAACAGGGATCCGGAGGGTAGCGTTCTGGACCAACTACCAGAGAACGCAGCAACACAGCTCCAGAGGGTCAGAATAGATGTCCAGGCAGGAAGCTCTATATCTGGCAACCAGAGAAGTGTGAGAGGGGAATATAAGGAGGTTTGGGAGTGCTGGACAAGGAACAGCTGAGGAGAAAGGACTACGGATCCCTGAGTGAGCCAAAAGGGTTTGCAAAGCAAACCCATAAAGCTACCATAAGGAAACAGCCCTATCTTACATAGAGCGTGCAGCCAACCGCTGCGACTTCCTGACCCCGGGTATAACGGAGCCAGGCGTGGTTCTTGACACCCTCGTGACAGTACCCCCCTCTCTACGAGGGGCCTCCGGACACTCAGGACCAGGTCTCTCAGGATGAGAGGCATGAAAAACCCGAACTAGCCTGTCGGCGTTTACCTCAGACGCAGGAACCCACATTCTTTCCTCAGGACCGTAACCTCTCCAATGCACCAGATATTGAAGAGAGCGGCGGACCCGATGAGAATTAACAATTTTGGATATCTGAAATTCTAGATTACCATCCATGACAACAGGAGGGGGTGGCAGCGGTGACGGTTCTAGAGGTGGAACATATTTTTTGAGTAACGACTTATGAAAAACATTATGAATTTTAAAAGTCTGAGGTAACTCCAGGCGAAAAGCCACGGGGTTGATGATGGCTACAATTTTGTAAGGGCCAATAAACCTAGGACCCAGTTTCCAAGAGGGAACCTTCAATTTAATATTCCTAGTAGACAACCACACATAGTCATTCACTCCTAGGTCCGGACCTGGCGACCGTCTCTTATCAGCCATGCATTTGTATTTACCTCCCATATTTTTCAAGTTAGCTTGCACCTTCTGCCATACCGATGAAAGGGATGACGAAAACCGTTCCTCTTCGGGAACCCCAGAAGACCTCCCTCTTTGAAAGTACAGAATTGGGGATGAAAACCATATGCATTAAGAAATGGTGACTTGCCAGTGGATTCCTGACGACGATTATTTATGGCAAACTCAGCTAACGGTAAATATGATGACCACAACTCTTGGTTTTCAGACACAAAACATCTTAGATATGTCTCAAGGTTTTGGTTGGTACGCTCAGTCTGTCCATTCGACTGAGGATGGAAAGCTGAGGAAAAGGACAAGTGTACCCCCAAACGGGAACAAAAAGCTCTCCAAAATTTAGAAATAAACTGGGTTCCCCGATCCGAAACAACATCGGAGGGGACCCCGTGAAGCTTCACGATTTCACTGACGAATACCTGAGCAAGAGTCTTAGCATTAGGTAGTGCGGGTAACGCAATGAAGTGTACCATTTTGCTAAACCTGTCCACTACTACCAAAATAACTGTTTAACCCGCAGACAAAGGTAAGTCAGTGATAAAATCCATTGACAGATGTGTCCACGGTCTATTGGGAATGACGAGTGGTAATAGAGACCCTGCAGGACGTGTATGTGAAACTTTTGAGAGCGCACAGGTAGAACAAGAAGACACAAAATCCAATACATCCTGACGCAACCTTGGCCACCAAAAACGACGAGACAATAGCTCCAAGGTTGCTTTACTACCCGGGTGCCCAGCAAGGGCCGAATTATGATGTTCCTTTAATAATTTGAAACGTAGGTTCAACGGTACAAACAATGTCTCTGAGGGGCAAGAGACCAGGGCGTCCCCCTGGGCCTCTAACACCTTCCCCTCCAGAACAGAGTGTACCGCAGAAACAACCACCCCTCTTTGAAGAATGGGCACCGGATCACTCACATTACCCCCTCCAGGGAAACAACGAGATAGTGCATCAGCCTTGGTATTCTTTGCCCCAGGACGATAGGTAATCACAAAGTTAAACCTGGTAAAAAATAGCGACCACCTAGCCTGTCTAGGGGTGAGACGCTTAGCTGATTCGAGGTACAGAAGATTTTTGTGGTCCGTAATCAAAGTGACGGGGTGGACTGCCCTCTCTAAAAAGTGACGCCACTCCTCAAACGCAAGTTTAATAGCTAATAGTTCCCTATTGCCAATATCGTAGTTCTTTTCTGCTGCAGATAGTTTTTTAGAAAAGAAAGCACAAGGACGCCATTTGCCAGGAGACGGACCCTGAGACAGCACCGCCCCCACTCCCACCTCTGACGCATCGACTTCAACAATAAAAGGCTGAGAGACATCAGGTTGGACTAGTACAGGTGCTGAGGTAAACCTCTCTTTTAGAGGGGAAAAAGCAACTTTAGCGGTGTCAGACCATTTAGAAAAATCAGTCCCCTTCCTAGTCATGTCAGTAAGGGGTTTTACAATAAGTGAATAATTTTTAATGAATTTCCTATAGAAATTCGCGAAGCCCAAGAACCGTTGTAGTGCTTTGAGGTTCTCAGGAAGATCCCAATCTAAAATTGCCTGGACCTTCCTAGGATCCATACGGAAACCTGAAGCAGATAAAAAATAACCTAGGAATTGTATCTCCTGAACGGCGAAGACACATTTTTCAATTTTAGCATATAATTTATTCGTCCGTAGGACCTGCAGTACTTGTCTGACATGCACCTAATGTGTTCTCAGATCAGACGAATAAATTAAAATATCATCTAGGTATATTACCACAAACCTGCCGATTAGATGACTAAAAATGTCATTAACGAAATGTTGAAAGACGGCAGGAGCATTGGTCAGACCGAAAGGCATAACTAGATTTTCATAATGCCCCTCAGGGGTGGTAAAAGCTGTCTTCCACTCATCCCCCTCCTTAATACGAATCAGATTGTAGGCCCCCCTAAGATCAAGTTTGGAGAACCACCTAGCACCCGCAATCTGGTTAAACAGGTCAGGAATGAGAGGAAGAGGGTATGGGTCTCGGATGGTTATCCGATTTAATTCGTGAAAATCTAGGCAAGGACGCAGGCCCCCATCTTTCTTTTTAACGAAGAAAAACCCTGCAGCCACGGGTGAAGAAGAGGGTCTGATGTGTCCCTTAGCCAAGCTCTCGGAGATATAAACTTTCATGGCTTGTCTCTCTGGACCCGAAAGATTATATAACCTGGTCTTGGGTAATTTTGCGTCGGGAATAAGGTTAACCGGGCAATCATAAGGACGATGAGGTGGTAACTTCTGACAACCCTTTTCAGAAAAAACATCCTCAAAATCCGAAATAAATGTAGATAGGGTAGTTATGAAGGTGACTAAGCAATTGCTATTTAAGCAATTTTCTCTGCACTGCTCACTCCACTCCAATATCTCCCTGGCCTGCCAATCCACCACTGGATTGTGCGCTACCAACCAGGGAAGACCCAGCACTACCGGAGTGGGAAGCCCCTCCAGAACATAACATGAAAGCATCTCGTTATGGTGGTCCCCTACCCGAAGGTGTAAATTATGAACAATGTGGGTGAGGTTTCTCTGAGACAGAGGAGCAGAATCAATAGCGAATATGGGAATAGGTCTCTGTAGCGTACAGAGAGACAAACCCATAGTGCGGGCAAAATGGGCATCTATCAAATTTACCCCTGCTCCACTGTCTAGAAAGAAAGAAATAGTCTCCGTCTTATCACCAAAATCAATAACAGCTGGCAACACAAATTGCGATGTATGTATGGAGGAAACGTATACCCCCCGGCTGACATCCTCCACACAGCCTGGGGTTAGTAGTTTTCCGACTGTCTTTTGTTTCTGAGGAAAGAAGGACAGACATTAATGAAATGACCCCTCTCCCCACAAAAAAAACAAACCCTGGACGGACCTGACGAGTAGTTCCTCCTAGCTGCATAGGCTCGTCTAAGTCCGTACAGACTAACTGCTGCTTGGGAGGGGTTACCAATTGCTCCGGTTTTTTCAACCTGTCCCTAAGGCATCTATCTATTCGGATAGAAAGGGACATAACTGCATCAAGGGAAAAGGGGGTCTCATATAATGCAAGTGCATCCTTAAGCCTTTCGGATAACCCAGAGCAGAACTGACTCCTGAGAGCCGGGTCGTTCCATTGGGTATTCGTAGCCCACCTACAGAATTCAGAGCAATACTCCTCTACCGGCCGCTCTCCTTGTAAGAGTCTCCGTAATCTTGATTCAGCCAGTGCGACTCGGTCAGGGTCGTCATATATGAGACCCAAGGCCCCGAAAAACTCATCCACTGACCGAAGAGCCTGGGAATCAGTAGGTAAAGAGAACGCCCAGGACTGCGGGTCCCCCTGCAGCAGGGAAATAACAACCCCCACCCGCTGTTCTTCATTACCAGAGGAGTAAGGGCGCAGTTTAAAATATTTACAGGCCTCACGGAATGTCAAAAACTTGTCCCTTCCCCCAGAAAATCTGTCAGGGAGAGGGACCTTGGGCTCCGCAACAACCCGGTTACCAGTAGCAACTGCTGGGCTTGTGGTCAGCTGCAATCGCTGCTGTTGCTGGAGGACCGACGCCTTCAATCCTGCCGCCTCCAAAGACAGGCCATGAAATTGTTTGGACAGAGCAGCAATTGGATCCATACTGGATTCTAAGTAGGTAAAAATAAATGTATTATTTTTTTTTATTTATTTTTTTACCTACACAAAATAAGGGCCAGATATAATGTAATGACCGGCGTCACGCACAGGGAGGAAAAAGGGAAAGCCCTGCCCAAGGGAGAGGGAAAGGTGGTGACCCCTAACTCACCTTGCGGCTGGCACCTGACTGCCCTGACGTCCCTAGACGGGTTCCTCACCCGTGCGGCGATCACGTGCCTAAACCCTGGCTTTCCCTAAAATGAGCCCTAGATAGTGAACGGGCCGGTGGGATCGCTAGTCCGCACCACTGTCACTAAGAGGGAAACACCAGGGAGAGGACAGACAAAACAGACAAACATATACACCCAGGTGGGCGACCACAATAGACCACAAAGGTCCAACAGGGATCCGGAGGGTAGCGTTCTGGACCAACTACCAGAGAACGCAGCAACACAGCTCCAGAGGGTCAGAATAGATGTCCAGGCAGGAAGCTCTATATCTGGCAACCAGAGAAGTGTGAGAGGGGAATATAAGGAGGTTGGGAGTGCTGGACAAGGAACAGCTGAGGAGAAAGGGCTACAGATCCCTGAGTGAGCCAAAAGGGTTTGCAAAGCAAACCCAGAAAGCTACCATAAGGAAACAGCCCTATCTTACATAGAGCGTGCAGCCAACCGCTGCGACTTCCTGACCCCGGGTATAACGGAGTCAGGCGTGATTCTTGACACCCTTGTGACAGGGTCGGTCGGCAGGCTCAGTGAAGGACTTGAAGGGATGTCAGTGGATCCGCGACGGCAGGGCGGAGCTTGATGGACGTCCCCTACGTGACTCGTCCCAGGGGGGGGTGACACCATTTTCTACCGCACCGGGTGACACCAGCCTTAGCAACGCCACTGCACAGGTCACAGACCATGCCTAGAAAGCTCTCCCATAGAAGTTAATGAGGTCCCCTCCTGACTATTGTGTCTATGGCCCATGGGGCTGTCATAAAGCAATTTTTTTAATGATGTGTAAATGCTGTTAAGAAGAGCTCAGGCAAGATGGCTGCCCCCATAATAATGTTTAAGAAAAAAAATAAAACAATCTACAATCAGAAAATAAATACAGATTAGAAAAAAAAAGGATGTGTGTTACTATTTGGTTTTAACTGGCAGAGGAAATTTTAGGGCATGAGAACAGAGATTTTTAGCCAGGGTGGGTGACCTATCTAGCACAGGAGACATTTTAAGTCAGAATATTACATTTCTAGAACAGGGGTGATAGTTTTTTTAAAGGGGACTAGTACTGATGGACCATCCTTAGAATAGGTTAACAATATCAGAGCACTGTGGGTCTGAAATCCAGCATTCCCACCAATTAGCTTGCTAAAGGTGCCGTGGCAATCTGGAACAGGCACAGCAGCCATGAATGGTACTGCATGACTATCCCATTCAGATGATCTAATATTGATGACCTATCCTAAGGTTAGTCATCAGTAGCAAAGTCCCGGTAAACCCCTTTAAGGAGAAGCTGGGTTGACTTAGGGACAGAGATTTGTTAAATTAATATTTTCAGAAAATGTTTGTTTTTCAGTAAGTACAAAAAAGAAAGTTTCAGAGATTGCAACTGTGCAAAGTCAGGACAATGCCAAGTCAAATTTCCAGTTCCATTGTGAATCCTAGATGGAACAGCTGATTAGCAAATGAAGTTGAAGCACTGATGAAACTTTTCCTAGATGGGGTGATTAGAGTTACCAATGCTGGCTTTTTTCTTGGGTCTTGTGCTTGCTCTCACTAGAGATGTAATAGAGTAGATGCCAGTGGTGGGTATGCTGTATTGAGATTGTCCTGTCTATAGATCTATCAGATTTGCTAGTCTAGTGCCCACAAATGTGGGCTTTACACCTTCTTAACTGCACAGCACATAAATTAATCATATTTTTGTCATAGAAACATAGAAGATTTACGGCAGGAAAAGACACCTGGTCCATCTAGTCTGCCCTTTTTTACAGGATAGACATATGAACATGTATGTATACTCCAGCTCACCTACCATTATGATCCAGTGCACAAAGAGGGTCCGGTCAGACACGAGAAACTTCAAAAGAAGGAAATCCAGTACTTAAAAATCTTTGTTACTCTATATTGATTATTCGTAGCAAAATAAATCACAGGAACATGACAGACCACAAAAGCATCCATTGACGCATTTCATACACAAGCAAGCTGTGTTCTTAATCGTAAGTTACACTGACTCTGCTGGGCAATTGAAATCACATGATGGGTCCCCATATCCAGACAAAATCTGGAGTGAGGATTTAGCAAGTCCGATCCAAATAAGCCTGCAGTAGTTAGTCACAAACACAAACTTACTACATCTAACACATAAATGAATAAAAATCATTACAAAAACCACATGATTACTCTTCAATTCATATTTTTCTCATAAGTTAAGCTTCTATATCAGCAAAATAGCATAGAAAGTCCAATATAATTATATAAATGAGAAAAACGCAGTGTATGAACTGAAATTAAAAAATATGTATTGTGTAACATTGGTGTGGATATAAGTATCAACATTCCCCATATTATTATTAACCAATAAGAAAACCTGATAAGTAAACATAATCTCGAGTGGACAATACATAATTACCCACACCAAAAGTTCACAGTGGCATTGGCTAAATCGGCTTCTAAGACTTGGATCAAAAGGGGGAAAGGGGAAAAGAGAAAATCACATGTTCTGTTAATATAATTTATACAGAGGACTTGAGGACGAATCTGCAGAACAGGTTAGCTGTCTATAAGCTTATTTTGTTTATCTCCACAGAGCTTCTGCATGCACCTCCTCTCAACACTGGAATTCTCCATCTGTTCTTTTCTTTAAATTTAAATGGTTTTTAAGCTTTCCTTTTGACGCAAAATAAAAACAACTTTTCAGACACAATGCTGAATGTCCAAAATCTCAACAAGTTCCTCTAATCTCCTGTGACAGCGAGAAAATGTCAAATAAAATGTTATTATGGAACTCAGAGCATTGAAAGAAATTTTTTGTCATTTATCTCACCGCACTCTCACCATCAGTTATCTCACTGAAGGCCTTGAAGAAGCCATGAGGCCAAACCAGTTGTTTTATGTTTATGTTTATCCTGTGAGTACAATTAATAAAATGAAGCATAGCAGTGCCACTTGTATTTTACACAGGGCCTCTGCTTCTGTTGATTGCCAGGTTACCACTGACCTAGGACAATTCAAGAGCAGCTAAGGTGTGAGTTTGAAGGTGGAGTAAAGGAAATTGGTGAAGCACCGTAACAGTGTAAAAGCTCAGCTCCTGAAGTGAAATTGACCACCTGTGGACTGGAGTCCTAAGTTGGATACAGCCGTCGCCATGTGAAGGTGGATTAGGATCACCAGGTCGCACAGTGGGATCAGAAAAAATCATACAGTTACAAAAATTAATTTTAATGCTCAGAGCATATAATAACTTTCTTTTTGATTAGCTTTCTAGGGCTATGTTCTGCTGCCTCAAAACAGTACAGTGTCCAGATATTCACTATTTCTACGCTGAATGCTTTGCTCTAACCACTCCCTATGGGAAGGGTGACAACAGTCCCACCTAATGATGGGTTGCTAAGGCCTATTAACTCCTTTCATGCCATGAATACAATGAATGCATATACCATGATACGGCACATTCTAACCCTTTTGAAGTGTACCACTACCATAATAGTGGGACACTGCACATGGCTTAATAGGCACTTTTCTATAACAGACCTGGGAGCCTTCAGACAGCCCCAAAGCTGCCATAGAAACCAGTCCAATACCCGTAATTCCATCATGGGGGCTCTGATTGGAGGACAGAGAGAGCTCCCTCCTTCTATTGAACCTCTCATATGCTATGGTCGCTATTAACTGTGGCATCTGAGTGGCTAAATAACCAGGACTGGAATTATCTCTGATCCCGGCCAGGTGTCAGTTGTATTTCTCAGCTTGCACCCACTGTGTATGGAGTGGAATCAGCTTGTGATTCCACTCCATACTCTTTTTGTGCCCCGCTGACCTACTATTACATCAGGGGGCACAAAGAGATTAAAGAGACACTATATGCAATAGTTTCCCTGGTGAGGTGGCAATACTTTCTTCCCAACTAACAACTATATAGTCGATTTTTTTTATTATTCATTTCCCGTTCTGCACTCGGCCCTACTATATTATCACTGTCCGCTTCTTCTTCAGCAATCTGCTTTCTTTTCAAGTACCTCAACACTGTAGCAGAACTAATTTTATCATGCCTAGAAAAGTGAGAGCTGAAACTCAGCCTGCAGCCTCTCACAAGATTAACACATTCCAGGCCTGAAAATCTCTGGAGATCCTGCTCCTTCCACTATGTAACTTTTTACCTATGTAATGAAAGACAAGTTGTCCTGACTCTTTTCCTACAAAACTATATGAAAATCTGCTTAGGTCCTTCTGATCTATACCATGTTTCCCAGAGATAGGGCTGTATGTTTAATGTGACAGGTTCCGTTAAGCGACAGCCAGTTTGAACCGACATGTGTCCGTTTATCTGGTAATAACTTTGGAACACTTTTACTTATCCAAGCCATTCTGAGATTGTTTTCTCGTGACACATTGTACTTCATGTTAGTGGTGAATTAAAGTTGATACGTTTTACCAAATCCAAAATTTGCTGAAAATTTTGAAAAATTCGCTATTTTCAAAATTAGAATTTCTCTGCTTTTAAGACGGATAGTGATACTTCATAAAATAGTTAATACTTTACATTCCCCATATGTTTACTTTATGTTGGCATCATTTTGTAAATGTCATTTTATTTTTCCAGGAAGTTAGAAGGCTTAGAAGTTTAGAAGCAAATTTTAAAAATTTTAAGAACATTTCCAAAACCCACTTTTTTAAGGACCAGTTCAGTTATGGAGTCACTTTGTGGGACTTACATTGTAGAAACCACCCATAAATGACCCAATTTTAGAAACTACACCCCTCAACGGATTTTACAAGCTTTATTAACCCTTTAGGTGTTCCACAAGAATGAAAGAAAATTGGAAGGAAAATTTTTTAATTTCATTTTTCTGTTCAAATTTTCTATTTAAATCCAATTTTCCTGTGACACAGTAAGGGTTAAGACTAGAGTCAAATAAACCTCAATATTTTTTACCCTGATTCTGCAATTTACAGGAACATCCCATATATGGTCGTAACCTGCAGTATGGGGGCATGGCAGGGTACAGCGGGAAAGGAGCTGCATATTGTTAACGGAGGGCAGATTTTGCTGGTATGGTTTTCGGTTGCCATGTCACATTTGAAGATTCTCTGAGTTACCCCTAAAAAGAAAACCCCAAAAAGTGACCCCATTTTGTAAACTACACTCCTCAAGGAATAAATCTAATTTGAAGTGAATGCTTTGACCCAACAAGTGTTTAATCAAATTTAGAAACACATGGCTGTAAAAATGAAAAATTCACTTTTATTTCCAATATAAAGTTGCTTTAGCCCCACATTTTTCATTTTCACAAGAGGTAACAGGAGAAAATGTACCCCACAAATTGTTATGCATTTTTTCCAGAATACGGGAACACCCTTTATGTGGTCATAAACCGCTGTTTGGAGGCACGGCAGCATTCAGAAGGGAAGGAGCTTGATTTTCTAACATATTGATACGGTTATGGGGATACCAAATTTATATAATTTGTTTTATGGTTTAGTACTTTTTTAGCATAAAATCCCTTTTGTGGTAAAAATAAATACTATTTTGCATTGCCATATACTAAAGTCCATAACATTTTTGTTTTTTCACCAATGTAGCCCTCCCTGAGCCGCTGCCATCACACCGAGACTCACTGCAGGGGGCATCATGGGGGGCAATGGCTCAATATGGGGGCATATGGGGGCCAGCACATGAATGAGGAGCACCGCAGCACACAATAGGTCTTGCCTGATTTCAGGCTGTGATCTCCAGAGTGGAGATCACAGCCTGAAACCGGCATTTTAACACTAAAGCACTCCAATTGGTTAGTCTGCAGAGACTAACCAATCGGAGCATTTGCCGGCAAGACACCACTCTGATTGGTCCCTTGCCGGCTTCCCCGATGCGTCTGCTCTCGGGGAGAGCGGAGACTCCTGCACTGTGACACTATAAAGCAGGGATGCTCAAACTGCGTCCCTCCAGCTGTTGCAAAACTACAACTCCCATCATTCCCATACAGCCTACAGCTATCAGCCTACAGAAGGGCATGTTGGGAGTTGCAGTTTTACAACAGCTGGAGGGCCGCAGGTTGAGCATCCCTGCTTTATAGTGTCACGGCCCCGTTAAGCAGATTGGACGTGACTGTATGTCCAAATGCAGTGAGTTACTTGCAATTTGGATGTACAGTTACGTCCAAATGCCTGTAGGGGTTAAATCATATTTACAGTTACTGACCATAAGGCTATAATCATCAACTGTTGCTCCACCTGTAGTATACCACGACCTGATTCAGAAGCTCACACAGGCTCCACAATTATATCCAAATAATCCACTGAGTCCTATTAGTCTTATTCAAAAGGTTATTCGTGAGGTATAAATAATACTCACTCTTTGGAAGCTTTGCTTGTATTTTTCAGTCCTTTTATTCATATAAATAAATCGCTATAATGCATAATAATCCTGAGACTGCTGAACTTGGGGTAGCAATCAGTTCAGTGCTCTCAGGATTATTATACATTATAGCAATTTATTTATATGAATAAAAGGACTGAAAAATACAAGCAAAGCTTCCAAAGAGTGAGTATTATTTATACCTCACGAATAACCTTTTGACTAAGACTAATACGACTGACTGACCATAAGGCCCCATTCACATAACCGTATCTTTGGTCCACCTTGGATTCGCATTACGGACTCATTCATTTCAATGGGTGTGCTGTCTGCATCCGTATGTTCGTTCCGTAGCCCCACAAAAAAGATAGAACATGCCCTATACTTGACAGTTTTGCGGACAAGGATAGGCATTGTTACAATGGATACGCAAAAAAAAAAAAAATGGATGCAACGGACTTCACACGGATGCCATCCGTATTTTTTGCAGATGCACATTTTGTAGAGCGCAAAATGCATGAATGAGGCCTTATTAACATAAATAGGAACTCTGTCAGGAAGCGTTGCATTACTACAAACTAGGGCACATGTGAGCTATAGTGTATACATAGCTAACTATAATAGTATTATCTCTTGGTATACTAGTCCAGTTATGGTATATGGCAGTGGTGTTTAACCTCGGCACTCCAGCTCTTGTAAAACTACAACTCCTAGCATGCATTGTTGCTCTTCTCAGAATGCTCATAAAAATTTATAAAGCATGCTGGGAATTGTAGTTTCACAACAGCTGGAGTGCCGGAGGTTAGCCACCATGGGTATATAGTATAGTATCTCCCATGAAGATAGACCACGCAAGTGCTATGGAGTCTGGGGAATGGGGAATAATACCAGTGTTGAACTCTTGCTTCTGTTCCTAACATAAAAGCACTGCAATTTCATGCAGGGAGCCCAGCGCGAAGAGAATTTTTACAGCTTCCCTTACAGTCAATGGCAACTATAGAAATTCCTATGCCTTGAGCTCCCCCTAGTGGTGGCTTCAACCAGACAGTTTAATAACACACTGAAGGAAGCCGCAGACATAGAGCTGTATGGGGGAGATTTATGAATGTATTTATTCTATTTTATCTGACATAGAAGTAGAATAAGGTAAATCAGGTGGAGGGAGTTTTTTTATTACAATTTAAAAAAATATATATCTTCCTCTTAATAAAAAACAATAATTGAAATCTGAGGCGTTCAGCTTTGCATTCCTCATTGGGAGTGTTTGAGGCACGCGTCCTAACAAACTAGGTGGAGCAGGGGGACCCATACTAAGTTTTGCTATTGGGCCCTATGAGATCTATATAGGCTCCTGGTGGAATAGTATACACAAGAATGACAGACAGACATACAGAGAAAGTAAAAGAGATAGATGAGAAGCCAGGAAAGTATATATGTGCCCTTGTAGAAAGTCAGGCTGACCATGTGACAAAGACTGCTCTCCACATCCTCCAAAATGGCCGACTATGGTTGCAACTTACTGTCCTTAGTTAGAGGAAGAACAGATCTAGATCACAATAGGGCAAATGATGTCCAGAATAATACAATAATTTTAGCTTGGTGCCAGTGGTTCACATATGTAGCAGACAAGCCAATCCACTGCTTTGTGGTTCAGGAGGTATTTTACCCAAAGGTTCAACTTTCTTGAAGCAAGCAAACACCATTCCCTGTTGGCAAAATCAGAGCCTCGTGGAGGTATATTTGGCCACATGTGCGGCCAAATCACCTAGCCTTTGAGGCTAGTCATGCATTATGCAGCACCCATGATTTAGAAGAGATTTTGGCAACTCGTGGTGGAAATGGCCAGCAGAAGTTACCTCAGGAGAAGCGGGAGGCGTTGTTGCTGACTGGAGGCCTAAACTAGGTGGGAACTCCATTTTGCTCTGGCCATGCTGAAAGTACTCAGCCAATTTAATTCCCCAAGTGCTTGTTCTTCACTTTGTTCTCTACTATGCTAAATAGCACGACTGTAGACAGTCTTTTTAAGAGAGGATGTGTGGTATACTTTATTCTCTCCTTGGCTTGGCATCAGTTATGTGTACATTTGCAGTTGTGGTGATCAGATGATATGACCCAATCTTCGGTTTTCCTGATCTTCCCTTGAAATGAGAAAAACATGTGTGAGACCACCAACGTGTTACTTAATATTCAGTTCTTACCAGGGGTCTCACATGATGGAATATAGATGAAACTTTTGAAAAAGGTTTGCAAAACAAACATAGTAATGAAGTAAACATCATCCAAATATACAATGGAACCTCTGAAAATAAACCCTGCGCCTGAATGAATGCATTTAGGTTATTTCTTTTTTGCATGTGGTATTTTCTACTTTACAGTTTGAATTGACTTGGCAGGAAAAGGCATCTCTTATGTGGACCTTCAATGACATTTACATTTCTCTTCACTTACCAGCCTAACTGTATATACCTTAAAGGGTTTTTACCCCATTACAACAACCTACCACCTATCCACAGGATAGGGGATAAGTGTCTGATCAGTGCAGGGGTCCAACCCCTGGGGTCTCCACTGTTTACCAGAACAGGAGCCGGTCTTTCCTGTAAGAATGGAGCCGCAGTCACACATGCATGTCTGCTGCTCCTTTAACTCTATGGGACTGCCAGAGACAGCCAAGTACAAGCGCTCAGTTATCTCCATAGCCACATAGAGTTGAATGGAGCAAAAGCACACATGCATGTCCACCATGCCATTCAAGTGGGGGAACTCTGATCTTTGATCAATGGGGGGGACCCCCAAGATTTTTCCTCTATTCTATGGATAGGGGATATATTGTTGAAATGGGGAAATCCCTTTAAGTGGTCCTTTGGATCTATGTTTTATAGAGACTCTAAATTAATAGACTAGTGGTGTGGGAACTTAGTTGTTATCACTGTTATCTTGGAGCAATGAGGTCCTGGGTTTGAATCCGGACCAAGAGTTTCATCCACACAGTTTGCATGTTCTCCTCTGTGTTTGCAGGGGTACTTCGCCTTCCTCTCACAGTCCAAAAACATACTGATAGCTTACTTGGCTTTCCTTCGAGTTGGTTCCAATGTTTGTCTAAATAGGGAAAGTAGATTGTGAGACCCACTGAGGGTGAAGACTGATTGATGACAATCTATGTACAACTATATAAGCAACGAGAAATAGTAAACAGGTTGAGGCTTATGCTATTTCAATGAATAAGAGCCGAAACTCCTTTAAAGTGTAAAATGCCCCCTTTAGTCGTTTCTTACAGTAGTACTGGCCCCTGAATGGTTAATGAAATTAAATAACACTCGTGCACCAGCATAATAGAGCACACATGCTCTGCCCAGCAGCAGGTGCGATTAAATGGCGCCATTGTGCATGCTACGCTGAGAACAAGAGCACAGGGATCGAGGAAGCATCGTCATTCCCCTGCCTCGGTGCTCTGATATTCAGTCCTGCAGGAGTGATGAGAGTGCCGGTAGTTGAATTGTGAAGCAGGGTGCGGATGGCTCACTCCTCCACCATTGCGCTCAACTCAAGGATAAAGAGACAGTCGAGAGCGGAGCATGCCACAACCTTCGCGGAACTGCGGGAAAGCAATCACACTCCGGGACTGTCCTGCTGGATTTGGGAACATTGGGAGGTATGATTGTTACCTGTAGTCCTATGTAACACCAGAAATAACACAGTGATAATTCTCTGAGTGCAGATAATGTAGTAGATGTTACCTGCAGTCCTATGTAACACCACAGATAACACAGTGGTAACTCTTACAGTACAGATAATGTAGTTAGAGATGAGCGAATTTCATATTTTGTCAATTCGTTCACACTTCGTTTGGTGGTAAAAGGTGAATTGCGTTATGGATTCCGTTACCACGGACCATAACGCAATTCTATGATGGAATGCATAACGGAATGCCTTTAGAGGCATTCCGTTGTAATAGAAGTCTATGGGCTGCAAAACTGATCCGTTCCATTTCCATTATGCAGGAGAGGACTCCCCTCTTAAAGCATTCCGTTATGCATTCAGTCATAGAATTGCGTTATGGTCCGTGGTAACGGAATCCATAACGCAATTCACTTTTTACCACCAAACGAAGTGTGAACGAATTTCATAAGCGGGAATTCGCTCATCTCTAAAAGTACTATATGTGCTCTGCAGTCCTATGTAACACCACTGATAAGACAGTGGTAAGTCTCTGAGTACAGATGATGTAGTAGATGTTACCTGCAGTCCTGTGTAATATCACAGATAACACAGTGATAACTCTGTGAGTACAGATAATGTAGTAGATGTCATCTGCAGTCCTATGTAACACCACTGATAACACAGTGATAACTTTGAATACATCTAATTTAGTAGATGTCACCTGCAGTCCTATGTAACACCACTGATAACACAGTGATAACTCTGAATACATCTAATTTAGTAGATGTCACCTGCAGTCCTATGTAACACCACTGATAACACAGTGATAACTCTGAATACATCTAATTTAGTAGATGTCACCTGCAGTCCTATGTAACACCACTGATAACACAGTGATAACTCTGAATACATCTAATTTAGTAGATGTCACCTGCAGTGCTGTGTAACACGACTGATAACACAGTGATAACTCTTTGAGTCCAGATAATGTAGATGTTATCTGCAGTCCTATGTAACACCAAAGATAACACAGTGATAGCTCTGTGAGTACAGATAATGTTGTAAATGTCACCTGCAGTCCTATGAAACACCACAGATAACACAGTGACAACTGCAGTCCTATGTGCAGGCCTCAAAGCTGGCATCTTCTCCTCTTTCTTGACGCACTGCTGCTGCAACCTTCTCCTTTTCCGGTAGCAGCAGTGCGGCAAGAAGGAGGAGGGGTCACCAGCTTTGAGCCCAGCACAGAACGTGCTGACATCAGAACGTTATAAGCATTATTCCAAGGCTGAGCCTACAGTGGTGAGCGGGCCTACAGAGGCCTGAGTGAGGACACTGTAGAAGCTGCACGCCCACAGATTGGAGGGTACACTGCAAATAAGCCTGCTTTATATTTTTGGATGCAACAAGATGTTTCTTGCGTCTAATGGTTTTACCATATACTGTGGAATTGTTCTATTCTGGAGATCTGGACTCCATTTACTTTTTGTACATTTTGATCTAGTTACTGTCTCAGGGACATAGAGGTTTTCTGTGCACCCAACGTATTAGCCTGTGCGGACATGAACCACAATAATCTGATCAATTTATTCTGCATATGCAACGCCCTTATACCATGCGTCTGGGGTATCCCTTGGCCCTTAAGAGGTTTTTACGATATAAGTTGTCGTGATGCCAGTTGCAGTTAAGCATTGAGGACATGGAGTGTAGATGGTAGTGTTGATACCCAGGTGTAGGACTGCCAGAGTGGTGTACAGTGGCCTACAATCTCTCTGAAGGTGTTGTATGAACATGTCACGGTGCCCCTACATAGATATCCTTGGATCCCAGACGTGGTCAGGCAAAACAGTGCAAAAAGGGTTGACTAACTTGGATGATAAAGGGATAATTGAGTCCAGACTTGTAGTAACATTGAACACAGCTTTACTTGGCATAAACTTTCATCAAGGAACAATCTTCCAACTTTATCTTGGTCATCAGCAGGTCTTGGCATGAGCTCCTGGCAGGCAAACACTTCTGCCACAATTTCAGCTCTGTATACTATAGCTTTCTCAGCTCGGCTATGTTGGCTGGCTTAAATAGGAAGCTTTTCCACTTCTGCTGGAACTTAGCTTAGCTGTAGTCTGTCTCTTACTTTTAATCCTAGGAACTTCTTCCTGGCTTTAAGATTACTTAGCTTGGCAATGCAAGCCCAGGAGGGGACATGCAATCATATAGAACTCACAGGCAGGGCCTGTGGGCTCAGCAGAGCAGACGGTGCTCTGCTGGCCGACACACAGCCTTTCCCTTCCAGGGGCTGCTCTCAACTCACCACTCACTAACTAACTCCTCCCTCTTTAGAGAGGGGAATAGAATGAAAGAAGGGTTCCATTATATCTAGCACAGCTCTGCCAGGTTGCTGCCATCTGCTGGTGAACCTGGCACATTACACTTGAACAATCATTTGGAAGGAATTATGAATACACACATTGCAGGAAATGGCAATATACACTGCGTGCAGAATTATTAGGCAAATGAGTATTTTGACCACATCATCCTCTTTATGCATGTTGTCTTACTCCAAGCTGTATAGGCTCGAAAGCCTACTACCAATTAAGCATATTAGGTGATGTGCATCTCTGTAATGAGAAGGGGTGTGGTCTAATGACATCAACACCCTATATTAGGGGTGCATAATTATTAGGCAACTTCCTTTCCTTTGGCAAAATGGGTCAAAAGAAGGACTTGACAGGCTCAGAAAAGTCAAAAATAGTGAGATATCTTGCAGAGGGATGCAGCACTCTTAAAATTGCAAAGCTTCTGAAGCGTGATCATCGAACAATCAAGCGTTTCATTCAAAATAGTCAACAGGGTCGCAAGAAGCGTGTGGAAAAACCAAGGCGCAAAATAACTGCCCATGAACTGAGAAAAGTCAAGCGTGCAGCTGCCAAGATGCCACTTGCCACCAGTTTGGCCATATTTCAGAGCTGCAACATCACTGGAGTGCCCAAAAGCACAAGGTGTGCAATACTCAGAGTCATGACCAAGGTAAGAAAGGCTGAAAGACGACCACCACTGAACAAGACACACAAGCTGAAACGTCAAGACTGAGCCAAGAAATATCTCAAGACTGATTTTTCTAAGGTTTTATGGACTGATGAAATGAGAGTGAGTCTTGATGGGCCAGATGGATGGGCCCGTGGCTGGATTGGTAAAGGGCAGAGAGCTCCAGTCCGACTCAGATGCCAGCAAGGTGGAGGTGGAGTACTGGTTTGGGCTGGTATCATCAAAGATGAGCTTGTGGGGCCTTTTCGGGTTGAGGATGGAGTCAAGCTCAACTCCCAGTCCTACTGCCAGTTTCTGGAAGACACCTTCTTCAAGCAGTGGTACAGGAAGAAGTCTGCATCCTTCAAGAAAAACATGATTTTCATGCAGGACAATGCTACATCACACGCGTCCAAGTACTCCACAGCGTGGCTGGCAAGAAAGGGTATAAAAGAAGAAAATCTAATGACATGGCCTCCTTGTTCACCTGATCTGAACCCCATTGAGAACCTGTGGTCCATCATCAAATGTGAGATTTACAAGGAGGGAAAACAGTACACCTCTCTGAACAGTGTCTGGGAGGCTGTGGTTGCTGCTGCACGCAATGTTGATGGTGAACAGATCAAAACACTGACAGAATCCATGGATGGCAGGCTTTTGAGTGTCCTTGCAAAGAAAGGTGGCTATATTGGTCACTGATTTGTTTTTGTTTTGTTTTTGAATGTCAGAAATGTATATTTGTGAATGTTGAGATGTTATATTGGTTTCACTGGTAAAAATAAATAATTGAAATGGGTATATATTTGTTTTTTGTTAAGTTGCCTAATAATTATGCACAGTAATAGTCACCTGCACACACAGATATCCCCCTAAAATAGCTAAAACTAAAAACAAACTAAAAACTACTTCCAAAAATATTCAGCTTTGATATTAATGAGTTTTTTTGAGTTCATTGAGAACATGGTTGTTGTTCAATAATAAAATTAATCCTCAAAAATACAACTTGCCTAATAATTCTGCACTCCCTGTATATATATATGCAGGATGACACATGATGCACCAATAAAGATAGTGGGGCCCAAAAAGAGGTGGTAATGCCACTCTGGGGTATTACACATACACATTTGTAAAGTGTAACTGTTGTTTCATTAATCTTGTAATGCCGCACAACATATGCTTTTCATTCCCTGCCATATCACTGTTTTACATGTAGTTTGTCCCTGATGCCTCCCTGTAGTCTGGGTCTGACCAATCCCTCCCCTTTGCTGTTGTAGCTCATTCCTTTTTATTTGGTCACAGTATTCAAACATATTATTCGGCTCTCACAAAGAATTACTTCTTCACCTGCTAGTTTTGTGCAAACTTAATAAGAATTTTTGCCTGAAAATAAACCCCTATTGGATTCTCCATTCATGCCCTCTTCAACTGAGCTGACACTGACAAGGCTTCTTAGTGTGAGTACTGGTCAACTACAGACATACCTATAGAGACTGTCCCAAAGCCCCACACATGCAGCCAAGTTGAAGCCATTGAAGTTTTGACCCACAATCACTCAAACGCCGTGCCCCTCCAGCTTTGATCGGCTTTGCTCTGCTCTCCTCAGAGAGTGTGCAGTGTATGGATCCATAAACAGCACAACCAGCTCTCTAATTAGAAACAAGCAAAGCCAATCCAGGACAAAGGAGCACAATGCTCAGCAAAGCGGGGAGAGCCAGGTGCTTATGAATGTCGGGACTCTTGAGTACCATGCCCTCAGATATGACAGCTGGAGAACACTTGATGAAAGGATAGGTAACCTGTAAGCCTAAATCTGCCCACATACATTAGATAGATGTTAGTCGAACCCACTGATTTTGGCAGGACCATCTAATGTGTATGGGGACCTCCTGACTCCCTCAATGGCAGATTTCAGGGTAGATAATAACTGAACAGTTGGGTCCTTCATTTCTCAGGACAAAAAGCTGCTCCAGAAATTTTTGGCAGCAACTTCCACTCCCACCCCCTGTTGAGGACACATGCACATTCAACTGATCCAAGTGGCATGTGTATATGATATGCCTTAGTGTTTTTTGTCGTGACGCCAGTTTCATTCAATTAACAAGGGACAGAGTCCCCTTAAGTAGATGGTGTTGGTGGTACCCAGGTGTAGGCAGGCCAGAGTGGTGTAAGGGTAGCCTACAATGTCCATTTAGATGTGGCTGTGCACGAGTTACGGTGCTCTTACCTGGATATCCCAGAACCCCAGGCGTTGTCATCCGAAGCAGAGCAAGCGATAGTTGATAAAGGGGATGATGAAATAAAGGGAGTCCAGACTTGTGTTGGAGTTGATAACAGCTTTACTTTAATAAACTTTCATCAGAAAACAATCTTCCAACTTTGTCTTGGTTACCAGCAGGCTTTGGCATAAATTCTGTCAGGCAAACACACTCGGCTCTGCTAAATCTGTTGCTCTCTGGCTCTGCTGTGCTAACAGGATTAAATATGAAACTATTCCTTTCTGGTGTCCTTTACTTTCTGTAGTCTGGCTCTGTCTTTATCTTTATCGAAGGAACTTTACTCCTGGCTTGTAAAGGCTTGCAGCTTTGGCCTCCATGTCCAGCAGAGCTTAGGGGTGCTCTGCTGGCTTGCACACAGCCTTCCCATTAAAGGGGGTAAGGTAGACCTTCCCCTAGCAGGGGGTACTCTAAAACTGACTCCTAACTAGCTGAACTCCTCCCTTGAGGGAGCAAGCTAGATTGGAAAGAAGGTTCAATTCTAGACAAGGTAGCTCTTGGAGAAAAAGAGACAAAAGGAGACAGGAGGCCGCGCCTCGTGTGTGTGTCTGTATTACAGTCTAAATGCACTTTATACAAGATGCACTTACCATGTGTTGTTGTGTGGAGCCACAACAACTTTATAGAGCTTTTGCCGGTATTCTCCCGTCCAGCATGCGGGTTCCTGTACTGCTGCCAAGGTTCCTTTTCTCTGCCCCAGTTGTGGCAAGAGAGGTAAAATATTAGAGATAAAAGGAAAATTTTCTGAACCTTTTTTCGGCGCTGAACACAGGAGGCGTAGATGCTTCTTTAAAAGAAAAGTTGTTTTTTTATTATTTATGTCAACGAGTTTCAAGGGCGTACAGCCCTCTTCATCAGGACAATAAAAAGTATACATATACTTTTTATTGTCCTGATGAAGAGGGCTGTACGCCCTTGAAACGCGTTGACATAAATAATAAAAAAACAACTTTTCTTTTAAAGAAGCATCTACGCCTCCTGTGTTCAGCGCCGAAAAAAGGTTCAGAAAATTTTCCTTTTATCTCTAAGACAAGGTAGCTCTGCCATTACTGCCGCCATCTGCTGGGGAATCAGGCATATCATACTTGAACATAACATTTACATGGAAAACATCATGTACATTATACAGGACCTTTAAATTAATACATTTGATGACATTATATTAACCATAGCAGACAGTGGGGAGGTGTGGAAGGTGGTAATGCACCTCTGGGGCGTTACAGATATGCCATAAATGTCCCATAGGAGCAGGTCCCACGTCTGCGACCCGATCCTTTCTCAAGGGAGCCCTGAAGTAAATAGAGAGCACACTCAGCATGTCTGACATCTCCATTCACTGCTATGGGACTTCCAAAAATAGCTGATCAAGCCAGTTACAGGGACATAAAGTAAGGCTGTTGAGCCTCACTGCAGTGCTGATCTGGGTCTGCTAACACCCAGCAGCTCCTGCAGTTTCCAGACCCCAGCAATCACATGGGACCAGAGCAGGACGCGGCATTGCCACTGCCTGATTATTGAGCACTGTGTATACAGCGATGGGGATGAATGGACAGTAAAGAACCATCTCTGCCTTGACAGCTGTCAGTGACAATGGTTTCCCCACTCTTACAGTTGCACATCCAATTGCAGCTGCTAACTCTGCAAAGATATTAAGAAACATCCTTGCAAAGTTAAATGTGGACCACCACTACGTTTATAGTCTATGGAAGGTCCGCAACTGGTTAAATGAAAGTATGGTTAAACAATATTTTTACCACCCATAAAGTCATATAGCATGCATAATGCAGTAACATGATATTATAAAATGTTTTATTGACAGAGCAGAGCCAGATACAATTAGGAGATGACTCCATGGAAGCCAGATGCAGTTAATCATACACAGCAAATCAAGACCGGCTCATGTCAAGTGAAAGACAAAGCAGAAATGTAAATACTTCGCAGCACTGTGTGAGTGTGAATTATACAATGGCCCAAGTCCATCCACATTATTCATCTTTTTCTCAGAACCTCTCCAGGTCCTGCTCAAAATGAAATATTTCAGTTGTTTCTCACTGCGACAACCAGTGGGTTGGATTTTTTTTCATGTAGTGAAAGGAAAATTGGAGAAATAAGGACTACTTCCAATCAGCAGCATTGTCTCTAACACAGCAAATTCTTTCTTTTTTCTTCACCAGTAGACTGTAAAAAATCTGAATACTGACTACAGAGCTATCAAGGGGGGGGTGGGGGGGGGGGGGGGGCATGGTGTATAATTAGTGAAAATTCACCATTAGCGTATAAGTTGTGAGAACGGCATAAAAACACCTGTGCAACAGAATATTATAAAAAATATTTGCTGTGGTCTTTTCAAATGTTGGGAGATATGACATACTGTATACAAAGCAGCCTCAGGGGCAGTCTGAGCCAGGGTGGGGGATGCCACCCTCTTGAATGAGTCTTATATCGGTCCTTTTAGCCAAATTGCAATAAAAATAATGTATTTTTTTAGTCCATGTTCCTCTTTGGTATCGCCCCTGCTGCCTATTCTTTCAGTCCAGCTAATCCTGCATTCAGAGGTGGACTAACATGCTCAGTAGGTTCCCTGCTCCCTACAGTTCCCCTCAGTGCTGGTGTAGTGATCTTATAATAAAGTAGGAGAAGTTGTCACCTTTCATGTATTCATCTTTACGAGTGGCGTGCCTGGCGGGGGGGGGGGTGTCGCGGTCCGCCCCGGGTGCCAGCCCTCAGAGGGGCACGAGAGCACATAGTTCCCTGCCCCGCCGCCGATCACTGCCATAGGCTTCAGGCCTAGTAGGCCTGAGGCCTATGCGGTAGTGAAATCCCAGCGCAGGCGTGCATGATGAAGTGATCGCGCGTGCATGTGCCTGGACTCCGCATCACAGTAAAGTGTGCGCGCCTTCCTCTGCGAGCAAGCGCCTGGACATAGTTTTTAACTTTTTCTTTATTTTTTTGTTTTTTTTATTTCATGTGCCAACTTTGAGGGACACAGGAGGACATGTGGGGGGAAAATATTATGGTGGAATACTGTGTGCGGGCAAATTACTATAGGGCGCAATGTGGGGGAAACTACTGTGTGGGGCAAATTACTATATGGGGGCAGTGTGGGGGAAACTACTGTGTGGGGGCAGTGTGGGGGAAACTACTGTGTGGGGGAAACTACTGTGGGGGGCAGTGTGGGGGACACTACTGTGTGGGGGAAACTACTGTGTAGGGGCAGTGTGGGGGAAATTACTGTGGGGGGCAGTGTGGGGAAAACTACTGTGTGGGGGAAATTACTGTGGGGGGCAGTGTGGGGGACACTACTGTATGGGGGCAGTGTGGGGGAAATTACTGTATGGGGGAAATTACTGTGTGGGGGAAATTACTGTATGGGGGCAGTGTGGGGGAAACTACTGTGTGGGGGAAATTACTGTGGGGGGCAGTGTGGGGGACACTACTGTATGGGGGCAGTGTGGGGGAAATGACTGTATGGGGGAAATTACTGTGTGGGGGAAATTACTGTATGGGGCAGTGTGGGGGAAATTACTGTATGGGGCAGTGTGGGAGAAATTACTGTGTGGGGGCAGTGTGGGGGGAATTATTGTGGGGAGGCAGTGTGGGGGGGGATTACTGTGGGGGGCAGTGTGTGGGAAATTAATGTGGGGGGCAGTGTGGAGGAAACTACTCTATGGGGGCAGTGTGGGGGAGATTACTGTGTGGGGGAAATTACTATATGGGGCAGTGCGGGATAAATTACTGTGTGGGGGCAGTGTGGGGGAAACTACTGTGTGGGGACAGTGTGGGGTAAACTACTGTGTGGGGGGCAGTGTGGGGGAAACTACTGTGTGGGGGCAGTGTGGGGGAAATTACTGTGGGGGGCAGTGTGGGGACACTACTGTGTGGTGGCAGTGTGTGGGAAATTACTGTATGGGGAAATTACTGTGTGGGGCAGTGTGGGGGACAGTGCTGTGTGTGGGAAATTACTGTATGGGGAATTACTGTATGGGGCAGTGTGGGGGAAATTACTGTATGGGGCAGTGTGAGGGAAATTACTGTCGGGGCAGTGTGTGGGAAACTACTGTATGGGGGCAGTGTGGGGGAAATTACTGTGTGGGGGAAGTGTGGGAGAAATTACTGTGTGGGGGCAGTGTGGGGGAAATTACTGTGTGGGGGAAGTGTGGGAGAAATTACTGTGTGGGGGCAGTGTGGGGGAAATTACTGTGGGGGCAGTGTTGGGGAATTTACTGTGGAGGCAGTGTGGGGAAAACTACTGTATAGGGTCAGTGTGGAGGAGATTACTGTGTTGGGGAATTTACTGTGTGGGGGCAGTGGGGGAGAAATTACTGTGTGGGGGCAGTGTGGGGGAAATTACTGTGTGGGGATAGTGTGGGGGAAATTACTGTGTGGGGACAGTGTGGGGGAAATTACTGTGTGGGGGCAGTGTGGGGGACCCTACTGTGTGGGGGCAATGTGGGAGAAATTACTGTATGGGGAAATTACTGTGTGTGTGGAAATTACTGTGTGGGGGCAGTGTGAGGGAAACTGCTGTGTGGGGGAAATTACTGTATGGGGCAGTGTGGGGAAAATTACTGTATGGGGCAGTGTGGAGGAAATTGCTGTTGGGGCAGTGTGGGGAAAATTACTGTGCGGGCAGTGTGGGGGAAACTACTGTATGGGGGCGGTGTGGGGGAAATTACTGTGTGGGGCAAATTACTATATGGGGCAGTGTGGGGGAAATAACTGTGCGGGGGCAAATTACTATGGGGATTACTATGTGGGTGCAGTGTGGGGAAAATTACTATGTGGGGGCAGAGTGGGGTGCGTTGTTATTGGGGAGGCACTGTAGGGGCAATTTATTTCTGGGGACACTATACAGGGATTATTACCTGGAGCACAATTTAGGGTGTTGTTATTACTGGGGGCACTCTAGGGGACATTATAGCTGCTGTGGACACTATAGGGACATTTGGGGTAATTTATTAAACTGGTGTAAAGTAGAACTGGCTTAGTTGCCCATAGCAGCCAATCAGATTCCACCTTTCATATTTTACAGCTCTTTTGGAAATCCAGTTCTACTTTTCACCAGTTTGATAAATGACCCCAATTATGTCTACTGGGGTCACTATTTTTTCAGCAGTATAGTACCTGGGGCATTGGGGAGCACAACGGGCACAGTATTGGGGGTGGCAGCAGGATGACACTGTGGGGACACCAGGATTGGGGAGGGGGGGTTGATGGAAAAACTGAGAAATCTAACATGTCTGTGTTACAAACTCTATAGAGACGAGATGCAGCTGAAAGAATATTTCATGGCGGTCTAACGAAGAAGAGGAAAGAGAAGGTCTACATGACAGGAGATGTCCCTGGATGTAAGAGGTATGTGATCAAGTATTGGGGGAAGGGGGATGCCAGAAAAAGGACCTGCCCCAGGTGCCAAACACCATAGGCACGCCACTGATCTCTGTTACTATATTTGTAGGCTTGTATTGCTATATCGCTGTCTAGACAGTGGAGAAGGGAATTGGGGGGCATTACATAACAAATGTAGATCTGGAGCTACTGTATATGTTAGAGACTATTTTCTATGTGTAAGACCCCAGAGTTGTGTTACTGCTCGCCTCTACTTTTTTCTAAGAAGCCTGTATATTGTCATCTGATGTAATTTATATTATGTCTTCACAAATATGCATTGTTCTTGTAATTTTCCAGGTTCACCAGCAGGTGGCAGCGACGCATTGGCCAGGTACAAGTGCTAGTTTAGTGAATCTAGGCTGGAATGGATTATTCCAGCTTAGCTCCCCCTCTATGAGCGAAGTGGGCTGTTTCTACATCATGCAGCATGGGTGGAGAAGGAAGTTAGAGTCAGTGTAGCCTCCCCCCTTCTAGGGGAAGGCTGTGTGATAGCGTTCAGGAGTTCCCCTGCATAGGGAAGACAGCAAGGATCTTGTCTCGGCTGAGACTTGATCATATTCCCAGTCTGAGCACTTTCAGCCTCAGCTGGATAAAAAGAAGCAAAAACTGCAGACAACCTCCAGAGTTCCAGGAAGAAAGGATCCCCTGAGAATCTATCTGTGAGTTAAATCCAGAGACAAGTGCCAGTTTAGTGAATCTAGGCTGGAATGGATTATTCCAGCTTAGCTCCCCCTCTGTGAGCGAAGTGGGCTGTTCCTACATCCTGCAGCATGGGTGGAGAAGAAAGTTAGAGTCAGTGTAGCCTCCCCCCTGCTAGGGGAAGACTGTGTGATAGCGTTAAGGAGTTCCCCTGCAGAAACTGTAGACAACCTCCAGAGTTCCAGGAAGAAAGCATCCTGTGAATCTATCTGTGAGTAAAGTCCAGAGACCTAGGAGAAGCCATTCCTCCTCAGCTAGTCTGTCCCCATACAGCAGAAGTTATAGAAAAGTGCAGAAGATTAATTCCTGCCACAATTTCAGAGCTACCAAGCATACAACTTATCCTGTAAGCTCCAGATTTAAAGCAGAAGCATTCATTTCCAATCATTGCTAAAACCTGCTGGGACCAGAGACCAAAGCTGTATACTGCTTGGATACAAGTTATCTTCAGTAAAGAAATGTTTGAACTTCATCTAAAGGTCTGGACATCATTTACTCTGCAAAATTCCTCTATTACTCCTACTAACACTACACTCAAATTTATTGCAAGTGAGCCAGGAGCCAGTAGTCCAGCCGTGGCCAGGTAGGAGACACCGTTGACACAATTACCACTACCCTATAGAGACATTATAGGCTATTACACCACTCTGGCATTCCTAATCTGGGACGTGCGTTATAACACCTTGGAAGGCCCCCGGGGTAGTATCCTGCGCACGCTGCAATTGGTGACACGACAAATACAGAACTTTAAATACCTGTATCCTGGCCCACTGCATATGCAGGGGAGGAAAGAGTTAACAAGGGCTTATTGCAACACATCCTGGGAGATGCAAGTGTTAGATGAGCTGCTGCCCACTCACAGAAAGGAAAGAAAGTCCTCTAGACATGTGGGTTAACAGAATAAGGTGAAAATTACCCTGCTGCGTTTTTTTTTTTTTTTCATTGATACAGTTAACATAATGGTGTGCATTGCTCAGGATAGTTTTATTTTTTAATATGGCCTTTAAGTTGGGACAGATGGAGCCTATTGACCAAACCAAAGGTGGTAACATTATTCCTCAATAAGTATGTTTTCTGCTATTTTATATGATTTACAAACCAAAAGGTCAAAGTGTTTTTTTTGTTTTTTTTTATAAATCTCCACATAGTACTTTACCTGACTGCAAAATGTGTATATAAAGCATTCTGTTTGCAAGAGCCAAGACATAAGGAACAGATGAGAAATTCAAAGTAATTATTAGGGGGGTTTTTTGGTACAGCTTCATGTGCTAGAATTCAAAGAATCTGTTTTTTAAAGCCATGGCAGGCTTAGCTGCTCATCAAGGCTGAGAATACAAAGGTATACAAAAATGTCTTTGAGTAAGCAGAAAATCATATCCATCACAAAGTAGGCACAAGAAGGTCTGGAGAGGGCCAAACAGGGTGTTTATGGGCTGATAAAGCAGAATGTTATCACTGCAAGCTCTCAGAATCTCTAACTCACTTGAACCTGAAGCATCGCTAACACAAGCGGAGGCGGACTGACAACTCATGGGGCCAGCCGGGCAATAGGAGATTATGGGGCCCCTGTTTCCCCACCCACCCTCAAGCCACACCCACACACAGCCCCACCCACATATCACGCCGCCCACATCACCTACACTTAGTACAGAATTTCTCTTCACTATGTTCAAAATAAATGTTTAAATTATTAATAATAAAAATAAATAAAAATCACGCCCTCCACCACAGCACAAGTGTATCAGCACATAGCTCCACAGCAATACAACTCAAAGTAATGTGCGATGTGCAAGTACATCACAGATCACCTCAGCAATAACATTTATAGAAAAGTGCAGTGTGTGAGTATCGCAAGCTCTAGTCTACAGCAATATAAGTCATAGGAATGTGCAGTGTGTGAGTATATCATAGCCAACCCACTGCTGTCCCATAGGGAAGCATTGAGAGGCTATTGCGCATGCGTGGCTTCATAGAGATGCTTTGAATTAATGCATTTCTATGAGGAGTGTTTAGCGTGAGTAGGAAGCACCTCTAGTGGCCGTCTGATGAGTTGCCGCTAGAGGTGTTCCTTGGCAGTAATATAAATACTACAAAGAAAAAATGTGGGGGATTCAATCAGCACAACCCTATATGTAGGTGCACATTGCTATGGCGAAATACATATACAAAGAAAAAGACAATGGCACTCTGCAACCAGCACTCTGCCCTGCCTCTATGCTGGATGAGGCATTGGTGTACATTTTGGCCAAAGCGTAATAAGCCACTCACCACGTCAAGGTCGCCTCTGGAGTGGTCCCTAACACTAGTTCCTACCTGTTTGTGGGCCATGACAGCCACACAAAGTCCAGGGAATTTCTAAATACTGGCTTTTTTTCTGAAAAGGCAGTGTTTACTTTAAAAAGCTTGCAGAGACATGCTATAGACACCAGAACTAATGCGTTTAGGTGTTGTGGTTGTGGTGACTATAGTGTCCCTTAATATATATTAAAAAAAAAGAATCAGCACACATATATCAAATAAAATGGCTGTATCATTATTCGAAAAATTAAAAAAGCACAACTTCTGACACAAACACAGTACAGATTATTAAATCACCTATTGTGACACAACAAAAAGGAGTGCATGACACACCAATGTGAAAAAATGCGAATCAATTTTATTAATATATCCATAAAAGACGTACATGATGCATAATATATATAGGTAAATGAGCAGGGACTACCACAATCCTACATCACCCTACTGTCTGCCCAAACTGATGGATAGCAATGCTTTAATCTCTATGCATAGTGCAAATAAGTGGCCAAATATCCGAATCGATGTAATGCCACATAAACAAGAGATCTATTTGGGTTATGTTCGTGCCTCAAATAACTAATGAGCAATACTACCTAGGTCACAGACTACAAGTCAAAAATGCCAGGTAGTGCATGAAAAGATGAGGCTACATACCAGCAGGACTGGGACAGACACCAGGGCAATGGCGCTCCTCGACGCGCGTTTCGCGTGTTGTTCGCTTACTCAGGAGCAGTTTGACCTTCTCATTCAAAGAGTTTTCTTTATTTTCATGACTATGAAGGCATCAAAACTATGAATTAACACATGTGGAATTATATACATAACAAACAAGTGTGAAACAACTGAAAATATGTCATATTCTAGGTTCTTCAAAGTAGCCACCTTTTGCTTTGATTACTGCTTTGCACACTCTTGGCATTCTCTTGATGAGCTTCAAGAGGTAGTCCCCTGAAATGGTCTTCCAACAGTCTTGAAGGAGTTCCCAGAGATGCTTAGCACTTGTTGGCCCTTTTGCCTTCACTCTGCGGTCCAGCTCACCCCAAACCATCTTGATTGGGTTCAGGTCCGGTGACTGTGGAGGCCAGGTCATCTGGCGCAGCACCCCATCACTCTCCTTCATGGTCAAATAGCCCTTACTTTCAAAGTTTTCCCAATTTTTCAGCTGAGTGACTGACCTTCATTTCTTAAAGTAATGATTAGGGATGAGCGAACCCGAACTGTATAGTTCGGGTTCGTACCGAATTTTGGGGTGTCCGTGACACGGACCCGAACCCGAACATTTTCGTAAAAGTCCGGGTTCGGGTTCGGTGTTCGGCGCTTTCTTGGCGCTTTTTGAAAGGCTGCAAAGCAGCCAATAAACAAGCGTTATACTACTTGCCCCAAGAGGCCATCACAGCCTTGCCTACTATTGGCATGGCTGTGATTGGCCAGTGCAGCATGTGACCCAGCTTCTATATAAGCTTGGGTCACGTAGCGCTGCACGTCACTCTGCTGATTCAAGCATAGGGAGAGGTTGCAGCTGCGACGTTAGGGCGAGATTAGGCAGATTAACTCCTCCAAAAGACTTCATTCTGTGATAGATCTGCAGCTGTGGATCATTGAAGTGCTAATATCGACTTGCTCACTTTTTTTAGGCTGCCCAGAGCGTTTTTAGATCACTTTTTTCTGGGGTGATCGGCGGCCATTTTGTGACTTGTGGTGCGCCAGCACAAGCTATCACCAAGTGTATTTAACCATCAATAGGGTGGTTATTTTGTGCTATATCCTACATCAGCTGCAGGCTGAGCCTGTGTCACCGAAGTGCATTTAACCATCAACAGTCTGGTTATTTTTTGGCCATATACTACATCTGGTGCAGGCTGAGCCTGTGTCACCCAAGTGCATTTAACCATCAATAGTGTGGTTATTTTTTGGCCATATAATACATCAGGGGCAAGTTGAGCCTGTCACCCAGCGCCTAAAAAATAGACCTGACATTTCTATTCAACCAAATTTGTACTGTTTTAGCTGGTCAAGTTATTTGTAGTGACCGTAAAAGCACAGTTTTTGTTCTGGGTTGAAAAACCATTCCCAAATTTGCCATTCTCAAAATAACTAGTTTCTGCTATATGAGGCCTACTTGAAATCTATACCAAAAAGGATATCTTACATTGAAGGTGCTGATAGTGTCATTCAGAAAAACCTAAGACACACGCTACCGTGCAGATAGAAGTCTAATTCTGTGATTAAACCTATACCTGTCACACAGCGCAAAAAAAAAACAGGCCTCACATTTGTATTCAACCAAATCTGTACTGTTTTAGCTGGTCAAGTTATTTGTAGTGACCGTAAAAGCACATTTTTTGTTCTGGGTTGAAAAACTATTCCCAAATTTGCCATTCTCAAAATTGTGGTGAACGGGAACAATGAGGAAAACATCTAATAAGAGACGCGGACGCGGACGTGGACGTGGACATGGTCGTGGTGGTGTTAGTGGACCCTCTGGTGCTGGGAGAGGACGTGGCCGTTCTGCCACAGCCACACGTCCTAGTGTACCAACTACCTCAGGTCCCAGTATCCGCCAGAATTTACAGCCATATTTGGTGGGGCACAATGCCGTTCTAAGGATGGTAAGGCCTGAGCAGGTACAGGCATTAGTCAATTGGGTGGCCGACAGTGCATCCAGCACGTTCACATTATCTCCCACCCAGTCTTCTGCAGAAAGCGCACAGATGGCGCATGAAAACCAAGCCCATCAGTCTGTCACATCACCCCCATCACCCCCATGCATATCAGGGAAACTGTCTGAGCCTCAAGTTATGCAGCAGTCTCTTATGCTGTTTGAAGACTCTGCTGCCAGGGTTTCCCAAGGGCATCCACCTAGCTCTTCCCCAGGGGTGGAAGAGATAGAATGCACTAACGCACAACCACTTATGTTTCCTGATGATGAGGACATGGGAATACCACCTCAGCACGTCTCTGATGATGACGAAACACAGGTGCCAACTGCTGCGTCTTTCTGCAGTGTGCAGACTGAACAGGAGGTCAGGGATCAAGACTGGGTGGAAGACGATGCAGGGTACGATGAGGTCCTAGACCCCACATGGAATGAAGGTCGTGCCACTGACTTTCACAATTCGGAGGAAGAGGCAGTGGTGAGACCGAGCCAACAGCGTAGCAAAAGAGGGAGCAGTGGGCAAAATCAGAACACCCGCCGCCAAGAGACTCCGCCTGCTACTGACCGCCGCCATCTGGGACCAAGCACCCCAAAGGGAACTTCAAGGAGTTCCCTGGCATGGCACTTCTTCAAACAATGTGCTGACGACAAGACCCGAGTGGTTTGCACGCTGTGCCATCAGAGCCTGAAGCGAGGCATTAACGTTCTGAACCTTAGCACAACCTGCATGACCAGGCACTTGCATGCAAAGCATGAACTGCAGTGGAGTAAACACCTTAAAAACAAGGAAGTCACTCAGGCTCCCCCTGCTACCTCTTCTGCTGCTGCCGCCTCGGCCTCTTCTGCTGCTGCTGCCGCCGCCTCGGCCTCTTCCTCTGCCTCTGGAGGAACGTTGGCACCTGCCGCCCAGCAAACATGGGATGTACCACCAACACCACCATCTGCGTCACCAAGCATCTCAACCATGTCACACGGCAGCGTTCAGCTCTCCATCTCACAAACATTTGAGAGAAAGCGTAAATTCCCACCTAGCCACCCTCGATCCCTGGCCCTGAATGCCAGCATTTCTAAACTACTGGCCTATGAAATGCTGTCATTTAGGCTGGTGGACACACACAGCTTCAAACAGCTCATGTCACTTGCTGTCCCACAGTATGTTGTTCCCAGCCGCCACTACTTCTCCAAGAGAGCCGTGCCTTCCCTGCACAAACAAGTGTCCGATAAAATCAAGTGTGCACTGCGCAACGCCATCTGTGGCAAGGTCCACCTAACCACAGATATGTGGACCAGTAAGCACGGCCAGGGACGCTATATCTCCCTAACTGCACACTGGGTAAATGTAGTGGCGGCTGGGCCCCAGGCGGAGAGCTGTTTGGCGCACATCCTTCCGCCGCCAAGGATCGCAGGGCAACATTCTTTGCCTCCTGTCTCCTCCTCCTCCTACTCAGCTTCCTCCTCCTCTTCTTCCACCTGCTCATCCAGTCAGCCACACACCTTCAGCACAGCCCGGGGTAAACGTCAGCAGGCCATTCTGAAACTCATATGTTTGGGGGACAGGCCCCACACCGCACAGGAGTTGTGGCGGGGTATAGAACAACAGACCGACGAGTGGTTGCTGCCGATGAGCCTCAAGCCCGGCCTGGTGGTGTGCGATAATGGGCGAAATCTCGTTGCAGCTCTGGGACTAGCCGGTTTGACGCACATCCCTTGCCTGGCGCATGTGCTGAATTTGGTGGTGCAGAAGTTCATTCGCAACTACCCCGACATGTCAGAGCTGCTGCATAAAGTGCGGGCCGTCTGTTCGTGCTTCCGGCGTTCAGACCCTGCCGCTGCTCGCCTGTCTCCGCTACAGCGTAACTTCGGCCTTCCCGCTCACCGCCTCATATGCGACGTACCCACCAGGTGGAACTCCACCTTGCATATGCTGGACAGACTGTGCGAGCAGCAGCAGGCCATAGTGGAGTTTCAGCTGCAGCACGCACGGGTCAGTCGCACTGCGGATCAGACACACTTCACCACCAATGACTGGGCCTCCATGCGAGACCTGTGTGCCCTGTTGCGTTGTTTCGAGTACTCCACCAACATGGCCAGTGGCGATGACGCCGTTATCAGCGTTACAATACCACTTCTATGTCTCCTTGAGAAAAAACTTAGGGCGATGATGGAAGAGGAGGTGGCCCAGGAGGAAGAGGAGGAAGAGGGGTCATTTTTAGCACTTTCAGGCCAGTCTCTTCGAAGTGACTCAGAGGGAGGTTTTTTGCAACAGCAGAGGCCAGGTACAAATGTGGCCAGACAGGGCCCACTACTGGAGGACGAGGAGGACGAGGATGAGGAGGAGGTGGAGGAGGATGAGGATGAAGCATGTTCACAGCGGGGTGGCACCCAACGCAGCTCGGGCCCATCACTGGTGCGTGGCTGGGGGGAAACACAGGACGATGACGATACGCCTCCCACAGAGGACAGCTTGTCCTTACCTCTGGGCAGCCTGGCACACATGAGCGACTACATGCTGCAGTGCCTGCGCAACGACAGCAGAGTTGCCCACATTTTAACGTGTGCGGACTACTGGGTTGCCACCCTGCTGGATCCCCGGTACAAAGACAATGTGCCCACCTTACTTCCTACACTGGAGCGTGATAGGAAGATGCGCGAGTACAAGCGCACGTTGGTAGACGCGCTACTGAGAGCATTCCCAAATGTCACAGGGGAACCAGTGGAAGCCCAAGGCGAAGGCAGAGGAGGAGCAAGAGGTCGCCAACGCAGCTGTGTCACGGCCAGCTCCTCTGAGGGCAGGGTTAGCATGGCAGAGATGTGGAAAAGTTTTGTCACCACGCCACAGCTAACTGCACCACCACCTGATACGGAACGTGTTAGCAGGAGGCAACATTTCACTAACATGGTGGAACAGTACCTGTGCACACCCCTCCACGTACTGACTGATGGTTCGGCCCCATTCAACTTCTGGGTCTCCAAATTGTCCACGTGGCCAGAGCTAGCCTTTTATGCCTTGGAGGTGCTGGCCTGCCCGGCGGCCAGCGTTTTGTCTGAACGTGTATTCAGCGCGGCAGGGGGCGTCATTACAGACAAACGCAGCCGCCTGTCTACAGCCAATGTGGACAAGCTGACGTTCATAAAAATGAACCAGGCATGGATCCCACAGGACCTGTCCATCCCTTGTGCAGATTAGATATTAACTACCTCCCCTTAACAATATATTATTCTACTCCAGGGCACTTCCTCATTCAATACTATTTTTATTTTCATTTTACCATTATATTGCGGGGCAACCAAAGTTGAATGAACCTCTCCTCTGTCTGGGTGCCGGGGCCTAAATGTGTGACAGTGGCCTGTTCCAGTGGTGGGTGACGTGAAGCCTGATTCTCTGCTATGACATGAAGACAGATTCTGTGCTGACATAAGGCCAGATTCTCTGTTACGGGACCTCTCTCCTCTGCCTGGGTGCCTGGGCCTAAATATGTGACAGTGGCCTGTTCCAGTGGTGGGTGACGTGAAGCCTGATTCTCTGCTATGACATGAAGACTGATTCTGCACTGACATAAGGCCAGATTCTCTGTTACGGGACCTCTCTCCTCTGCCTGGGTGCCTGGGCCTAAATGTGTGACAGTGGCCTGTTCCAGTGGTGGGTGACGTGAAGCCTGATTCTCTGCTATGACATGAAGACTGATTCTGCGCTGACATGAAGCCAGATTCTCTGCTATGGCATGAAGAGACTGATTCTCTGCTGACATGAAGCCAGATTCTTTGCTATGGCATGAAGAGACTGATTCTCTGCTGACGTGAAGCCAGATTCTCTGCTATGGGACCTCTGTCCAATTGATATTGGTTAATTTTATTTATTTTTTATTTTTATTTTAATTCATTTCCCTATCCACATTTGTTTGCAGGGGATTTACCTACATGTTGCTGCCTTTTGCAGCCCTCTAGCTCTTTCCTGGGCTGTTTTACAGCCTTTTTAGTGCCCAAAAGTTCGGGTCCCCATTGACTTCAATGGGGTTCGGGTTCGGGACGAAGTTCGGGTCGGGTTCGGATCCCGAACCCGAACATTTCCGGGAAGTTCGGCCGAACTTCTCGAACCCGAACATCCAGGTGTTCGCTCAACTCTAGTAATGATGGCCACTCGTTTTTCTTTACTTAGCTGCTTTTTTCTTGCCATAATACAAATTCTAACAGTCTATTCAGTAGGACTATCAGCTGTGTATCCACCTGACTTCTTCTCAACGCAACTGATGGTCCCAACCCCATTTATAAGGCAAGAAATCCCACTTATTAAACCTGACAGGGCACACCTGTGAAGTGAAAACCATTTCAGGGGACTACCTCTTGAAGCTCATCATGAAATGCCAATAGTGTGCAAAGCAGTAATCAAAGCAAAAGGTGGCTACTTTGAAGAACCTAGAATATGCCATATTTTCAGTTGTTTCACACTTGTTTGTTATGTATATAATTCCACATGTGTTAATTCATAGTTTTGATGCCTTCAGTGTGAATCTACAATTTTCATAGTCATGAAAATAAAGAAAACTCTTTAAATGAGAAGGTGTGTCCAAACTTTTGGTCTGTACTGTATATAGTATTTTACAGATTACTTTTTTTTTTTACAATGTGCAGAAAGTACTGTATCCCTACACCCACTCCTCCCTCCCCCTTCTCCAACCACACAGCATCCTTACTCACATAAAACAAGTAATATATAATATAGCTTACAGTGAATTACTGTAAATACTTACAGTTCTGAAGACTCCAGCAGGCTCAGGATCAGTGCTCTGGGCAGTGGGCAGCAGGGCTCAGGGCCTGGAAGACGCACTTAAGTTTTAGAGGGGGACAATAAGAAAAAAAAAAAATTTCATTACACCTCAGGTCACACCACCAATCAGACCCCCAATGTTAATCAGACCTCAGCTGACAGCCCCCATCAGACCCCCAATGTTAATAAGACCCCAACAAGATCTCAAATCAGACCCCCCAATCAGACCTCAGCTCAGGCCCCAATGTAAATGACCCCCAATCAGACCTCAGTTGAGAGACCCATGCCTCTCATCACCCCATATCAGCCCCCATGCCTCTCATTAGCCCCCATAATCAGCCCTTATGCCTCTCAGCCCCCATAATCATCCCTTATGCCTCTCATCAGCCCCCATTATCAGCCCTTATGACTCTCAGCCCCCATTATCATCCCTTATGCCTCTCATCAGCCCCCATTATCAGCCCTTATGACTCTCAGCCCCCATTATCATCCCTTATGCCTCTCATCAGCCCCCATTATGCCTCTCAGGCCCCCCATTATGCCTCTCAGGCCCCCCGTTATGCCTCTCAGTCAGCCCCCATTATGCCTCTTAGCCAGTCCCCATTATGCCTCTCAGCCAGCCCCCATTATGCGCCTCTCAGGCCCCCCATTATGCCTCTCAGGCCCCCCATTATGCCTCAACCCCCGGCAGCCTGGCCATTATGCCCCCAGCAAAAAATAAATAAAACACTTACCTTTCCTGCTCCTGGACTCTGCCGCTCCTCACCGGCACCGCAATCTTCTTCCTCCTGCTGTCAGCTGGCGCGCACAGTGTGACGTCACAGAGCGACTCACGCTGTGCGTAGCCCTGCACAGCAGACAGCTGAGGACCAGGAAGCGGTGAGTACCGACCCTACACTGCTTCCCGGTCCTCCGGTACTAATCAGCTCTTCCAAAATGGAAGCGCAGATTAGTATTCACGGTGAGTCCTTCACTATGCGAGCCATGCTGCTCGCATAGTGAAGGATAGGATCTGGACACACACGGAGCCGGCGGAGTAGAGGCAGCGGCCAGCGGGGCCTGACGGGGCCCCCTAGTGGCCGCGGGCTCTCGGTCCATTCCCGAGGGCCCGAATGGTCAGTGCGCCCCTGGACACAAGGAAATGAGGCAGTGACATCTGCTTAGTAGCAAAGGGTTCATTAATGTCCTTAGGAAACTAGACTGAGGGTGAAGATCTTATCTGCAGGACACTGTACTGGTTAAACGCCATCTAATAATTAGGTAGCAGCATTTGCATGTGGAGATTCTCCACTTAGGTATATCGAGAAAGATATTGGCAGGATCTAGGGGATTCCTATTCACCAGAAAAAGGGAAAATCCCAAAAATGTAATTTATGGCATATCCAATAAATGGTGAGATCACACATAGCAGACACAGAGAAGCCAAAAATGCATGGGCAAGCAGTTTTAGTGCAAAATGGTTGACCTATCAAATTGATTGTTAATGCTTGTGCAGTTTTTTCAGATGAATCACGTAAAACGGCGCTTGTCATTTCATACATCAAATTCAGTACACTAGTGAGGAAAACAGGATGGGGAACAAGAATATAGTGGATCACATCACCCTAATATTATTTTTTATGTGCACTTATATAACACTACTATATTCCACAATGCTTTACAGGCATTAGCATCAGGCGGTCCCCAATAGGGTTCACAGTCTAATTTTCCTATTAGTATGTTCTTGGAGTGTGGGAAGAAACTGGAGTACGCAGAGGAAATCCACACAAACACAGAGAGAACATACAAACTCCATGCAGAGGTTGTCCTTGGTTGGGTTTGAATCCAGGACCCCAGCGCTGCATGGCACCGGTGCTAACCACTGAGCCACTGTGCTGCTAGCTTGCAGTCAGCCTCAAAACCAGTCAGGAGGGAGGATATTGACTGGTCTATTAGGCACTATGTAAGGTCCCAAGCAGAGACGCCATTCAGAGCTCAGCCACTGATGTTATGGGATGTGTCTGTCACAGACACAGCAATTAGACACACAAGACAGCGGGTTTAATGTCTTACAAGGACTATGTTAGGGATAGAGAAGATTTAACTAGGTAGATTGAATTACCTGATAGAAAAAGTTGTTTAGCACTAAGGACAGGATAGGTTGAGTTAGTGTTATTATGGAGGGAGCTGTAAATATATATACTGTATATAGTCAGTTCTCTTTATCACGTCCAGTTTTTTCTTTGCAAAAAACTGTTGCAAAGCTTCTACAGCTAATCATTTTACAATAGGTGTGTTTTCCAGTGCCACCAGCAGAGTATATGTTTACCATAAAGATTGTGCAATTTTAACCAAAAAAAATGGTTGCAAAGCTTCTATAGTTAATATGTAATTGTATTTTCCAGTGTTACTAGCTGTATATATTTTGCTCAGCTGCTGCGCAGTCAAGCCTTTTTTTCCAAAAACCTGTTGAAAATTTTCTACAGATAATAATTTTACAAATAAGCGTCACCAGCAGGGTATGTTTTGGCCTTAGAGGTTGTCTAATTGCACCTTTTCATTTTTTTTTTTTTTTTAAACTGTTGCAAATTTTCTGTTCAGAACAAGCCACAGTTTTTTTTCTGATACTACTGTGTACGTGTGTGCGTGTGTGTGTGTGTGTGTGTATAAACGGAACTGTGCCATTCCAAGCTATCTCTACTGAATAGATGTTACTTTATTCACCAATGTAATGCTTGTTTCGTTTATTTTTGTTCAATTTTGATGGGGTCTGGAAGCTAGAGCCTTTCACTGTGTGCACCACCGCAAAATGAACTGTAGATGAATATCACCAACTGAGGAAGATCTAGAGTGATCATGTTCATTTATGTTTTAACTATAAACACAGGCAGGCCTCTGCCCCCTTTAAGGCATAATTTTTGGACTGCTTGTTCAGAACAAGACACTGCTTATTCCGATATTACAGTGTGTGTAAAAACACTGCCAGGCATCTATCCTCTACAAGAGATCATTTTTGAAATTTTTCTTTTATTTTAAAAAGTATTAAAAAATTCTACTGCGCAGTGTTTTATTAAACAGACTGTTTGTTAACACAGTTTACCCATAACTATATATTTATCACTGTCACTTTGACATTACTAATGCTGGCTTTGTGTTAAAAAGCTTGAAAAGGGATAGAGAGAGAAAGAGAGAAAAAAAAATTAAAAAAACCTGCTTTAATGAACAGAAATAGCTAGGGGCAGACTGTGAACTTAAAAGTGGCCCTGGAAAAAAACCTTTAAAGTGGCCCCATGCTGTAGGCAGATCCAGATTAACAGAAGGTGGGACAAGACAAGTAGGCAGGGACAACAGAATTAACCAGGGGCCAGCAGTACCTTAGTGCAGCACAAAACTCGTTTCCAGCCAACCCAAATACCACCGTGCAGCATACAATACTGCGGCTTGTGTCACAGTATTCAACTGTATCACTGCCCTGAGGATGGTGATACAGTTGAATTCAGAAGGGAAAGTATGGATGCTGGCCAGTGGCATAAGTACCTGATGCTCCTAGTATAAATTAATGCTGAGAGCGTCAGATCGTTATGTACCCAACCAGCGACCATGAGAAGGGCTCGGGCCACATTGCTGCCAGATAAGGATGGCCTTGCAGTTTGCCCAGCTGTCATTTCACTGCGAACTTTGCTCGTTCACCGAACATGCGAACATATGGCGATGTCCGCTGGCGCCATATTCTTTTGCATTGTGCCGAATTTTGACCCATAGAAAACCTCAGGGGATTGGGAGCACTACTTATCCCACATACTTGGGTACGGACCAGTAGACAGGCTTCAAGCCGGGTGGTGCACGCAGATAGGGATCCTGGCTGGGGGTCCCAACTCATCCAGAAGCTTCAATAATCCGCAGCACTCGCCAGTAGTTGATGTAAAATGGTGATTTATTCACTCAGACAGCTAGATTATAGCGACGTTTCGACCATGGTTGGTCTTTATCAAGCTTGATAAAGACCAACCATGGTCGAAACGTCGCTATAATCTAGCTGTCTGAGTGAATAAATCACCATTTTACATCAACTACTGGCGAGTGCTGCGGATTATTGAAGCTTCTGAATTTTGACCCATGACACATCCATCAGGTGGTACAGGACAGCCAATTGAGACGTTTCAGCACATGGACATACCCCCTACCCTATAAATAAACCCGATCTGACCGCCATTTTACATTCTGTCTTTTGCCAGTGTAGGGAGAGGTTGCTGTGTAGAGCAGGGACAGACTGTTAGGGACACCAAATGCTAGCTAATAGGGCCATAAAAGTTCTTTTAAGGACTGGTATAGGTGTGCTATCGATAGGTGTGACATACTGAGGGGTGCGATATACTTATAATATACTTTCTAACATAGAAAGTATATTATAGTGCATTTGTATTGTGCAGCAGTTGTGTGCGGTTCTGCAGCTGTACAGAGGGACAAATGCTATTGGAACAAACAAATTGCAACTGGTGTGATATACCAGTTGCCCCCCCAAAAAACAGATTGAGGCAGGGGTGTAATATACCTATAATATACTTCCTATATAGTGCATTTGTATTGTGCAGCATTTGTGTGCGGTTCTGCTGAGATACCGCAGCTATACAGAGGGACAAACTCTATTGGAACAACTGATTGTAACTGGTGTGATATACCAGTTCCCCCCCCCCCCAAAAAAAACTGATTGAGGCAGGGGTGTGATATACCTATAATATAATTTCTATATAGTGCATTTGTATTGTGCAGCATTTGCGTGCTGTTCTGCTGAGATACCGAAGCTATACAGAGGGACAAACGCTATTGGAAAAACTAATTGCAACTAGTGTGATATACCAGTTGCCCCACAAAAAAAACTGATTGAGGCAGAGGTATGATATACCTATAAAATGCTTTCTATATAGTGCATTTGTATTGTGCAGCATTTGTGTGCGGTTCTGCTAAGATACCGCAGCTATACAGAGGGACAAACGCTATTGGAAAAACTAATTGCAACTAGTGTGATATACCAGTTGCCCCACAAAAAATCTGATTGAGGCAGGGGTGTGATATACCTATAATATAATTTCTATATAGTGCATTTGTATTGTGCAGCATTTGTGTGTGGTTCTGCTGAGATACTGCAGCTATACAGAGGGACAAACGCAATTGAAATAACTAATTGCAACTGGTGTGATATACTGTACCTGTTGCCCAAAAATAATTGATTAACCCCTTACGGCATGGTTCCCGAGTCCTTAAGGACCCATGACGTACCGGTACGTCATGTGTTTAAACCGCGATTGCGGCCCGGCGGGGGTTAATCGGGACAGGATGCCCGCTGAAATCATTCAGCGGGCATCCTGTCACAACGCCGGGGGGGGGGTCATGTGACTCCCCCGTATAGGCGATCGCCGCAAACCGCAGGTCAATTCAGCGGTTTGCAACTTTACCTGCGGTTGCGGCGGCGATCGGGCTGTGCCATCGGGTCCCCATGGATCTCACAGGCCGGAAGCTGTATGAGTAATACACACAGTATTACTCATACAGCAAATGCATTCCAATACAGAAGCATTGGAATGCATTGTAAAGGAATATACCCCCCAAAGTTCAAGTCTCAAAGTGGGACAAAAAATAAAGTGAAAAAAAAAGTTGAAAAAGTTCTCCCCCAAAAAAATTAAAGTTTCAAGTAAAAATAAACAAAAACGTAATTTTCCCCAAATAAAGTTAAAAAAAATGCTAAAAAATAGGGCGGAAAAAAAGTATACATATTAGGTATCGCCCCGTCCGTATCGACCGGATTTATAAACATATCACATGACCTAACCCCTCAGATGAACACCGTAAAAAATAAATAGTAAAAACTGTGCTAAATAAACCATTTTTTTGTCACCTTACATCACAAAAAGCACAACAGCAAGCGATCAAAAAGGCGCATGCCCACCAAAATATTACCAATCTAACCGTCACCTCATCCTGCAAAAAATAAGCCCCTACCTGAGACAATCGCCCAAAAAATAAAAAAAACTTTGGCTCAGAATATGGAGACACTAAAACATCATTTTTTTTGTTTGAAAAAAGCTGTTATTGTGTAAAACTTACATAAATAAAAAAAAGTATACATTTTTGGTATCGCCGCGTTCGTATCGAACGGCTCTATGAAAATATTACATGACCTAACCCCTCAGACTAACACCGTAAAAAATTAAAAATAAAAACTGCTAAATAAACAATTTTTTGTCACCTTACATCACAAAAAGTGTAATAGCAAGCGATCAAAAAGTCATATGCATCCCAAAATAATGCCAATTAAACCATCATCTCATGCCGCAAAAAATGAGACCCTACCTAAGATAATCGCCGAAAAACTGAAAAAACTATGGTTCTCAGAATATGGAGACACTAAAACATGATTTTTTTTGCTTCAAAAATGAAATCATTGTGTAAAACTTACATAAATAAAAAAAAGAATACATATTAGGTATCGCCGTGTCCGTATCGACCGGCTCTATAAAAATTTCACATGACCTAACCCCTCAGATGAACACCGTAAAAAATTTAAAATAAAAACTGTGCTAAATAAACCATTTTTTGTCACCTTACATCACAAAAAGTGTAATAGCAAGCAATCAAAAAGTCACACGCACCCCAAAATAGTGCCCAAAAAAACGTCATCTCATCCCGAAAAAATCATACCCTACCCAAGGTAATCGCCCAAAAACTGAAAAAATTATGGCTCTCAGACTATGGAAACACTAAAACATGATTTTTTTTGCTTAAAAAATGAAATCATTGTGTAAAACTTACATAAATAAAAAAAAGTATACATTTTTGGTATCGCCGCGTTCGTATCGAACGGCTCTATGAAAATATTACATGACCTAACCCCTCAGACTAACACCGTAAAAAATTAAAAATAAAAACTGCTAAATAAACAATTTTTTGTCACCTTACATCACAAAAAGTGTAATAGCAAGCGATCAAAAAGTCATATGCATCCCAAAATAATGCCAATTAAACCATCATCTCATGCCGCAAAAAATTAGACCCTACCTAAGATAATCGCCGAAAAACTGAAAAAACTATGGTTCTCAGAATATGGAGACACTAAAACATGATTTTTTTTGCTTCAAAAATGAAATCATTGTGTAAAACTTACATAAATTAAAAAAAGAATACATATTAGGTATCGCCGTGTCCGTATCGACCGGCTCTATAAAAATTTCACATGACCTAACCCCTCAGATGAACACCGTAAAAAATTTAAAATAAAAACTGTGCTAAATAAACCATTTTTTGTCACCTTACATCACAAAAAGTGTAATAGCAAGCAATCAAAAAGTCACACGCACCCCAAAATAGTGCCCAAAAAAACGTCATCTCATCCCGAAAAAATCATACCCTACCCAAGGTAATCGCCCAAAAACTGAAAAAATTATGGCTCTCAGACTATGGAAACACTAAAACATGATTTTTTTTGCTTAAAAAATGAAATCATTGTGTAAAACTTACATAAATAAAAAAAGTATACATTATTAGGTATAGCCGCATCCGTGACAACCTGGTCTATAAAAATATCACATGATCTAACCTGTCAGATGAATGTTGTAAATAACAAAAAATAAAAACGGTGCCAAAACAGCTATTTCTTGTAATCTTGCCTCACAAAAAGTGTAATATAGAGCAACCAAAAATCATATGTACCCTAAACTAGAACCAACAATACTGCCACCCTATCCCGTAGTTTCTAAAATGGGGCCACTTTTTTGGAGTTTCTACTCTAGGGGTGCATCAGGGGGGCTTCAAATGGGACATGGTGTCAAAAAAAACAGTCCAGCAAAATCTGCCTTACAAAAACCATATGGCATTCCTTTCCTTCTGCGCCCTGCCGTGTGCCCGTACAGCGGTTTACGACCACATATGGGGTGTTTCTGTAAACTACAGAATCAGGGCCATAAATATTGAGTTTGGTTTGGCTGTTAACCCTTGCTTTGTAACCGGAAAAAAATTATTAAAATGGTAAATTTGCCAAAAAAGTGCAATTTTGAAATTGTATCTCTATTTTCCATTAATTCTTGTGGAACACCTAAAGGGTTAACAAAGTTTGTAAAATCAGTTTTGAATACCTTGAGGGGTGTAGTTTATAGAATGGGGTCATTTTTGGGTGTTTTCTATTATGTAAGCCTCGCAAAGTGACTTCAGACCTGAACTGGTCCCTAAAAATTGGAAAAAGATTTGCTTCTAAACTTCTAAGCCTTGTAACATCCCCAAAAAATAAAATATCATTCCCAAAATGATCCAAACATGAAGTAGACATATTGGGAATGTAAAGTAATCGCTATTTTTGGAGGTATTACTATGTATTATAGAAGTAGAGAAATTGAAACTTGGAAATTTGCATTTTTTTTCAAATTTTGGGTAAATTTGGTATTTTTTTTATAAATAAAAATGAATTTTTGTGACTTCATTTTACCAGTGTCATGAAGTAGCATATGTAACGAAAAAACAATCTCAGAATGGCCTGGATGAGTCAAAGCGTTTTAAAGTTATCAGCACGTAAAGTAACACTGGTCAGATTTGCAAAAATTGGCCAAGTCCTTAAGGTGAAATAGGGCTGAGTCCATAAGGGGTTAAAGGGTTTGATATACCTGCTTCCAGCAAATTCTCATTAAGGGGTTCTATATACCTGCTTCCACAAATACTGCTCTTCTATAGGGACTTCGTCACATGGTCATTTTGAAAATCACAGGCAGAGGAAGAGGCAGGCCATTCCGAAGGGGTGGTAAGGGTCGGGCAGGTCTACCAAGCTGGAGCCAAAGTGGGAAGTTGGAGAAGGTGCGTGCGATTACGTCAAAGGATGCACCAGACTTGGTTGAGTAGCTCACTCAGATTCCGCTTCTGCACCCTCCTCATCCTCTGTATCAGCACCCTCCTCACTCTCTGCTGTGTGCACCCCCAAAGACACCACCACCATCATAGCCCCTCCACTCGAGTATAAGGAATTATTTTCCCATCCATTCCCAGACCTTACTGATGCACAGCAATTCTTGGCATCGGATCAGGAAAAGGAGGTAGCAACGGCCGCCACCCAGACGACAGTTCCCAGATCAGCCCAAGGAGGGTGGTCCCTGCTGTTGCTGTCTACTCCGAGATCTTTAATGTCAGTGGTGGTGAAGGTGACGATGATGACATGTCGATGGACGTCACGTGGGTGCCCACAAGAGAGGAAGAGCAGGAGAGTTCAGAGGGAGAGACTGGGCAGCAGATAGGGAGGAGAAGGAGGAGAAGCAGGCAGAACTCGCAGTGAACAGGAAGCAAAAAGCAGACTGAAAATGTATCTAGAGCGAGCCATCCACCATGCACGGTAACATCTGGCGCTCCCAGGACGGCGGCACATGGTTCCACAGTGTAGGCTTTTTTTAACGTGTCAGTTGCTGACAATAGTGTTGCCATCTGCAGCCTGTGCTGTCAATGCATAAGTCGCGGTAAGCCCAATACTCACCTAGGGACGACCGCCTTAATAAGGCACCTGGCCTCCCATCACCGAGCCCAGTGGGAGCAACACCGTCAGAACCCACAAAGCCACACGCCCTGCCTCTTCTCCTTCTCCTCCCATTTGTCCTCCACTCCACCTTCCACCGTGCCGTCGTCGTGTTCATCTGGCAAAAGGCAGGCTTCCGTGGCCCAAATGTTCGAACGTAACAAATAATAGTCCCTGTCTCATGTAAATACAGCGGCATAAAAGGCCTTTTCTGTCTGGTGAATGCCTAATGTTTGGGACCTGGGAGGAATTCAACACCTGTGACGACCATGTGTTATCGAATTTCAACTATTGTCATTTGGGGTTTTTTGAAGAGGGGGAATTTCGTTAGCCATGTTTTTAATCCAATTTTATATTTTTTGCTCTTTTAAACATACGGTATGTATTTGACATGTATTTGTACTGGCCTGCAGTACAATTGATATCCAATGACCGTCTAATATACTTCCAGCCACATAATCACTTAATCTTTTCTGTCCGGTGAATGAATAATTTTTGGGGCCTGCAGTCCACTGGCCTGTAGTAAAATTGATATCCATTGACTGTCTAATATATCTCCAGCCACATAATCACTTGATCTTTTATGTGCGGTGAATCCATAATTTTTGAGGCCTGTAATCTAACTGGCTAACAGTAAAATTGATATCCACTGACCGCCTAATGTACCTCCAGCCACATTATCAATTGTTCTTTTCTGTATGGTAAATGAATAATTTTTGGGGCCTGTAGTCCACTGGCCTGCAGTAAATTTGATATCCATTAACCGTCTAATATACCTCCAACCACATAATCACTTGATCTTTTATGTACGGTGAATGCATAATTATTGGGGCCTCGGAGGAATTCAACACCTGTGACGACCACGTGTTATCGAATTTCACCTATTATCATTTGGGGTTTATTCAAGAGGGGGGATTTCGTTAGCCATGTTTTTAATCAAATTTTATATTTTTAGTTCATTTAAACATATGTATTTGACATTTATTTGTACTGGCCTGCAGTAAAATTGATATCCAATGACCGTCTAATATACCTCCAGCACATAATCACTTGTTCTTTTCTGTACATTGAATGAATGATTTTTTGGCCCTGTACTTCACTGGCCTGAATTTAAATTGTTATCCAATGACTGTCTAATATACCTCCAGCTACATAATCACTTGATGTTTTCTGTCCGGGGAATGCCTAATGTTTGGGGCCTGTAAAATAAAAATTTTCTAGGCTCCAGCAGGCCACATTTTTGACAGTTTCCCTTTAAGACACATAAAAATGGCCCCTGATTAAAATACATATTTTTTGTGGGAATTTTTGCCATTGACCCCCCCTCTGGTATGTCACTGTCCATGTTTTGGGACGATTGGTGCACTTCTTGTAAGTATTTGGTGGCTGCAATAATGACCTGAAGGTTTTTCAGGTTTGCCTGCCATTAAAGTGAATGGGGCCCGCCGCGAACTTGTGGTTCGCGAACATTTTATCGCGTTTGCTACTGCCAGATCCTGGGCCCAACAGAGGATTCTACTGTACTTGGCTGGCCCTGTCTAACCCTGATTCTCTATGTCATCCCAATTCAGAAAAATAGCACTAGGTCCTAACACCTGAGATTAGCCACAATGTTGTAATTACTTAGGCTCTTGGCATTCAGAATTTGTATGTGTAAGGTACAGGTGGATGGGAACAGTTCAATTTACTCAACTTTTACTAAAAATGATTCTAGCAAATGAATTTCAGCTGTAATAAATGGCAGAAGGTGTCAACTTTGTGGAACCCCTGCAGAGAAAGCAGTGGGTCTAGTGGATGATGCTGCTGCAAATTACAAGCAGGGACTCACAGCAACAGGCATTAGTGCTGATTCTTCTGAGGTGAAGTGGGCTACAAATCCCATGAGCACCTGCTCCTCTCTGCAGCAAATAGCAGGGGACCAGGGGACAAGGCTAAGGAAGGAAGAGGAACAGAAGCCATCTTAGAGACAGCAGCATGGCCAGGCGATAGAGAGACTGAGAGATATCCACAACCAGTGTGCCCTGCCTCTGTGAAGACATTACAGAACAGTCCTGACAGCTCCTACATGAGAAGACAAAGCTCAGCTGCTGCATTAACTATACAGCACAGTCCCGACAGCTCCTGTGATTCCTGCATGAGAAGACAAAGCTCAGCTGCTGCATTAACCATACAGCACAGTCCTGACAGCTCCTGTGATTCCTGCATGAGAAGACAAAGCTCAGCTGCTGCATTAATCCTTCAGCACAGCCCAGATAGCTCCTGTGTTTCCAGTGTAAGAAGGGAAAGCTCAGCTCCTACATTACCACTACAGCCAAGCCTGCATCCCATGAGGTTCTTGCCCTGACTCCACAACCATCCAAGCTTCTGAATATTGCAGCCCCCAGCTTATTCCCAGGCAGGACAATCGTAAGTGCACCAACATTAGCGTACCAACGTTTTCTGCAACCGCGCCCAACGTTCGGACTGGGTTAATTGCTATACAGTAGGGTATTGTAAGCTGAGTACTAGGAGTAGATAGCTGGGAAGTGCATACTGTCTTTATTTTCCATAGGAGTGTGTGTGTGTGTGTGTGTGATCACCATCACTGCTTACTGTTACAGATAGACCACCCCCGTGACCTAGGGTTTTTCTTAGACAGAACTGCAACATGTGCTTTGTTCCTTTTATTGCATTATCTTTATGTTCTTCACAATTGTTAACCCTTTCCCAAATAAATCTGTTGATCAGTTAAGGCTACTTTCACACTGGCATTTTGGCTTTCCGTTTGTGAGATCCGTTCAGGGCTCTCACAAGCGGTCCAAAACGGATCAGTTTTGCCCTAATGCATTCTGAATGGAAAAGGATCCGCTCAGAATGCATCAGTTTGCCTCCATTCTGTCTCCAAACAGATCTGTTCTGACACACAAGTGTAAGTCAATGGGGACGGATCAGTTTTCTATGACACAATTTGGCACAATAGAAAATGGATCCGTCCTCCATTGACTTTCAATGGTGTTAAAGACGGATCCGACTTGGCTATGTTAAAGATTATACAAAAAAGGATCCGTTCTGAACGGATGCATGACGGATCCACCCCAAACACGAGTGTGAAAGTAGCCTAACTCTGTCCTGGGGCAAGTGTGTACAGATATTTTCCAATTCGGCCTCTGGCAGAAGAGGAAAACCCTTTTGCTATCCTATAGAGCTCCAAGCAAGAGTTGGGTGGAGGCACTGCGTCATAGTGAGGTTGGAACCACCATACACCCTGCCTACCGAGGGCTGCCCAAAGGGGTGTTACATTTGAATATTGTCTTTCAAAATATCATTAGCCTTTCTGTGTGGCAGGTGCCCTTTTCTTGTGCTGGGCAGGGTCTCGTTGTCACAGTATTATGAGGCCACAGTTCTTCTGATGACCAAGATATCGCACTTGGATTGCCCCAAGGGCAATCCGTTTTTTTATCTGCTCAGAATACTCTAAACACTTCATATTTTTGCCTCATATATCCATTTTTCATGTCAGCACTTTCCTGCTACTGTTAACACGTCCTGACAGGATGTTTACCTGCAGAACGTCCTGTTTTCTCCTGGGCTTTCTAACCAAACCAAGAATGCTTTGCTCTGTTAACCCCTTCAGGACAATGCCATTTTTCACCTTAAGGGCCAGGCCATTCTTAGCAAATCTGACATGTGTCACTTTATGTGGTTATAACTTTAAAATACTTTTACTTATCCAGGCCATTCTGAGATTGTTTTCTCGTCACATATTGTACTTCATGACAGTGGTAAATTTGAGTCAAATTGACAAAAAAAATATAGAAAAATTTGCTAATTTGCTAATTTCTATTTCTCTACTTTCAAAATAGATAGTAACACCTCCAAAAATAGTTATTACTTTACATTTCCCATATATCTACTTCATGCTTGGATCATTTTAAAAAGGACATTTACAATTATTAACAATTATTTTTTGGGGACGTTAGAAGGCTTAGAAGTTTTAAAGCAAATATTCAAATTTTTAAGAAAATTTTCCAAACCCAATTTTTTGAAGGACCAGTTCAGTTATAAAGTCACATTGTGGGGCTTACATATTAGAAACCACCCATAAATCACTTCATTTTACAAACTACCCCCCTCAAGCTATTCAAAACAGATTTTACAAACTTTATTAACCCTTAGGTGTCCCACGAGAATTAAAGGAAAATGGGAATGAAATTTTAAAATGTACTTTTTTAGCAGATTTTCAATTTTAATCTATTTTTTCTGTAACACATCAAGGGTTAACAGCCAAACAAAACTCAAAATCTATTACCCTGAATCTAGAGTTTACAGAAAGACCCTATGTGTGCTCAAAAACTGATGTATGGGAGCACAGCAAGCTTCAGAGTGGAAGGAGCACCATATGGCTTTTGGAGAGCGGATTTAGCTGAAATGGTAATTGGGAGCTATGTTGCATATGAAGACACCCTGAGGTGGCCCTACAGTGGAAACCCCCAAAAAGTTAGCCCATTTTGGTAATTACACCCCTCAAGGAATCTTTCAAGGTGTGTAGTGAGCACTTTGACCTAGAATTACGGTGTTTCCTAGAATTACGGTAGGAAACACTTGGCAGTGAAAATGAAAAATTGCATTATTATTTTTTCACTAAAAAGTTGGTTTACACCCACATTTTTCACTTTCCCAAAGGTAACAGGACAAAACTCAACCCACATTTTGTTCCCCATTTCCCCCCAAATACGGCAACACCTCATATGTGCTCAAAAAATGATGTATGCACACACAGAAGGGCTCTAGAGTCAAACAGCAAAATATGGATTTTGCTGACCTGAATTGTCAGACATTGATTTTATGTGCCATGTCGCATTAAAAAAAATCCTGAGGTCCCCATCAAATTTATTTTCAGCAAACAGGTGTCTCACAGATGGCAGAAACACTTGTTAAAGGATTTCAAAGCACACATTTGTGAAAATGAAAAATTACTAGCAGACCCCAATTTTTTACTTTCACAAGGGGTTAAAGGAGAAAATGCACCCCAGAATGTGTTCCCCATTTTCTTCCCATTCAGTAAACACCCCATATGTGCTTGTAGACTGCTTTATGGGTGCACAGCAGGCAAACAGCTAAATGTGAATTTGGCTGGCAGGACCAAATTGGCAGACATGGATTTATGTGCCATGTCGTATTTAAAAGATTCCTGAGGTCCCCAGAAATTAAAACCCCCAAGAAGTGGGGCTGTATCAATATAAGGTCTTTCCCTTTGGTCTGCATACACCCCCAACACTTTTCAGTGACTAATGGACATTGTGCTTCGTCCATATCGTCGGTATGCTTTGGCTTACCTGGACAATATTGTCATCCACAGTACCGACTGGGAAAGTCAACTACCCAAAGTGCAGCCTGTAGTGGACTCCCTTTGGAAATCTGGCCTAACCGCTAACCCAAAAAAATGTGCGATATGGTTAGAAGAGACTAAGTACCTGGGGTATGTCATTGGGCGCAGAGTCATCAAACCCCAAGTGAACAAAATAGAGGTGATACTGAATTGGCCCCTACCTGTCACCACTAGGCAAAAAGAGTAATTCCTCGTAATGGTGGGCTATCACATGAGGTTTGTTCCCCACTTTTCTATTTTAGCTACGCCCTTGACAGGACTCTTGAAGGGACACAAGTCAATGATGCTTTCCTGGGATAATCGGGCGTAAAAGGCTTTCTCCACTTTGAAGTCGGTCCTGTGCAGGTCCCCGGTTTTGGTGACGCCCGATGTACTGTCTCAGGAAGTCAACGGGGAGGAGCATCCCATTGGCTTCCTCAGCCGTAAGCTTACCCCAGCCGAGACCCAGTATAGTATAGTGGACAGAGAGTGCCTGGCTATAAAGTGGGCACTAGAATCTCTCTGCTATTATTTTTTGGGGAGAAAATTCTGCCAGGTGACTGGACAGGCCAAGGACAGAAATGCTCGGGTCACCCGATGGTTTCTCTCCCTACAAAAGTTTTCGGTGCAACACAGGGCAGGCCGGTTGCAGGGAAACGTGGATGCCCTGTCCCGGGTACACTGTCTGGCGTGTGTTCACCCCCTCAGGGTTGAACAAAGGGGCGGTATGTGACACAGTGAGAGGTTTTGTCTGGCAAAACAGATATTTTCCTCCCAGCATGTGCTGCTCGGCTGATTTACAGCCAGGTGAGGTCAAATACTGGACCATATTTTAAGTGCCTCTCCGGGTTTTGGCAGCACCTGGCTGTTCTTAAATAGGCAGCTGGGCTCAGAAGCCATGTCTCTGTGTTGAGATCTGGACACCTTGTGTCTGGATGAAGGCTTGCTACCGGTTTGGCGTGAAAACAGGTTGGTGTTGCTTTGGTCAAGGACTCTTTGAGGCAGAATTACTACATGGTGTGAATTACAACCAACACCGCAAGGTGAGTTTTTGTTTAATTATGACTGCTTGTTTTGTGACTTGCCTAAAGTCTAAATAAAACACTGAACTGTTTGATCCAAAGAACTTGTTGTTGCCTTTATACTGCGTCCGCTAATCCTGTCTACCAGAGCGAAACCCCACATACTCCATGGATGAGTGGTAGATTTTAAAACACTCCTGCATTCACAGGCCAGGTTTTTCAGGGCAGGTTTCGCAGTGGTAAATGGTGTCTTTCCTAATCCCCCTTTTGGAACACACCCTGCATCTTTTTTGGGTCCTTCCCTTCCTTGCTGTCTGGGGGAGTTGACCTGGAAAATGTTGCCCTGGTACAACACGGGCACCATGACTTCCTGAAGTACTAGGACCCTCCCTTGCTTGGCTTTGAAAAATTAGGGCCTTGATAGCTACCTCTTGGAACTGAAGGAAAGTTCCTGTTTGGCCTGCAGATTGAAATAGCGTGTATGCATTGCACATTGCCATCTGTACAATGTAAAACAACAAAAACAACCATGGGTGTCAATTGCTGGATAAATGTACACTGAAATAGTACGGCTATATAAACAGACTATCCAAAATTATGTGTGACTGGAAGAGCTTTTTGATACAAGAAAAAAACTAGAGAACTGAAGCTCATAGACGTCCAATTATGAAAAATAGTATACTTTATTAGTTACAAAATCAATGAATAATAAATACCATTAAAAAGGGGGGATAAGGAGCATGAACACCATCCCAGCAATACAGATTCTGAATATATAAGTGTCGAAATTACATGCACAATGATTTCATAAAAAGCGAGTCCTAGTACAAAAACATCACAGCAAAGTGCCAAACAGTACAGCTGCTCAATAGCAGGTAATATCCTCAGAAAGTACTATATAGTATGACGCAGCAATGGGGCTGCTGTGTACACCCACTGAACCGTATCCTGACTATATGTAACAAGCCATGAGTATAAATGGAGATAGCAAAGACTCACCAAGAGTAACGGAGACCTGAATGCCTGGAATGGCGTTACACCATCTGTACAATGTGTACGGCCATCTTTGTGGACCACACTTTTATTTTTCGTGTGGCACTGTAGGGCTTCAAAGGTTGATCTGAAAGATCCACCCCTCCCATGTGCCTGTTGTAGTCCAGGATACAAACTGGTTTGGGGGTAGTGGTTGTGGTACCTCGTACAGGAGCAGAGGAGCTGGTGTTAGTGTGAATGGTGGTCAGTACAAGGACGTCCCTCTTGTCCTTGTACTTAACCACCAGCATGTTCTCATGGAGGAGAGCCCTACTTTCACCCTTTCTCAGTGGTTGCCCTACCAGGGATCTAGGGAGGCCTCTCTGATTTTTGCGCACTGTGCCACAAGCCACAGTACCTCTGGTAGTTAGGGACATGAATAGGGGTATGTGTCACGACCATGGTCATGGTCGCGACTCCTGGACCCGCATGCAGTTGCCTGCGGTTTGGTCTGTTGTCAACCACATGGTGAGGGCTGCTGGTATGTTGCCTCACATGTGGTTGCCGCTGGCAACATGTTTGTACTTGGCAGTGTAGCAGCCTGAGCTGTTGCTAGGCAGCTTGCTGTCAAGTGCATGCGGTTACACCTGGCTACCTGTCTTTTTAGGTGTGCCTTTTGTTTGTATGGTGTGCACTTTCTTTGTCTGGTGTGCACGGGGTTTATGTTTGTATGCACTGTGACACCTCCCTTCACTTGCAGTTGTCCGCGGCAACGTGTGGTGTTGTGTGCATGTGGTGGTAGTGTCTCGGCCTGCTGGCTGTTCCCCAGGACATGGTTGCCACGCATGCCGTTGCCGGCGGTAACAGGTGAGTGTGTTGTTTATGTGCTTTTCCCTTTAAGTGGCTTCACTACCCTGCCTGGTGTAGGAAGGGTTAACTCCATTCTTTGTGTGTGAACACTGGGTGTGTCTGTGTGTGGGTGTGGCTACTTAGGCTATTTAGCTTCCGCTGGATGCCTGTATCTGAGGGGTACTTCAGCCATGGTTTGCTGGAGTCATCCTCCTGGTATTATACCATCTTCCAGTGAGGGCCACCCTTGTGGTCATAAATCCTATGTATGATGTCAAGTTGATGTGTTTTCCTTTCCGTGTTTATTACAGCTATGGATGTCCTGGTTACCTGTGTGTTTTGTGGTGTGCTGTCTCCTTGGTGTTTGTGTGGACAGCAATACTGGTGCATGGGTTCCAGTCAGCAAGGCTGTGGCAGGTAGGTTTGGAACTAGTGTTGTTCACCTGCCATATCCATATGTCTGTACGTGTTTCCCCTTCCTTGCAGCTTGGCCAGTGAGAGTCCTATTCCTCCGTGTCCAGGAGGAACAGGTCGTCTTACCCTGCTCCTAGTTCAGGGCCACCCTGAGGGCTAGTAGGGACCCCAAGGTTTCCGGTGTATGAGCCCTCCCACCATCAGGGTTGGCTCATACGGCTAGGAGTCAGGGTCAGTATTAGGGATGCGATAGGAGGTGACCTGCTCCCTGATCCTGTGGTCCTGGCCGAGCAGCGACCTAACATCTTCTGGCATCGCACGGCTGAGGGTTTCCCCCATCCTCAGCCATGACAGTATGCTGGTATAATAGCTATCCACATAGAGGTGGTAACCCTTATCCATCAGTGGGTGCAGTAAGTCCCACACGATCTTCCCACTAACTCCTAGGGTGGGGGGGGATTCTGGGGGTTCTATCCGGGAATCTTTCCCTTGGTAAATGCAGAACTTGTGGGTGTACCCGGAGCTGCTCTTAAAAGGTTTTTAAAACTTTATGCCATACCTTGCCCTTTTGCTAGGCAGGTACTGTGTGCGTGCGTCCTGCACCTGCTGAGCGCTGATCAGAAACATCCATTTTTCTGATCGGTATGCTCAGTTTACTGTGCAGATTTTTTAATTACAGTACAGACCAAAAGTTTGGACACACCTTCTCATTCAAAGAGTTTTCTTTATTTTCATGACTATGAAGGCATCAAAACTATGAATTAACACATGTGGAATTATATACATAACAAACAAGTGTGAAACAACTGAAAATATGTCATATTCTAGGTTCTTCAAAGTAGCCACCTTTTGCTTTGATTACTGCTTTGCACACTCTTGGCATTCTCTTGATGAGCTTCAAGAGGTAGTCACCTGAAATGGTCTTCCAACAGTCTTGAAGGAGTTCCCAGAGATGCTTAGCACTTGTTGGCCCTTTTGCCTTCACTCTGCGGTCCAGCTCACCCCAAACCATCTCGATTGGGTTCAGGTCCGGTGACTGTGGAGGCCAGGTCATCTGGCGCAGCACCCCATCACTCTCCTTCATGGTCAAATAGCCCTTACTTTCAAAGTTTTCCCAATTTTTCGGCTGACTGACTGACCTTAATTTCTTAAAGTAATGATGGCCACTCGTTTTTCTTTACTTAGCTGCTTTTTTCTTGCCATAATACAAATTCTAACAGTCTATTCAGTAGGACTATCAGCTGTGTGTCCACCTGACTTCTCCTCAACGCAACTGATGGTCCCAAACCCATTTATAAGGGAAGAAATCCCACTTATTAAACCTGACAGGGCACACCTATGAAGTGAAAACCATTTCAGGGGACTACATCTTGAAGCTCATCAAGAGAATGCCAAGAGTGTGCAAAGCAGTAATCAAAGCAAAAGGTGGCTACTTTGAAGAACCTAGAATAGGACATATTTTCAGTTGTTTCACACTTGTTTGTTATGTATATAATTCCACATGTGTTAATTCATAGTTTTGATGCCTTCAGTGTGAATCTACAATTTTCATAGTCATGAAAATAAAGAAAACTCTTTGAATGAGAAGGTGTGTCCAAACTTTTGGTCTGTACTGTATATCTACACTAAACAAAAATATAAACGCAACACTTTCGGTTTTGCTCCCATTTTGCATGAGCTGAACTCAAAGATCTGAAACATTTTCCACATACACAAAAGACCCATTACTCTCAAATATTGTTCACAAATCTGTCTAAATTTGTGTTAGTGAGCACTTGTCCTTTGCCCAGATAATCCATCCCACTTCACAGGTGTGGCATATCAAGGTGCTGATTAGACAGCATGAATATTGCACAGGTGTGCCTTAGACTGACCACAATAAAAGTCCACTCTGAAATGTGCAGTTTGATCACACAGCACAATGCCAGAGATGTCGCAACGTTTGAGGGAGCGCGCAATTGACACGCTGACTGCAGGAATGTCTACCAGAGCTGTTGCCCGTACAATGAATGTTCATTTCTCTACCATACGCCGTCTCCAAAGGCGTAACCACACCAGCCCAGGACCTCCACATCCAGCATGTTCACCTCCATGATCGTCTGAGATCAGCCACCCGGACAGCTGCAGCAACAATCGGTTTGTATAACCAAAGAATTTCTGCCTCTTTCCAGGGGCGTAGCTATAGGGGGTGCAGAGGTAGCAGTTGCTACCGGGCCCAGGAGCCTGAGGGGGCCTAAAGACCCTTGTGCTGCATAAGAAGACACTGGTATTATAGAAATGCTGATCAAGTTACACCTAGGGCTGGAGGGAAGGGGTTAGTTCAATAATTTGGCATGGGGGGTAGTTTAAATTTTTACCTCAGGCAGCACAAAGGCTATATGCTTCCCTGCCCCTGGCCACAGAGCACTGAGGGAAGGGGTGCCCAAGCTGAACTCTTGCACCAGGGCCCATGAGCCTTTAGCTACACCCTGCCTCATTCTATAGGTGATACTCATTAAAACTGAATTCATTAAGCATGACGTTTTGTAGCAATAACTGGAAAACTATATCCCTTACACATTTCATTCAGATGAACTCAGAGAGAGCAGGAAGTGCATTTTTGTCTTGTTCTACATGGTTACCGGGAATGTTCTGACATGACTTCCTGTGTATTGGAAGCCTAAAGATATTCCTGCATGCTTAATTTTACTACTTTTGGGAAAGAGGTTACTAATTTAACTAGATTTCCGCTATATGGAAACACTTACAATGCTGCCATGGTAAAGGTCATGTTTAGTCTACAATTCCTAATGCCAGCATTTAATACTACATCCTTACTTTTGACATACATCTATCATAAAGAAGTGTGTCAGAAGGTTCAATGCCAGAAAGCTGGAAAACAGTTATATTTTTAAGACTGAGTGTATATAGAAATGGCTTGTTATTGAAAATAATATCAAGCTTGTGTATGCTGCACGTGCGGTGACACAGTGGATCACTGCTAAAGGTTAATTGCTTACAAAAAGTTATGTGACTTCATGTTAAAAGTACCTATATTTATTTGCCCTATGTATTCCAAATAGTTGTGTATAGTAATAAAACAGTAAACACTGACAGTCTTGGTTAGGTAGCCGTGGAGACTGGCTGATCCAGTCACATATGTGAGTTCCTGCAAGGTAGGTCCAAAGAGAAGCCTCCACCAGGAAACACCATTCCTGAGACTCGAAAGCCGCTAGAGAACAACTTAACTGAATAGACTAACCTTGAGGGAAAGAGAACAGTCGTCCACAGAGGGTTCAAGGCCATGAATTGAATTCAGACAGTAAAGAGCCCTTTACTAGTAATGATGGTTAGCGATGGTCTGGAGGTGTAAATGCACCGCCTATTACCTGATTAACAAGGAAAACGTTAATTCATCGGGTAATTGTATCTTTTGTGCAGCACGAAAGATAATTGTTTCCCAGTGGCAGATCGTGCTCTGTAAACACGATCTGCTGACAGAAAACAACGAGACAGTATGGAGAAGAGCGATGGCATTAGCTGGAGGGGATCGTTGCATGTAAATGCACTGGTCTCCTCCGTTCCCGATCGGCAGATTGTCAGGAAGGAACGCTTCCTTCCCAACAATCTGCTATTTTGTCGTCTTGCGTAAAGGGACCATAAGGTACCACTTGTTTATGGCATTAAGACTTTACTGCTGCGGAAAGGGATGAGTGCTTCTGGCATCCACCACACTTTGAGATGGACTGGCCATCATCTAAGATCTGCAGTGATTATTTTGGAAGATTACAGAGTGACTTAGGGAGGACTACTACTACCATCAGCAAAATAGAAGTTGCAGTACATCCAATAATCTGTAAACAGTGCAAATCCATTTCCCAGATGGTGAGGCATGGAGGCTGGCATAGGAGCAAATAATGGGACTATTGGTATGATAACTTGCTAAAGTCTCTCTCTCTCTAGAATCTCTGGCTGGTAACTGTTATCTGGCAATTATGGTTGTAGTGTCCACTGCGAGATACAAGTCTTTCGAGGCACATCTGACCAAGATGTGGTTAAGTGTGATGGGTGTCTTAACTGTAATCCCTCACAGGCAGAAAAATCTGAATAGCTTTAGTAGCAGGTTACCTTGCTGACTCCTGCACTTTAGCCATGCAGATTCTGAGTTCTTCTTTCTTTCTCTCTTTTCCTGCTCTATGTCACGACTGCAGTTTTTACAATAGTGGATCGCAACTGCGGATTTATATGATCAATCAGATATGAATCTTAGGCGTCACTTCCAGTCTTAAAGGTGAGTTAGAGATTCTACCATCACGTGATCAAGGAACACAACCACAATTCAACACAGAACTATTGCTTCATAGACGGTGGTTAGTAGATGAAACACTATTTATGCAGTGGCTGCAGCAGGGATAATGTTAGGGTACGCCACAGTACTATTGCTTCATAGACGGTGGTTAGTAGATGAAACACTATTTATGCAGTGGCTGCAGCAGGGATAATGTTAGGGTACGCCACAGTACTATTGCTTCATAGACGGTGGTTAGTAGATGGAATACATTTATGCAGTGGATATAGCCTGCAAGCAGGCAGAGGAGAAGCGCTCTCTCTCCTAAAGGGTACTTGCGATTGGCAGTAGCTGTGTGATGGGTGAGACTTCCGGATGGCTGTAGTCTGAGGACTGAGCGGGTCCGTCTTCCAGATGGTAGGTGTGGAAAGAGCAGGGTCCGGTTTGGTGGAATGTCCAATACAGGTTCGTGAGGCAGCAGGCGTTCTGACAATAATCACAGCACGCCATGCCGCCTCACGAGTGCCGTTAAGTAAGACCAGGAAGTGCGAAGAGCTCGCCGATTGGTCGGGATGACTTCCGCGTTCCACCCTGGAACGCATCCGCCACGCCACTCCCTGGAGTTCGCACGACTTCCGCGTTCCACAGTGGAACGCAGGAGATCGCGGCAGACGAACAAGAGGCCCCCCCTTCGGTGATATTACACTCTAGCAGTAGATTGGTTAGTCTATGGATCCTGAGGCCTAAGGAGAAAGAGCACATGGACTTGCTTCTTCCCTCCTCACATACTAGAGACCCCCCCTAGTCAGGAAGTAGGAACAACCCACTCCTGCCAAGAGAGGAGGAACAGGGTGGTTAACCCAGTCCCTGTCAACCATACTAGGTCATGCTGAGGTCAGACCATTACTACGGTAGGTCACGCTAAGGTCAGAAAATTATGTAAGAGTACTGAGGTACTGCATATACTGCCCATTTTAAGAACATACAAAGACTATTTTTTATAGTGTTTCAATTTTCAATTTAGGGACAAATGGCATCATAGAAAAGCATTTACGAAAGTGGAGAACAGCTGCACAGAACAACTCCTCAATCTGGAGAACCCAGTGTATACTTACAGGATCTGTCACAGCCACTATCTCTGGCTGTGACCTTCCGTCATTGCTTGTTCGGCACTCCTCGCTGAAGTTCCGTTCCTGTGTCATTTGTGGTTCTTTATGGGTTAACTCCCCTGTGTGCCTATTAGGAGTTAATCCTCTGTCTGCTCCATGGGTGTGGTCTCTCTGCTGCACCCATGGAACCTGTATTTAAGGCTGAGGTTTCCTCAGTTCTGTGTCAGCTCTCCTGGTGTGTGTTGTCTTGTCCTGCTCCTGGTTTGTACTCTCTCCCCCATGCTGCTGACCCATGGGATCCGTGTCTGTCTGCCTGTGCTCTGTGGGTTTCCCTACTTGTTCATTTACGTTCTCTCCCGTCCTCTTTGATGTCCTCTTTCCTGTCTTTCTGATATCTGTTCTGCCAGTTATGTTTTAGTTACTTTGTGTTTATTCTGATGTCTGTGTTCAGCAAGCCTTTGCAGCAGAGTGGCATGACAAGGCCATGCAGTTTACTACTGGTGGAGCAAGTCCTTCTCTGCCCATTGCCACTCCTGCTCCCTTGCGTGAACTCCTGCTTGTATCATTAGTTGCTCTGTTTTGTATTTGCCTGTATGTTATGTATGCCTATGTGCCGTCGGTACCTTCTGGTACCTGTTGTCCATTTGTTTCTGCTGTCACTGTCTAGTTCACGCTCCAGAGTGGACCCTGGCAACTTCCTGCGGCAAAGTCTAACCCTGCCATCTAGGGCTCTAGTGAACACCAGGAGTTGCTTAGTCACGCCCCTCTGGAGTATTACTAGACAGTGGCGCAGTGGGGGTTTTCAGTGACGGTACATAGAGCTCTTGTTTTGTCTGTGCTGCCTTCCCATATTTTTGTTTGTGCAATAAACTCTTATGTGTCTGTACCTGATTTCCGTTTATTGCTTGAAGACGCGGTGGTCTCTCCTGGGACCTCCAACTCGTGACAGGATCATTAGGCACTGTGTAATACTACAAGCCTCTTGCTGTGGCCGCTGCAGGAGAAATATGTAGCCACCCATAATTACTGGCTGGAACAAGTGTCATTTGTAATCCAGAAAAATTATGAACAGTAGAAGCTTGAATATTTTGTATTCACTGTTAGATCATTAGTTATGTGTATGTACAGTATATACTGATTTTACTTTTACAACATTTTTCACAAAACAAAAATATGTATGCTTCCAATAATAATTACCAAACTATACGGCTGTCATGTCCCTTACAGAAGATCAAGTGGAATCTAAGGGATTGGGAGTTCTCTACCTTTAAAGGGGCTATCTCTTGATCAATGTAAAAAATGAAAGTCAAACATCATATACTACATGACAATCTCTAACAAAGTGATCTTCTCAATAATTGCTTCAATTGCTCTGCTAGGTTTATTTCAGGCGGACAACTCAGGGGGCATGGGGGTGTCCTTTCTGCTTCAGCCCACTCCTTGTACCTGTCAAACTTCTAACACTAAATCCGACTAGTGGCAGTTGAAGGATTGAACCGAGCATGTGCGTCCACCTCAGAGGAAAAGGAAAAATAAGGAAAAAAACAAACAGCAGTTGGCGCTATACATATACATTTCATTGAATAACTCTGTCTATACTAAATTTTTAATTACATGCAATTACAAAAATATTCAGATACAGGTGCTGACTTTAAAAAATGTATAACGTTTTTTGTGGGACAACCGCTTTAAGCTCCACAAGAAAGTATTGACTTTCCCACAGAAAATCCTAAGGTCGTAATACTCATAGTTGTCTCTATGAGCAAGTGAGGGACTGACATCCCATACCGCCACGATCAGCTGTTACCTTGTAGTACCTACGCTCCGACTACACAGTTCCGTCCATTCTGTAGTGGAGAAAGGTGGTAATTGCAGCGCTGCTCACATTGCAGTGAATAGAAGCAATGCCGTAGTTACCAGTTTCATTCACTACATAATGGACAGAGCTGTTTAGTTCCAGCGCCTGAGCTACAAGGTGATAGCTGATCAGCAGGATGTCAGACCCCCACTTATTAGATATTAAATGGGTTCTCCAAGCTTTTAATATCAGAATTAATATCAGATTAGCGGGGGTCTGACACCCGACACTCCACCCGATCAGCATGTATGAACGGAAGGTGCACACAGTGCGTACATGCCGTCTCCTTTCTCTGTTCCTGCTAGCCATAGACAGCAGCAGCGAGCAGGAAGAGAGAAGTGTGTGCTTTCCCTTCATACAGCTGATCAGCGGGGGTACTGGGTGTCAGACTCCCCCCCCCCCCCCCGATCTGATACTGATGACCTATCCTGAGGATAGGTCATCAATATTAAAAGCCCAGAGAACCCTTTTAATGGCCTGTGCTGAGGACAGGCCATCAATATCAAAATCTTGGACAACCCACTTGAGCAACATGACCAGAGAATTCATGAATGTTAAAGAAGCCAATACTGGCAGGAGCCTGCGCTCACTCGGAGATGGGAGCATCTCTTCCACTTGGCGCCTTTCCCAGGCATATCTTTAGCTAATACCAGCTTACCATGGGGAAAATTGGCAGAGATAGAGGCAAGGAAACCCCTGGAACCCCTAAACAACAAGCGGAGATGGAAAAATATGTAAAGAGGAAAGCTCTCCCCATGTGTGCTACGGCATCCAAGATGGCGCCGGCTACTGAAGCGCTGACTCTGAAGCATCAGAGGACTCTGACACAGACAGCATGGCTGTAAGGGTCAAATCTGCAGAGCCAATTACCCATGTATTTTTGAAGCAAACAATCGCACAGGCCATGCTGCCTATTATAAGGGAACTCAAAGATATCAGAGCGGATTTCCGCCATCTTGGAGGCCGCGAGGAATCATTGGAGGAACAGCAGTCGGCCACACTCACCTTTGGAGGCTTGGTGAGGTCCAAATTCATGGAACAACAATATCAGCTTAATGCTGCCTTCAACCAGGGGCATGCTCCGGAAGCGCTTACCCATGTAGCTTCCACCATTTTCTCTACAATATTAGGCCAAGAGCGGGCCTCGACTATAACAATCAAATGCATCCACAGGGCCCTCCGCCCCAAACTGGGACCTATGGATCCCCCAAGAGTCGTAATCTGTAAATTGCTTAATTTCGTAGACACTTTGGCAATTCTGTGTCAAGCTCGGGAGAGAGAGGGGAGGTTTTGCTGGAATCGGTCCCTGTGCATATTTACCAGGATTTATCACCAACTACTTTGGCCAAAAGAAGAACCATAAGGCCACTCCTGGAACATCTGAGAGTGCATAGCCTGATATACCGGTGGCTTTACCCTTTTCAGGATTGCGATTCTCAAAAATAATAAGCAGATAATCATCCGCACTCCAGAAGATCTTCAGGCCGCATGGCCTAAGCTGGAAATTCCTGCGGTGCACGTTCCTTCCTGGATGCAAGTTCCGATGGATGATGATTTGCCGAACCTACCTTCTCCACCGGATCCGTGGTCCATCGCTGGTGAAATGAAACCGATGCAGAAGGCGACGAGATCCCTGCTAAAGGACTCCGCTACCTGATCACACAAGACTCTAGGAAGTATTTTTTGTGCACTGGGGTTGTTGCCCCTATAGGAACGTGGCGGTTCCTTATGATGGTATACTAACTGACCCACATATGATTTCGGTCTTACTGGTGTGGAGTTTCCTGCTATTGTTGTTGAGATGGTTATTACATCACACCATTTAACGGCCACACACATCTCTCAAGCCTATCAGGACCGCTGGGTTCTTTCTGGCATTTCATTTTCTTTCTCTACCCTCGCTATCCTTTGCCTTTTTCATCTTCATCCTTTTCTCACTTTTTTTTTCTTTTTTCTCTGTCCTTGCCTTTTCCCCGCTTGCTGCAATGGTTGGGTTTGGCAGCCTATGTGGGGCAGGCTTAAGTTATGGTGATTGGAACACACAATCTCTCCCCCCCCCCCCGTTTACACTAATGCATTGGTCGAGCTCTATCCGATCAGGTGGGTGTGTGATATGGTGCTTCTTGCTGGGGTCTCAGCCATGGTTCAGTCTGAGCTCATCATATTAGCATCCTTCTTTTCCTTTTATTTGCATTTCCTTTGTTCTGTAAAGTTTCGTATTAGTTATTTGCGGGGATCCTCAAGCGCCGTGTGGGGACACATTATCCTTATGTGTTTCATTTATTCTCAATTTGTGACATGACAAAACATGTAATTTACTTCTTTAATGTTAAAGGTTTTAATGTACCGCAAAAAAGGTCTCAGGTATTTACTCTGCTGCGCAAGAGCTCACCCTCAATACTTTTCTTACAGGCATTGCTCCTGGTTAGCCAGAATCCTACTCCACACTGATGAGGGGCAACACCCCAAAACAGCTGTCTGTGGAAGGATAACTGGCTTAGGTCTTCCCCGTCACATCCTTAAAGCTTGTAAAAGAGTGGGATCTTGACATAGGGGCCACTTAATATGGTGGATCTGGTGATCTATGTAATAGAGACACCCCTTTGCTTGGTTTTTCTTCCTTTGAAGGATATCTGGCTTTCTCTGTGTTGAAGACCCATAACTGGGGCTCCACAGTTATTTTGCATATTACTATTTCCCAGGGAGCTTTGCACTTTGGATTGCTGTGTTGAGACTCTTAAATGAGGCTCCACTGTGTTTTCTTTAGCTGGTCTCCTTAAGATCAGCTATTGTTTTGTTTCTTACAGGAGACGCATTTTAAGGCCCATAAAATCCCCAAACTTCAGTACTCTCCTTTTGACCGCTGGTTCCACAGCTGTAATGGGGCCCAGGCATCCAGGGGCACTAGAATTGCCCTTAAAAAAGGAGTAACATTTACCTGCCTACAATCTAAATCTGACCCCGGAGGCAGATTTATCTTTGTAAAGGGGAAGTTAGATGATATACCTATTACTTTGGCAAATATGTATGTCCCCAATACAGGTCAGGTAAAATGGTTAATTGATACTATTCAGCAATTGCGCCTGTTTGTGGAGGGCATGGTATTGCTTGGTGGGGACTTTAATGTGACCCTTAATCCTTTTTTTCGATTCCTCTTCCTCACGTTCTGCTATTTCCTTCGCAAATCTGAGTAAGCTGAAGACCTCACTGTAAAGTCTCCACTTAGTAGACACTTGGAGAACACTACATCCTGATGCTAAAGATTTCTCCTTCTTTTCAAATGTACACCATTCCTATCAACATATTGATTATTTTTTTTATTTCTCAGGCTTCGCTATCTGGGAGATCCGCAGGCATAGAGTCAATCTTGGTTTCAGACCATGCGCCGATCAATATTGTTTTACAACTGCCGACGCCCTGTCGTAAAGCTTGGACATGGAGGCTCAATAAAACCCTGTTGAGGGATGATTCCACAATCTCAGCATTGGGTGAGAAATTATCTGATTGCTTTAACTTCAATATTACTCCGGATATCCCATTTCCTACGGTATGGGAGGCTCACTAAGCCTACATTAGAGGAGAATTGATAGCTTTAGGCACAGCAGTAAAAAAGAAAGCGGTTGCAGGAGATTGACTCTCTGCTACTTAAGATCTCGACCATAGAGAAAACACACAAACGCTCAATTGCAGTCTCACAGCTTGCTGAATTGACCACCTTAAGAGGTCAACATAAGGACCTCTTGGGCACCAGATTTGCGAAAAGCTTATTGTACTCCAAGCAATGTATATATGCTCATGGTGATAGAGGAGGGAAGATGATGTCTGCCATTTTTAAATTTCCCCTTGCCTGCATTCATATCTCTTCAAACCCCCATATAAGAGGATTGCAAGCCCCATCGGGAACTCATACTGCCGCATATGCAGATTATTTACTTATAGTCATCACAAACCCAACTGAAGCCTTTCCTCATGTTTCTTCCCTACTCCAGGATTTTGGACGGTTACCTAACTTCAAAATAAATCTTGGAAGGTCTGAGGATCTCAACATAACTTTAGACAGGGAGGACGTAGCATTACTGAAGGCTACTACCCCTTTCGTATGGCAGTATTCCTCCCTGACTTACTTGGGTATGAAAGTGCCTGATGATCTTTCTAAGATTTATGAACTGAATTATTGCCCTCTACTCAACCAAGTAAGTACGCAATTATCTAGGGATCAACTCCCATTTCTCTCGTGGATAGGGAGGAAGCATTATCTTACTACATACTGTATATACGGTACTTTCCAAGTTTTTATACTTGATGCAAATTGCTCCTATATACTTACCAGCCTCCTTCTTTCAAAAGGTCAGAAGACTATTCTCTAGATTTTTATGGAAGAATGCCCATCCTAGATTGAGCTATGGACTCCTGTCTCTCCTGAAGCACCGGGGAGGTATTGGCCTTCCGGACCTAAAACAGCTATACAATTACTATGTTGGCTGTATATTAACAAATATATGGGCAATTCTCTATCTGCTTTGTTGGAGAGAGATGGACTAGATCGCTCATTCATGCCCCTCATGTGGTCTAAACTGCAACCGCAAACCCTAACAGGCATCACTAATACCCTTACCAAAGGCCTTTTACTGACCTGGCATGGGATACGCAACCTTTCAGCTATTGCGCCATTCCCCTCTCCTCAAACACCAGTATACTACTTGCCATACCTGTCTGGGGACTCCCTGCCTCCACAACATGCTAGGGACTTATGGGACCAACTACGCTCATGTCCAATCTCAGTTTTACTTCATAATGGGAAGATCCCACCATATACTTTACTATCACAGAAACTAACAGGAGTTAATTTACATATTCTACAATATTCCCATTTCCGTCAAGTTTGTCAGCAGTTTCTCGCATCTAGTACAGTCAACCGACAAGTCACAGACTTTGAGAAGGCTCTGTTTTTTACTCAACCATTACCGAAGGCAATGTCGAAATTATATAAGCTAATATTAATTCCGGATTCCCCAGTGGTTCCTGCGTTCTTGACGGAATGGGAAGAGGAATTGCACATCAACTTCTCTGACATAGAAGCTCAACAGATTATATCTAGGTCCCACGGTTTCTCCAGGTGCGTTCGTCTGCAAGAAAATTTGTATGAGATGATATCTAGATGGTATAGAACACCTGCATACAGTGGCGGAAATAATTATTTGACCCCTCACTGATTTTGTAAGTTTGTCCAATGACAAAGAAATGAAAAGTCTCAGAACAGTATCATTTCAATGGTAGGTTTATTGTAACAGTGGCAGATAGCACATCAAAAGGAAAATCGAAAAAATAACTTTAAATAAAAGATAGCAACTGATTTGCATTTCATTGAGTGAAATAAGTATTTGAACCCCTACCAACCATTAAGAGTTCTGGCTCCCACAGAGTGGTTAGACACTTCTACTCAATTAGTCACCCTCATTAAGGACACCTGTCTTAACTAGTCACCTGTATAAAAGACACCTGTCCACAGAATCAATCAATCAAGCAGACTCCAAACTCTCCAACATGGGAAAGACCAAAGAGCTGTCCAAGGATGTCAGAGACAAAATTGTAGACCTGCACAAGGCTGGAATGGGCTACAAAACCATTAGCAAGAAGCTGGGAGAGAAGGTGACAACTGTTGGTGCGATTGTTCGAAAATGGAAGGAGCACAAAATGACCATCAATCGACCTCGCTCTGGGGCTCCACGCAAGATCTCACCTCGTGGGGTGTCAATGGTTCTGAGAAAGGTGAAAAAGCATCCTAGAACTACACGGGAGGAGTTAGTTAATAATGACCTCAAATTAGCAGGGACCACAGTCACCAAGAAAACCATTGGAAACACATTACACCGCAATGGATTAAAATCCTGCAGGGCTCGCAAGGTCCCCCTGCTCAGGAAGGCACATGTGCAGGCCCGTCTGAAGTTTGCCAATGAACACCTGAATGATTCAGAGAGTGACTGGGAGAAGGTGCTGTGGTCTGATGAGACCAAAATAGAGCTCTTTGGCATTAACTGAACTCGCTGTGTTTGGAGGAAGAAAAATGCTGCCTATGACCCCCAAAACACCGTCCCCACCGTCAAGCATGGGGGTGGAAACATTTTGCTTTGGGGGTGTTTTTCTGCTAAGGGCACAGGACAACTTATTCGCATAAACGGGAAAATGGACGGAGCCATGTATCGTGAAATCCTGAGCGACAACCTCCTTCCCTCTGCCAGGAAACTGAAAATGGGTCGTGGATGGGTGTTCCAGCACGACAATGACCCAAAACATACAGCAAAGGCAACAAAGGAGTGGCTCAAGAAGAAGCACATTAAGGTCATGGAGTGGCCTAGTCAGTCTCCGGACCTTAATCCAATCGAAAACCTATGGAGGGAGCTCAAGCTCAGGGTTGCGCAAAGACAGCCTCGAAAACCTTAGGGATTTAGAGATGATCTGCAAAGAGGAGTGGACCAAGATTCCACCTAAAATGTGCGCAAACTTGGTCATCAATTACAAGAAACGTTTGACCTCTGTGCTTGCAAACAAGGGTTTTTCCACCAAGTATTAAGTCTTTTTTTGTTAAAGGGTTCAAATACTTATTTCACTCAATGAAATGCAAATCAGTTGCTATCTTTTATTTAAAGTTATTTTTTCAATTTTCCTTTTGATGTGCTATCTGCCACTGTTACAATAAACCTACCATTGAAATGATACTGTTCTGAGACTTTTCATTTCTTTGTCATTGGACAAACTTACAAAATCAGTGAGGGGTCAAATAATTATTTCCGCCACTGTACTTGTATATGAGGGGGGTGGTGGATAGAGATATATGCTGGAAATGTAACTCTGCTTCAGGGACAATATCACGCATATGGTAGTCCTGTGACGGGATCCGGCCTTGTTGGGATAAAGTAGAAGAGACAATCAATTTGGTTTGTCCTGATCCCTTGTCACTAACTCCAAATCTAGTTCTCTTCTGGCAGGACACTACTTCCTTCAGCCCTTGTAAAACAGCACTAGCCACATTTCTCATTTTGGCAGCAAAACTGTTAATACCTTTACATTGGCTGAGCTCCTCCCCTCCCTCTCATCAGGCTAAAGTAGCTAAATATGGTTGTCCAAATATGTAGGCTTGAGGAACTTACCTCCTGGATTGAACGCAGACATGAATGCTTCTTGAGGGTCTGGTTGCCCTGAAAGGTTTATCGCAAGCTGTGATGAGGTTCTTTTGTAACTCTCCAATTCAGTATACCTGATGACACTGCTCTTTCAGTTTATATTATTTGTATACTTACGTTTGTTTTATATATATGTCACAATTCCTTTTTTGCTTAAGTGTGTCCAACTCCTTCCCTCGCCGCCTGAGGATCCCTGCAATGGCATTCTTTTGTGGTGCCATTGTTTTTATTTATAAGTAGTGAGCATGTCACTCTGATTTGTTGTGATTCCCCTAATTCCTGCAATGGAGACAGATATTCACTCTGAATGTCCTAATTAGAGATGACCGAATCGAAGCTGACGATGTAGAATTCAATACGAATTTCAGGATAAATTCGAAAGGCTGCTGCACGTGTAAGGACATGGAGCAAGGAACTCTAGGAAGGCGGGATCACCCATAATGCCATGCATGCAGCCAATCAGCAGCCAGCCAGCCCTGTGATGTCACAGCTCTATAAATAGCCTCAGCCATCTTGGATTCTTCCATTTTCCAGTGTACTTAGTGCAGGGAGAGACGTCAGCAGGCGTTAGGTGACAGTTCTAGAAAAAACTTGTGCTAAAAAAACGATTTACAAGTGCAGGGAAATATTATTCAAGGTGTAGGGAATGTATAGGGAGGAATCATTCCACAGCATTTATGCTGAACAGGGTTCAGTAGGGGAGGTTACAGACTGGGTAATAGGAACAATCCTATTACACCTTGCTGCACTGACTGGGGATCCAAATTGCCATTATACAGCTCTGTAATTCCAACAAACCGTTCTTATTAGGGTGCAAGTTCTGTTTGATACAGCCATTAACAGGGTTTATTACAAGGAAATATTTATATGTCTTATTTTCCCTTGTGTGGTGCAGTTATATGTTCTAAAGCATTTTTTGTCTTGTATTAGTGGGAAAAAAGGGCTTATTACTTTATTAGCTAAAATTACAGCACTTTTTGTTGTGTATTAGTGCCAATAGAAAAATATTTTTGCCATTCAGCAATGCAGTTACATGTTCTAAAGTTATATGTTCTAAATCCAGAGGAAAAAAAGCAGACTGGTTTGAGAGCTGCACTTATTCAAGCAGAAAAACAACGCGAGTTTGTGAGCGTTCGCGTGTTTTATTTCAAGTGTGTGTTTGTATTAAGTGGTTAAAAAATAATGGATTAATTAAATAAACGGCAGTACAGTCCAAACCAGTAAGCATATACAGGTAACTAACCCGAATAATAACCTGTGCAGGGAAACACCAAGGGGACAGCGAGTGACCAGACCAAAGTTCATATGCGCAGTATTAGTCCGTGTAACGTGATACCTAGGGATGAGACGTCAGGATTTCCAGGGTCCGATCCAAGGTCATACACAAGACAAACTGTTTAGCAAAGATAAGGTATCCAAAGGCAGTCTCTAGAGATAAATCGAGGAAGGCAGAGGTCATGCACAGGTAAGTCTGGGAGAATATGAACCACAACATACACCCAGGTTGTCAAAACAACAGTGGGCACTGACCAGCCAGGGAGATCACCTTTTAAGTACCTACTTGCCAATCACAAAGTGCCATGTGTCTATTCCTCATAGGTCATATAATGATCCTAATCCCTGACACTCGTGCAGCCTAGGCTGATCCTTAGTCACTTAACCCATGCCTGCCCTCTTATCTACTAGAATTTATGTACAGGCATTTTCCCCATGAGCGGCCGGTGTAGCTAATAAGATGCGCGTACGTTCGGCCGCATATCTTTTTGAGAATCTCCTCTCGAGCGTGCACGTGGATGCTCGAGCGGCCCAGAATTAATACACAATCGCGTTGGCACACACGCTGGAACGGAACCCGCAGGTGATACCGGAGACAGGACCGGCAGCTGCGTTCTGCCACCAGTCCGGTCAATCTGCCTCCAAGCCCCCGGCAGGCTTCCCATGCGGACGCACTACCGCATCTGCAAGCAAATGAGTTGGAACCAAAGATTCCACAGGCACCGCTATTCCAACGAGGTCCCCCGCAGGCCGAGCCCAACGAGGACACCTGGGGGCCCCAGTGGATCGCAGAACAGGAGAGTGTCTTACAGGACTACAGTAAGTTAGATTCTTATCACTGCACTATATTGTATTTTTTCTCTTTTCTTGCGTAATCCCCATTTAGTATGTGTTCCATTATTGACAACGCAGTCCACTGCACATCTTGTCTAATATATGCAGTACTACAACAGCCTTTGAGAATGCATATGTTTGGTCAAAATTTTAGAAAATTGCCCGTTTGGAAACACACATCAAGTATCTATCCGGGCGAGTTTTAACACTGAGAAGCATTGACAATTTGGAAAAGAGTTTTCTGCTCACTGAACAAGCACTTTATGGGGCAGATGTGGGGAGGGTGGTAGCGAGGAGGCTCAGGAAAGTGAGGTAGCTAGCTGGGTAACATTTAGAAAGCGGGGTAGAGGGAAGAGTGCCAGGGAGGCTAGCCCTGATCTGACACACCCCAACAAGTTTGCAAGGTTGGCAGATGAGGGGGATGTCAGTTCAGGGAGAGCACTACCAGTCAGGGGAATGTAAGCTCCAGTAAGTAGGGTACCAGGAGAGCAGGGCAGGCTATACAGGTGCTGGTAGTGGGAGACTGAATTATTAGGGGTACAGATAGGGCGATGTGTCACAAAGACCGGGCTCATCGAACGGTGTGTTGTCTTCCTGGCGCTCAGGTTCGACACATCGCGGATTGGGTTGACAGATTACTGGGAGGGGCTGGAGAAGATCCAGCAGTCATGGTCCATATCGGAACCAATGACAAAGTTAGAGGTAGGTGGAGCGTCCTTAAAATTGATTTTAGGGATTTAGGTCAAAAGCTTAGCGCAAGGACCTCAAATGTAGTGTTTTCCAAAATACTACCTGTACCATGAGCCACACAAGAAAGGCAGCGGGAGATTAGGAAGGTTAACAAGTGGCTCAAGAACTGGTGTAGGAAGGAGGGGTTTGGGTTCCTGGAGAGCTGGGCCGACTTCTCTGTCGGCTACAGGCTCTATCGTAGGGATGGACTACACCTCAATGGGGAAGCGGCAGCTGTGTTGGGGGAGAAGATGGCTAGAAGGTTGGAGGAGTGTTTAAACTAGGGACTAGGGGGAGGGTAATTATGTTATAGGATGGGAAGATAGTGGAGATAGAGACCGGGGGCAAAGTAATGGAACTGGGGGAGGAATGGAAGGACAGGCTAGAACAGTTCATAAGGAAATGTGTAGGACAAAAAATATACATAAACCTCTTAATTGTATGTATACTAATGCCAGAAGCCTGACTAATAAAACTGAAATTAGTGATGTGTGAGGAGGACTATGACATAGTGGGAATAACTGAGACATGGCTGGATGATAGTTATGACTGGGCGGTTAACATACAGGGTTACAGTCTGTTTAGAAAGGATTGGCAAAACCGGAGAGGGGGAGGGGTCTGTCTTCATGTAAAGTCCTGTCTAAAGCCCACAGTCCAAGAAGATATAAGTGAGGGACATGAACATGTGGAGTCACTGTGGGTAGAAATACATGGAGGCAAAAACAATAATAAAATACTAATAGGAGTTTATTAGAAACCACCTAATATACCAGAGTCCACAGAAAATCTACTTCTAAACAAGATAGATAAGGTGGCAGATGATAATGAGGTCGTTATTATGGGGGACTTCAACTACCCACATATAGACTGAGAAACTGAAACATGTATATCTCATAAAAGAAACAGGTTCTTGGTAGGGATGAGCGAACCCGAACTGTATAGTTCGGGTTCGTACCGAATTTTGGGGTGTCCGTGAAACGGACCCGAACCCGAACATTTTCGTAAAAGTCCGGGTTCGGGTTCTGTGTTCGGCGCTTTCTTGGTGCTTTTTGAAAGGCTGCAAAGCAGCCAATCAACAAGCGTCATACTACTTGCCCCAAGAGGCCATCACAGCCTTGCCTACTATTGGCATGGCTGTGATTGGCCAGTGCAGCATGTGACCCAGCCTCTATATAAGCTTGGGTCACGTAGCGCTGCACGTCACTCTGCTGATTCAAGCATAGGGAGAGGTTGCTGCTGTGACGTTAGGGCGAGATTAGGCAGATTAACTCCTCCAAAAGACTTAATTCAGTGATCGATCTCCAGCTGTGGATCATTGAAGTGCTGATATTGAATTGCTCACTTTTTTTAGGCTGCCCAGAGTGTTTTTATATCACTTTTTTCTGGGGTGATCGGCGGCCATTTTGTGGCTTGTGGTGCGCCAGCACAAGCTACCACCAAGTGCATTTAACCATCAATAGTGTGGTTATTTTTTTTGCTATATCCTACATCAGGTGCAGGCTGAGCCTGTGTCACCCAAGTGCATTTAACCATCAACAGTGTGGTTATTTTTTGGCCATATACTACATCAGGTGCAGGCTGAGCCTGTGTCACCCAAGTGCATTTAACCATCAATAGTGTGGTTATTTTTTGCTATATCCTACATCAGGTGCAGGCTGAGCCTGTGTCACCCAAGTGCATTTAACCATCAACAGTCTGGTTATTTTTTGGCCATATACTACATCAGGGGCAAGTTGAGCCTGTCAACCAGCGCGTTAAAAATAGGCCTGACATTTCTATTCCTCCAAATCAGTACAGTTTTAGCTGGTCAAGTTATATTTAGTGACCGTAAAAGCACAGTTTTTGTTCTGGGTTGAAAAACTATTCCCAAATTTGCCATTCTCAAAATTAGTAGTTTCTGCTATATCAGGCCTACTTTAAATCTATCCCATAAAGGATATCCTAGATTCAAGGTGCTGATAGTGTCATTCTGAAAAACTTAACACACACGCTACCGTGCAGATACAAGTCTAATTCTGTGATTAAAGGTATATCTGTCACACAGCGAGTAAAAAATAGGCCTCACATTTCTATTCCTCCAAATCAGTACAGTTTTAGCTGGTCAAGTTATATTTAGTGACCGTAAAAGCACAGTTTTTGTTCTGGGTTGAAAAACTATTCCCAAATTTGCCATTCTCAAAATTAGTAGTTTCTGCTATATCAGGCCTACTTTAAATCTATCCCAAAAAGGATATCTTAGATTGAAGGTGCTGATAGTGTCATTCTGAAAAACTTAACACACACGCTACAGTGCAGATACAAGTCTAATTCTGTGATTAAAGGTATATCTGTCACACAGCGCGTAAAAAATAGGCCTCACATTTATATTCAACCAAATCTGTCATTACTTGTGTGCCTGTATTAGTGTAATACGGTACCTAAATAGATAGCCAGACAGTGTTAGGTGTCTGTAAAAAAAGGCCTGAATTTTAATTCAATACATTGGCCCGAATAATATTTTTTTTATTGTGGTGAACGGTAACAATGAGGAAAACAACTAGTAAGGGACGCGGACGTGGACATGGTCGTGGTGGTGTTAGTAGACCCTCTGGTGCTGGGAGAGGACGTGGCCGTTCTGCCACAGCCACACGTCCTAGTGTACCAACTACCTCAGGTCCCAGTAGCTGCCAGAATTTACAGGGATATTTGGTGGGGCCCAATGCCGTTCTAAGGATGGTAAGGCCTGAGCAGGTACAGGCATTAGTCAATTGGGTGGCCGACAGTGCATCCAGCACGTTCACATTATCTCCCACCCAGTCTTCTGCAGAAAGCGCACAGATGGCGCATGAAAACCAAGCCCATCAGTCTGTCACATCACCCCCATGCATATCAGGGAAACTGTCTGAGCCTCAAGTTATGCAGCAGTCTCTTATGCTGTTTGAAGACTCTGCTGCCAGGGTTTCCCAAGGGCATCCACCTAGCCCTTCCCCAGGGGTGGAAGAGATAGAATGCACTAACACACAACCACTTATGTTTCCTGATGATGAGGACATGGGAATACCACCTCAGCACGTCTCTGATGATGACGAAACACAGGTGCCAACTGCTGCGTCTTTCTGCAGTGTGCAGACTGAACAGGAGGTCAGGGATCAAGACTGGGTGGAAGACGATGCAGGGGACGATGAGGTCCTAGACCCCACATGGAATGAAGGGTCAGAGTTCGGAGGAAGAGGCAGTGGTGAGACCGAGCCAACAGCGTAGTAAAAGACAAAGAGGGAGCAGTGGGCAAAATCAGAACACCCGCCGCCAAGAGACTCCGCCTGCTACTGACCGCCGCCATCTGGGACCGAGCACCCCAAAGGCAGATTCAAGGAGTTCCCTGGCATGGCACTTCTTTAAACAATGTGCTGACGACAAGACCCGAGTGGTTTGCACGCTGTTCCATCAGAGCCTGAAGCGAGGCATTAACGTTCTAAACCTTAGCACAACCTGCATGACCAGGCACCTGCATGCAAAGCATGAACTGCAGTGGAGTAACACCTTAAAAACAAAGAAGTCACTCAGGCTCCCCCTGCTACCTCTTCTGCTGCTGCCTCCTCGGCCTCCTCTGCTGCTGCCGCCGCCTCGGCCTCTTCCTCCGCCTCTGGAGGAACGTTGGCACCTGCCGCCCAGCAAACATGGGATGTACCACCAACACCACCACCTGCGTCACCAAGCATCTCAACCATGTCACACGGCAGCGTTCAGCTCTCCATCTCACAAACATTTGAGAGAAAGCGTAAATTCCCACCTAGCCACCCTCGATCCCTGGCCCTGAATGCCAGCATTTCTAAACTACTGGCCTATGAAATGCTGTCATTTAGGCTGGTGGACACAGACAGCTTCAAACAGCTCATGTCGCTTGCTGTCCCACAGTATGTTGTTCCCAGCCGCCACTACTTCTCCAAGAGAGCCGTGCCTTCCCTGCACAACCAAGTGTCCGATAATATCAAGTGTGCACTGCGCAACGCCATCTGTGGCAAGGTCCACCTAACCACAGATACGTGAACCAGTAAGCACGGCCAGGGACGCTATATCTGCCTAACTGCACACTGGGTAAATGTAGTGGCGGCTGGGCCCCAGGCGGAGAGCTATTTGGCGCACGTCCTTCCGCCGCCAAGGATCGCAGGGCAACATTCTTTGCCTCCTGTCTCCTACTCCTCCTACTCAGCTTCCTCCTCCTCTTCTTCCACCTGCTCATCCAGTCAGCCACACACCTTCACCACCAACTTCAGCACAGCCCGGGGTAAACGTCAGCAGGCCGTTCTGAAACTCATATGTTTGGGGGACAGGCCCCACACCGCACAGGAGTTGTGGCGGGGTATAGAACAACAGACCGACGAGTGGTTGCTGCCGGTGAGCCTCAAGCCCGGCCTGGTGGTGTGCGATAATGGGCGAAATCTTGTTGCAGCTCTGGGACTAGCCGGTTTGACGCACATCCCTTGCCTGGCGCATGTGCTGAATTTGGTGGTGCAGAAGTTCATTCTCAACTACCCCAACATGTCAGAGCTGCTGCATAAAGTGCGGGCCGTCTGTTTGCGCTTCTGGCGTTCACACCCTGCTGCTGCACGCCTGTCTGCGCTACAGCGTAACTTCGGCCTTCCCGCTCACCGCCTCATATGCGATGTGCCCACCAGGTGGAACTCCACCTTGCACATGCTGGACAGACTGTGCGAGCAGCAGCAGGCCATAGTGGAGTTTCAGCTGCAGCACGCACGGGTCAGTCGCACTGCGGAACAGCACCACTTCACCACCAATGACTGGGCCTCCATGCGAGACCTGTGTGCCCTGTTGCGCTGTTTCGAGTACTCCACCAACATGGCCAGTGGCGATGACGCCGTTATCAGCGTTACAATACCACTTCTATGTCTCCTTGAGAAAACACTTAGGGCGATGATGGAAGAGGAGGTGGCCCAGGAGGAAGAGGGGTCATTTTTAGCACTTTCAGGCCAGTCTCTTCGAAGTGACTCAGAGGGAGGTTTTTTGCAACAGCAGAGGCCAGGTACAAATGTGGCCAGACAGGGCCCACTACTGGAGAACGAGGAGGACGAGGATGAGGAGGAGGTGGAGGAGGATGAGGATGAAGCATGTTCACAGCGGGGTGGCACCCAAAGCAGCTCGGGTCCATCACTGGTGCGTGGCTGGGGGGAAACACAGGACGATGACGATACGCCTCCCACAGAGGACAGCTTGTCCCTACCTCTGGGCAGCCTGGCACACATGAGCGACTACATGCTGCAGTGCCTGCGCAACGACAGCAGAGTTGCCCACATTTTAACGTGTGCGGACTACTGGGTTGCCACCCTGCTGGATCCCCAGTACAAAGACAATGTGCCCACCTTACTTCCTACACTGGAGCGTGATAGGAAGATGCGCGAGTACAAGCGCACGTTGGTAGACGCGCTACTGAGAGCATTCCCAAATGTCACAGGGGAACCAGTGGAAGCCCAAGGCGAAGGCAGAGGAGGAGCAAGAGGTCGCCAATGCAGCTGTGTCACGGCCAGCTCCTCTGAGGGCAGGGTTAGCATGGCAGAGATGTGGAAAAGTTTTGTCACCACGCCACAGCTAACTGCACCACCACCTGATATGGAACGTGTTAGCAGGAGACAACATTTCACTAACATGGTGGAACAGTACCTGTGCACACCCCTCCACGTACTGACTGATGGTTCGGCCCCATTCAACTTCTGGGTCTCCAAATTGTCCACGTGGCCAGAGCTAGCCTTTTATGCCTTGGAGGTGCTGGCCTGCCCGGCGGCCAGCGTTTTGTCTGAACGTGTATTCAGCACGGCAGGGGGCGTTATTACAGACAAACGCAGCCGCCTGTCTACAGCCAATGTGGACAAGCTGACGTTCATAAAAATGAACCAGGCATGGATCCCACAGGACCTGTCCATCCCTTGTGCAGATTAGACATTAACTACCTCCCCTTAACAATATATTATTGTACTCCAGGGCACTCCCTCATTCAATCCTATTTTTATTTTCATTTTACCATTATATTGCTGGGCAACCCAAAGTTGAATGAACCTCTCCTCTGTCTGGGTGCCGGGGCCTAAATGTGTGACAGTGGACTGTTCCAGTGGTGGGTGACGTGAAGCCTGATTCTCTGCTATGACATGAAGACTGATTCTGTGCTGACATGAAGCCAGATTCTCTGTTACGGGACCTCTCTCCTCTGTCTGGGTGCCGGGGCCTAAATATGTGACAGTGGCCTGTTCCAGTGGTGGGTGACGTGAAGCCTGATTCTCTGCTATGACATGAAGACTGATTCTCTGCTGACATGAAGCCTGAATCTCTGTTACGGGACCTCTCTCCTCTGTCTGGGTGCCGGGGCCTAAATATGTGACAGTGGCATGTTCCAGTGGTGGGTGACGTAAAGCCTGATTCTCTGCTATGACATGAAGACTGATTCTCTGCTGACATGAAGCCTGAATCTCTGTTACGGGACCTCTCTCCTCTGTCTGGGTGCCAGGGCCTAAATGTGTGACAGTGGCCTGTTCCAGTGGTGGGTGACGTGAAGCCTGATTCTCTGCTATGACATGAAGACTGATTCTCTGCTGACATGAAGCCTGAATCTCTGTTACGGGACCTCTCTCCTCTGTCTGGGTGCCGGGGCCTAAATATGTGACAGTGGCCTGTTCCAGTGGTGGGTGACGTGAAGCCTGATTCTCTGCTATGACATGAAGACTGATTCTCTGCTGACATGAAGCCTGAATCTCTGTTATGGGACCTCTCTCCTCTGCCTGGGTGCCGGGGTCTAAATATGTGACAGTGGCCTGTTCCAGTGGTGGGTGACGTGAAGCCTGATTCTCTGCTATGACATGAAGACTGATTCTCTGCTGACATGAAGCCTGAATCTCTGTTACGGGACCTCTCTCCTCTGTCTGGGTGCCGGGGCCTAAATATGTGACAGTGGCCTGTTCCAGTGGTGGGTGACGTGAAGCCTGATTCTCTGCTATGACATGAAGACTGATTCTCTGCTGACATGAAGCCTGAATCTCTGTTATGGGACCTCTCTCCTCTGCCTGGGTGCCGGGGCCTAAATATGTGACAGTGGCCTGTTCCAGTGGTGGGTGACGTAAAGCCTGATTCTCTGCTATGACATGAAGACTGATTCTCTGCTGACATGAAGCCTGAATCTCTGTTACGGGACCTCTCTCCTCTGTCTGGGTGCCAGGGCCTAAATGTGTGACAGTGGCCTGTTCCAGTGGTGGGTGACGTGAAGCCTGATTCTCTGCTATGACATGAAGACTGATTCTCTGCTGACATGAAGCCTGAATCTCTGTTATGGGACCTCTCTCCTCTGTCTGGGTGCCGGGGCCTAAATGTGTGACAGTGGCCTGTTCCAGTGGTGGGTGACGTGAAGCCTGATTCTCTGCTATGACATTAAGACTGATTCTGTGCTGACATGAAGCCAGATTCTCTGTTACGGGACCTCTCTCCTCTGTCTGGGTGCCAGGGCCTAAATGTGTGACAGTGGTCTGTTCCAGTGGTGGGTGACGTGAAGCCTGATTCTCTGCTATGACATGAAGACTGATTCTCTGCTGACATGAAGCCTGAATCTCTGTTACGGGACCTCTCTCCTCTGTCTGGGTGCCAGGGCCTAAATGTGCAACAGTGGCCTGTTCCAGTGGTGGGTGACGTGAAGCTTGATTCTCTGCTATGACATGAAGACTGATTCTCTGCTGACATGAAGCCTGAATCTCTGTTACGGGACCTCTCTCCTCTGTCTGGGTGCCGGGGCCTAAATGTGTGACAGTGGCCTGTTCCAGTGGTGGGTGACGTGAAGCCTGATTCTCTGCTATGACATGAAGACTGATTCTGTGCTGACATGAAGCCAGATTCTCTGTTACGGGACCTCTCTCCTCTGTCTGGGTGCCAGGGCCTAAATGTGTGACAGTGGCCTGTTCCAGTGGTGGGTGACGTGAAGCCTGATTCTCTGCTATGACATTAAGACTGATTCTGTGCTGACATGAAGCCAGATTCTCTGTTACGGAACCTCTCTCCTCTGTCTGGGTGCCAGGGCCTAAATGTGTGACAGTGGTCTGTTCCAGTGGTGGGTGACGTGAAGCCTGATTCTCTGCTATGACATGAAGACTGATTCTCTGCTGACATGAAGCCTGAATCTCTGTTACAGGACCTCTCTCCTCTGTCTGGGTGCCAGGGCCTAAATGTGCGACAGTGGCCTGTTCCAGTGGTGGGTGACGTGAAGCCTGATTCTCTGCTATGACATGAAGACTGATTCTCTGCTGACATGAAGCCTGAATCTCTGCTGACATGAAGCCTGAATCTCTGTTACGGGACCTCTCTCCTCTGTCTGGGTGCCGGGGCCTAAATGTGTGACAGTGGCCTGTTCCAGTGGTGGGTGACGTGAAGCCTGATTCTCTGCTATGACATGAAGACTGATTCTGTGCTGACATGAAGCCAGATTCTCTGTTACGGGACCTCTCTCCTCTGTCTGGGTGCCAGGGCCTAAATGTGTGACACTGGCCTGTTCCAGTGGTGGGTGACGTGAAGCCTGATTCTCTGCTATGACATGAAGACTGATTCTCTGCTGACATGAAGCCTGAATCTCTGTTACAGGACCTCTCTCCTCTGTCTGGGTGCCAGGGCCTAAATGTGTGACAGTGGCCTGTTCCAGTGGTGGGTGACGTGAAGCCTGATTTTCTGCTATGACATGAAGACTGATTCTCTGCTGACATGAAGCCTGAATCTCTGTTATGGGACCTCTCTCCTCTGCCTGGGTGCCTGGGCCTAAATATGTGACAGTGGCCTGTTCCAGTGGTGGGTGACGTGAAGCCTGATTCTCTGCTATGACATGAAGACTGATTCTCTGCTGACATGAAGCCAGATTCTCTGTTACGGGACCTCTCTCCTCTGCCTGGGTGCCGGGGCCTAAATATATGACAATGGACTGTTACAGTGGTGGGTGACATGAAGCCAGATTCTCTGCTATGGCATGAAGACTGATTCTCTGCTGACGTGAAGCCAGATTCTCTGCTATGGGACCTCTCTCCAATTGATATTGGTTTATTTTTATATACTTTATTTTTATTTTTATTCATTTCCCTATCCACATTTGTTTGCAGGGGATTTACCTTCATTTTGCTGCCTTTTGCAGCCCTCTAGCTCTTTCCTGGGCTGTTTTACAGCCTTTTTAGTGCCGAAAAGTTCGGGTCCCCATTGACTTCAATGAGGTTCGGGTTCGGGATGAAGTTCGGGTCGGGTTCGGCCGAACTTCTCGAACCCGAACATCCAGGTGTTCGCTCAACTCTAGTTCTTGGCAATAACTAAAGACAATTACCTTTCCCAACTGGGAAAAAAACAAATGTGGATAAATAGAAATGTAAAGAAAGCAATAAATTACAAAAATAAAGCATTTAAATCACTAAAACAGGAGGGTAGCGAGGAAGCACTATAAGGCAAAAAATGAAATATGTAAAAAACAAATAAAAGCAGCCAAACTAGAGACCGAGAGATTAATTGCCAAAGGGAGCAAAACTAACCCTACAACGTTCTTCAATTATATAAATGGTAAAAAGTATAAGTCTGAAGGTGTCGGCAGGTGTCGGCCCTTTCCAGAGTAATGAGGGGGGAGTTGCAGAGAGCGATGAGGAGAAAGAAAAGCTATTAAATATTTTTTTTCTCCACTGTATTCACTAAGGAAAATAAACTGTTAGATGTAAATGTAAATTCCCCATTAAAAGTGCCTTGTCTGACCCAGGAAGAAGTACAGCGGCGTCGTAAAAACATTAAAATAGACAAATCGCCAGGATCGGATGACATACACTCCCATAATCCTAAGAGAATTAAGTAATGTCATAGCCAGACCCTTATTTCTGATATTTAAGGACTCTATACTGACAGGGAGTGTTCCCCAGGATTGGTGCATAGAAAATGTAGTGTACAAACTAAGAAGACAGGTTGGCATTAGCAGGAGGTGCTCAAACCCACATTCAGTTGTGCATATATATAGGGGAGCAAATCCTGCACTTGTGGCCCGTTGCTAATGGCAATCCCCAGCAAAATGCATACAATGGAGGATGCCCGCGGCGAACCACAAGTACCACAATAGACATCCTACACAAGATAACAAGTGCGGATGTCATAATTAATATAACAATATAACAAAACAATAACAAGGACAGGTGCACTCTGCAGTCTCACTAGACCCTCAAACTGATTTTAAAATTGAGAGATTAGTCAACATGTCCTACGGTGTAGAACATGTCTAAGCCCGGACACCACGCCAAGGTTTCTCAAGTAGCCCGGGACCTAACACTCTCCTACCTGAGCCGTATGGGCGATACCAGGAGCCAGTGGGCAAATTACAGGAGCATAAGGCCAACTCACAAACAGCTCACCATTTACCTCCAGCATGTAGCCATGCTTCCAATGGGAGGAGGGAGGAGTCTGCGAGTCCCACTCAAGACTGGCTGATATGTCCCAGGCCTCACAGGTGCACCTAAATGTGGCCTGTAGATGGAAAACAGGCACATTTAAATTGGAGTTTATACACCTCCATAAATCTATATACAAACTAAGAAGACAGGTTGGCATTAGCAGGAGGTGCTCAAACCCACATGCAGTTGTGCATATATATAGGGGAGCAAATCCTGCACTTGTGGCCCGTTGCTAATGGCAATCCCCAGCAAAATGCATACAATGGAGCATGCCCGCGGCGAACCACAAGTACCACAATAGACATCCTACACAAGATAACAAGTGCGGATGTCATAATTAATATAACAATATAACAAAACAATAACAAGGACAGGTGCACTCTGCAGTCTCACTAGACCCTCAAACTGATTTTAAAATTGAGAGATTAGTCAACATGTCCTACGGTGTAGAACATGTCTAAGCCCGGACACCACGCCAAGGTTTCTCAAGTAGCCCGGGACCTAACACTCTCCTACCTGAGCCGTTTGGGCGATACCAGGAGCCAGTGGGCAAATTACAGGAGCATAAGGCCGACTCAAAAACAGCTCACCAGTTACCTCCAGCATGTAGCCATGCTTCCAATGGGAGGAGGGAGGAGTCTGCGAGTCCCACTCAAGACTGGCTGATATGTCCCAGGCCTCACAGGTGCACCTAAATGTGGCCTGTAGATGGAAAACAGGCACATTTAAATTGGAGTTTATACACCTCCAGAAATCTATATATACAAACTAAGAAGACAGATTGGCATTAGCAGGAGGTGCTCAAACCCACATGCAGTTGTGCATATATATAGGGGAGCAAATCCTGCACTTGTGGCCCGTTGCTAATGGCAATCCCCAGCAAAATGCATACAATGTAGTGGCAATATTCAAAAAGGGTCCAAAAACAGAGCTCGGAAACTATAGGCCGGTAAGTTTCTGTCGTGGGTAAACTGTTTAAAGGTTTTCTAAGAGGTGCTATCTTGGAGTACCTCAATAAAAATAAGCAAATAACGCCATATCAGCATGGCTTCATGAGGGATCGGTCATGTCAAAATAATTTAATCAGTTTCTATGAGGAGGTAAGTTCTAGACTTGACAGCGGCGAATCAATGGATGTCGTATATCTGGACTTCTCCAAAGCATTTGACACTACCACATAAAATGTTAGTATAGAAAATGAGAATGCTTGACTGGGAAAAAATGTCTGTATGTGAGTAAGTAACTGGCTCAGTGATAGAAAACAGAGGGTACACACTCAGATTGGGTCACTGTCACTAGTGGAGTACCTCAGGGGTCAGTATTGAGCAATATTCATTTCAATATATTAATTAAACACGGGCAGGGAAGGTACATAACTTTTACTGCCCACTGGGTGAACCTTCTGACGGCTGTCAAGCATGCAACCCGTGGCGCCCGTGTGGATTTGATGTTACCGCCACGAATTGCATGCAGGCCTGCCAATTCTTCTCATCCTCCTACTCCATCCTCCATTTCCTCCTCAGCTAACTCCTCCTTTTCCACTTCTACCGCCTCTTCCGCTGCACCCCCCAAGATCCCTAGAACCTATTCGACTTGCCAGGTGAGACGTTGCCATGCTGTGCTGCGGCTGTTGTGCCTGGAAGCCAAGAGCACACTGGTCCTGCACTCCTTCAGCTTTGCGGTCACAGGCGGATCAGTGGCTAACCCTGCTCAATTTGACACCTGGTAAAGTGGTGTGCGACAACGGTGCCAATCTGGTGAGCGCGCTGAAACAGGGCAAAATGACAAACGTGCCGTGCATGGCACACGTCCTGAACTTAGTCGTGCAGCGATTCGTTGACAAATACCCCAGAGTCCAGGATGTCTTGCGGCAGGCCACGAAAATCTCTGGCCATTTTAGAAGATCTTACACGGCCATGGCTCGCCTTGACGACACCACTTGCCCGTCAGACGTCTGATTTGTGACTGCCCGACGTGATGGAACTCCACCTTGTATATGCTTTATAGGCTGCTCCAGCCAAAACATTCAATTAACGACTACCTGTACGAACTCTGCGGCAGGACAGGTTCTGGGGAGATTGTTTTTTTTTCACCGCGCCAGTGGCTGCTCATGCGCGACGCAGGCAGATTATGCGCCCATTTGATGAGATCACCAAACTGGTCAGTCGCAGCCAGGGGCGCCATCAGTGACATCGTACCTTACGCCTTCTTTCTGGAGCGTGCATTGCATTGTGTCATTGATCAAGCCGTCGAGGAGCAGGAAGATGAGGCAGTTGCAATGCTGGATGAGATCCCAGGGGGGGCTACTCCATCTGAGAAAAGTCAACAGGAGTCTGAAGAGGAATCAGAGGAGGATGGTACCAGGATGGAGGAGGAGCATGAAGTGCATGCTTTAAACGTTTCTGGGATCCCTGGTGTTGTCCGTGGCTGGGGGGAGGAGACCGAGGACGACATTATCCTGGACGATGAGCAGGAGCCAGGCCACTCCACCACTTCCAGTTTAGTGCAAATGGGGGCTTTCATGCTCCAGTGTTTGAAGAGGGACTTCCGTATAAAAAGCATAAAGGGCAAGGACCAGTACTGGGTGGCAATGTACTTAGACCCCCGGTACAAACACAAAATGGAGGACATGTTACCAGCATCACAGAGGGCTGTTAGAATACAGCACTTCCAGGCCTTGCTTTGAGAAATGCTGCATTCTGCTTTTGCGGGTGCTGGCAGAGGAATTTCAACTCAAAGAGAAACAGTTGTGGATACCAATCCAACAGTGCATGCAAGAAGAGGGCGGTTTGAAGATGTGTTGGTCAATTCAGATATGAGATCATTCTTGCAACCAACCCATAGACCAACAGGTGTCCGACTACATCGGGTTTACGGCTGATGTGGACGCTCTGAGAAGCGAGAAACCCTGGGCTACGGGTGTGCAGGCTTGACCTGTGGTCAGAGCTGGCCCAATTTGCCATGGAACTGTTGGCTTGCCCCTCGTCCAGTGTCCTGTCCGAAAGGACGTTCAGCGCAGCAGGGGGATTGTGAGCAATAAGTGCACTCGCCTAGCTCACGACAGTGTGGACTACCCCACATTTCTAAAAATGAATGAGGCATGGATCTCGGAGGAATTCAAAACCTGTGACAACCATGTTTAATTGAATGTCCTCATGCCAGCCCACAAATATCCGCCACCACCCAGAACAAATATTGGTCCCTGTCTCAGGTAAATACAGCGGCATAAAAGGCCTTTTCTGTCCAATGAATGCCTAATGTTTTGGGCCTCGGAGGAATTCAACACCTGTGACGACCACATGTTTCAACTATTATCATTAGGGTTTTTTTCAAGAGGGGGGATTTCGTTAGCCATGTGTTTAATCCAATTCTATATTTTTAGTTCTTTTAAACAAGTATTTGACCTGTATTGACAATCTAATAGACCTCCAGCCACATACTTACTTGTTCTTTAATGTACACTGAATGCATAATTTTTGGGGCCTGTAGTACACTGGCCTGCTGTGAAATTGATATCCAATGACCGTGTAATCTACCTCCAGCCACATACTTACTTGTTGTTTTATGTACGCTGAATGAATCATTTTTGAGACCTGTAGTACACTGGCCTGCTGTAAAATTGATATCCAATGACCGTGTGATCTACCTCCAGCCACATACTTACTTGTTCTTTTATGTACGCTGAATGAATAATTGTTGTGGCCTCCGAGGAATTCAACACCAGTGACGACCACGTGTTATCGAATTTCAACTATTATCTTTAGGGTTTTTTCCAAGAGTTGTGGATACCAATCCAACAGTGCATGCAAGAAGAGGGCGGTTTGAAGATGTGTTGGTCAATTCAGATATGAGATCATTCTTGCAACCAACCCATAGACCAACAGGTGTCCGACTACATCTGGGGCCATGCATTATCATGCTGCAACATGAGGTGATGGTCATGGATGAATGCCACAACAATGGGCCTCAGGGTCTCGTCACGGTATCTCTTTGCATTCAAAATGTCATCAATAAAATGCACATGTGTTCGTTTTCCATAACATATGCCTGCCCATACCATAACCCCACCGCCACCATGGGCCACTCGAACCACAACGCTGACGTCAGCAAACCGCTCACCCACACAATGCCACACATGCTGTCTGATATCTGCCCTGAACAGTGAAAAACGTTACTCATCCGTGAACAGAGCGCCTCTCCAATGTGCCAGACGCCATTGAATGTGAGCATTTGCCCACTCAAGACGGTTACAACGACGAACTGCAGTCAGGTCCAGACCCCGATGAGGACTACGAGCATGCAGATGAGCTTCCCTGAGACGGTTTCTGACAATTTGTGCAAAAATTCTTTGGTTATGCAAACTGATTGTTGCTGCAGCTGTCCGGTGGCTGGTCTCAGACGATCATGGAGGTGAACACGCTGGATATGGAGGTCCTGGGCTGGTGTGGTTACATGTGATCTGCGGTTCTACGGTTATGAGGCAGGTTGGATGTACTGCCAAATTCTCTGAAACGCCTTTGGCTTATGGTAGAGAGATGAACATTCATTGCATGGGCAACAGCTCTGGTAGACATTCCTGCAGTCAGCATGCCAATTGCACGCTCCCTCAAACGTTGCGACATCTGTGGCATTGTGCCGTGTGATCAAACGGCACATTTCAGAGTGTCCTTTTTATTGTGGGCAGTCTAAGGCACACCTGTGCAATATTCATGCTGTCTAATCATCACTTTGATATGCCACACCTGTGAGTTGGGATGGATTATCTCGGCAAAGAAGAAGTGCTCACTAACACAGATTTAGACAGATTTGTGAACAATATTTGAGAGTAATGGGTCTTTTGTATATGTAGAAAATGTTTCAGATCTTTGAGTTCAGCTCCTGCAAAATAGGAGCATAACCGAAAGTGTTGCGTTTATATTTTTGTTCAGTGTATGTATAAATATATCAGGGGTCAGTACAGAGATCTCTCCCATCATTTATTTATCCCCAGGACTGTGATTGTGACGAGGGGACTAGTGATGAGCGGCAGGGGCTATATTCAAATTCACAATATTTCACGAATATTTGGGCGAATATTCGTCATATATTTGCGAATTCGAGATCATTTTCTTGAATGCGAAAAATCGGCAATGTAATATTCGCATAATGCGCGCGAAATACAGGCGTGGGTCACTTTTGCTAAATTTTCCAAGCTGCTAGAAGTTTCCTGAGACTGGATAAAATGGTTGGCACGACAGAACATTAAAAATGGCTTCATATGCAGTTAGAGTGCTCCAATATATTCGCGATCACGCTAATCGGCACTAATGATGTGAATATTTTGGCGCAATAATGAAACTTCACATTTTAGCAGGTCTGCATGTATGTATGTACAGCAGAACCTATTACACTACCTTACACATTGCACTGCAACACTATATCAGGATATAACGTACACTGACTATCTCCCACTAACTATCTGTATTATATATATATAAGCTATCTAACTATCTATCTATCTAATGTAGTGTGGAAAGCACAGAGCACAGCAATGTCACTGCTCTCTCTCTCAGAACTTTAAAAAACTGTAGAAAATGGCTGCTGGGGAGGTTTTTAAATAGTAAGGGGTCGGCAACTTTCCTATTGGTTGCTAGGGATGTTGCTAAGCTCAGACGTTGCAGCCTTCTCATTGGCCCACAAGCAAGAAGGGAGGTTACTGATGAAAAAAAATCTAGAATATTCAAAATTACGATATATATCACTATATTCTAAATATTCGCGAATTCTCAAAGTGCCGATATTCGTGATTAATATTCATGATTCGAATATTCACATCTAACACTAGAGGGGACATCCTCTGCGTCTGGAGGAAAGAAGGTTTGTACACAAACATAGAAGAGGATTCTTTATGGTAAGAGCAGTGAGACTATGGAACTCTCTGCCTGAGGAGGTGGTGATGGTGAGTTCACTAAAAGAGTTCAAGAGGGGCCTGGATGTATTTCTGGAGTGTAATAATATTACAAGCTATAGCTACTAGAGATGGGTCGTTGATCCGGGGAGTTATTCTGATTGCCTGAATGAAGTTGGGGAGGAATTTTTTTCCCCTTAAGAGGAGAAAATTGGCTTTTATCTCACAGTTTTTTTTTTTCCTTTCTCTGGATCAACTTGCAGGATAACAGGCTGATTTGGATGGACAGATGTCTTTTTTCGGCCTTATAAACTACAAACCGGATTCCAAAAACGTTGGGACACTAAACAAATTGTGAATAAAAACTGAATGCAATGATGTGGAGATAGCAAATGTCAATATTTTATTTGTAATAGAATGTAGATGACAGATCAAACATTTAATCCGAGTAAATGTATCATTTTAAAGGAAAAATACGTTGATTCAAAATTTCACGGTGTCAACAAATCCCCAAAAAGTTGGGACAAGTAGCAATAAGAGGCTGGAAAAAGTAAATTTGAGCATAACGAAGAGCTGGAAGACCAATTAACACTAATTAGGTCAATTGGCAACATGATTGGGTATAAAAAGAGCTTCTCAGAGTGGCAGTGTCTCTCAGAAGCCAAGATGGGTAGAGGATCACCAATTCCCACAATGTTGCGCAGAAAGATAGTGGAGCAATATCAGAAAGATGTTACCCAGCGAAAAATTGCAAAGACTTTGCATCTATCATCATCAACTGTGCATAACATCATCCGAAGATTCAGAGAATCTGGAACAATCTCTGCGCGTAAGGGTCAAGGCCGTAAAACCATACTGGATGCCCGTGATCTCGGGGCCCTTAAACGACACTGCACCACAAACAGGAATGCTACTGTAAAGGAAATCACAGAATGGGCTCAGGAATACTTCCAGAAACCATTGTCAGTGAACACAATCCACCATGCCATCTGCCGTTGAAACTCTACAGTGCAAAGAAGAAGCCATTTCTAAGCAAGATCCACAAGCATAGGCGTTTTCACTGGGCCAGGGATCATTTAAAATGGAGTGTGGCAAAATGGAAGACTGTTCTGTGGTCAGATGAGTCACGATTCGAAAGTTCTTTTTGGAAATCTGGGACGCCATGTCATCCGGACCAAAGAGGACAAGGACAACCCAAGTTGTTATCAACGCTCAGTTCAGAAGCCTGCATCTCTGATGGTATGGGGTTGCATGAGTGCGTGTGGCATGGGCAGCTTGCATGTCTGGAAAGGCACCATCAATGCAGAAAAATATATTCAGGTTCTAGAACAACATATGCTCCCATCCAGACGTCATCTCTTTCAGGGAAGACCCTGCATTTTTCAACAACATAATGCCAGACCACATTCTGCATCAATCACAACATCATGGTTGCGTAGGAGAAGGATCCGGGTGCTGAAATGGCCAGTCTGCAGTCCAGATCTTTCACCTATAGAGAACATTTGGCGCATCATAAAGAGGAAGGTGCAACAAAGAAGGCCCAAGACGATTGAACAGTTAGAGGCCTGTATTAGACAAGAATGGGAGAGCATTCCTATTTCTAAACTTAAGAAACTGGTCTCCTCGGTCCCCAGACGTCTGTTGAGTGTTGTAAGAAGAAGGGAAGATGCCACACAGTGGTGAAAATGGCCTTGTCCCAACTTTTTGGGGATTTGTTGACACCATGAAATTCTGATTCAACATATTTTTCCCTTAAAATGGTACATTTTCTCAGTTTAAACTTTTGTTCCGTGATTTATGTTCTATTCTGAATAAAATATTAGAAGTTGGCACCTCCACATCATTGCATTCAGTTTTTATTCACGATTTGTATAGTGTCCCAACTTTTTTGGAATCCGGTTTGTATATTATAAACTATGTTAATAGAGGCAAAATAAAAATATATTTGCCGTTCAGCGGTGCAGTTACATATTCTAAAGCCTTTTGTGGAGTGTATTAGTGGCAAAAGAAAAATATATTTGCTGTTCAGCGGTGCAGTTATATGTTCTAAAGCCCTTTTTGTCGTGTAATAGTGGCAAAATAAAAATATATTTGCCGTTCAGCAGTGCAGTTATATGTTCTAAAGCCTTTTGTGGCATGTATTAGTGGCAAAAGTAAAATATATTTGCCGTTCAGCGGTGCAGTTACATATTCTAAAGCCTTTTGTGGAGTGTATTAGTGGCAAAAAAATATATATTGCTGTTTAGCGGGGCACTTATATGTTCTAAAGCTCTTTTTGTTGTGTAATAGTGGCAAAATAAAAATATATTTACCGTTCAGCAGTGTAGTTATATGTTCAAAAGCCTTTTGTGGAGTGTATTAGTGGCAAAAGAAAAATATATTTGCCTTTCAGCGGTGCAGTTACATGTTTTAAAGCCTTTTGTGGCGTGTACTAGTGGCAAAAGAAAAATATATTTGCCTTTAAGCTGTGCAGTTATATGTTCTAAAGCCGTTTGTGGCGTGTATTAGCCCCAAAATAAAACTATATTTGCCGTTCAGCGGTGCAGTTATATGTTCTAAAGCCTTTTGTGGCGTGTATTAGTGGCAAAAGTAAAATATATTTGCCGTTCAGCGGTGCAGTTATATGCTCTAAAGCCCTTTTTTGTGTGTATTAGTGGGGGGAAAAGGGTTTATTAGCCGTTGTGTGGTGAAGTGAGAAAATTACAGACTTTTTTGCAGTGTTTTAATTTCCTTTTAATTATTTATTTGATGTAACAGAATGTCAGACAGAGAAGTGCCAGGCCCTGCATAGGGGAGTGGCAGAGGCCTAAATGTTTCTGGCGCAGGCAGAGGTCGCAGCAGAGTAGGGGTCCATTCACACTTCCGCAAAATGGATCCAATGTTGCGGGACGGATCCGGACCCTTTCATTTTCAATGGGGATGGAAAAGATGCGGACAGCACACATTGTGCTGTGGCATCTGCACTTCCGTTCCGCATCTGCACTTCCATTCTGCCAAAAATAGAACATGTCCTTTTCTTGTCCGCAGACACAACAAGAAAAGGCATTTCTATTTAAAGTGCCCGCCATATGCGGTCCGCAAAATTCGGACCGCACATGGCCGGTGTCTGTGTTTTGCGGTTTCGCAATTTGCCACAAAACACAACTGCAATTTGACCACAAAACACTTGAGGACGTGTAAATAGACCCTAAGGGGCCGTGGCAGCAGGGGTCAGTTCGAGAGTCCTGAGCTCCCAGTGTCAGCTAGCGGTTGTGTCTTGACCAGCAACCCAGCGGTTCTTGAACGGTTGACTCGATCTTCGACTTCGTCGCAAGTGACATCAGACACACCCAGCCAAGAGTCAGTGGGTTTGTCAGACACAACCCTTAGTTGGCATGGCCCTGTGCCATCACCTGTCCTCAATCTGCCTCTGTCCTTTTCTGTTCCCTCAGCCAGAGAAATATTGTATGCTGTGGGCTCAGCTCCACTCTACAGTGAGGACAAGCTACTAGAAGACAGTCAGCAGCTAATGGCAAGCCAAGATGTGGAGGAGACATCCGCCGCTTCCTTCACTAGGCGGGCAAGTAGTGATGAGGAGAGTGGCGTGGGAGCTGGTGTTGCGAGCAGTCAGGCTCCTGACACAAAGACGGTTAAGGAGGACATCAGTGACATGCAGACAGTACTCAATAATGATGATGTAGCTGATTGCACTTGGGAGCCAAGTGACGAAGGGGCTTCATCATCGGGAGAAAAGGGTGGCAGGTTGCCCGTGAGGCTGCAGCGGAGCCAACAAGTAGCTAGGGTGGCAACAGTGGAAAGTCGGGAGCCAAACGGCCCAGGATAGACCACCCGCTTTGCAGGAGCCTACCTGTCCGGGAAATAGCGGTGCACGGGTTCACGGAGGCAGCGGCGGTAGCAGTCAGTCAGTGCATAGTGTTGGGGGTAAAATCACCTACTCGGCGGTGTGGCAGTATTTTGTTAAGCCGCCGGAGGAGATGAACATGGCCATATGTAGAATCAGTGGGCAGAAGATGAAGCGTGGCCAGGGTGTCAATGTTGACACCACAGCCCTGCATCAACATATGCAGCGTCACCATAAAGTGGCCTGGGAGAACCGTGGCTCTGATGTGGTTGTCCAGCCTGCCGCAGCAACTGCTGCATCGCCCAGTGGCACACAGTCGATTTCAGGCAGTCAAGGCTCCACCACCTCAGCCAAACGGAGCTGTCTGTCCTTCCCATCATCTGCTGGTCCTGATGCTCCTGCTCCTCACCCTCCTACTCCTTGTCAGTCATTTCGTCAGCAATCAATCACACAAGCGATTGCCAAGAGACAACAGTATGCGTGCACTCATCCAACGGCGCAGAAGCTGAACATGCTCCTGTCCAAGTTGCTGATGTTGCAGTCCCTCCCTTTCCAAGTGGTAGACTCTGCACCTTTCAGAAAACTGATGGCTTGTGCCGAGCCGATGTGGAGAGTCCCAAGCCATCATTTCTTTGCCAAAAAGGCAGTACCAGCAAAAAAAATCTCAACAAATAAAAATAAAAAGTAGTATAAAAAATATTATAAAAATATAATATAAAAAATATATACTGAAATGTTAAAATATCATCAGGCATTAATGGGCTGTATAGGTGCCTGTGGGGATAGAAACGTATCGGAGAAACCACAAATGATGATAGGTGATTATGATCATAATCAAATACAATAGTCCTGCATTCAAAGGATACATTCATTGGAACCATGGCATTACGTTGGTCTGGCCCACAGGCACCTATACCGCCCTTTAATGCCTGATGATATTTTAACATTTCAGTATATATTTTTTATATTATATTTTTATACTACTTTTTATTTTTATTTGTTGAGATTGAAATAAATTGATTTACTTCCAACTCATGCTTTGCCAAATTTACTGAGTGCCCTCCGTATCTTCCACTATGTCACCTTGCCACTCTGTGGCATCCTGATGCTGCTGCCACCTCCACACTGACATTGTGCCAGGACTATGTCATAGGGGCACCCTGTGGATTTCTCATGCTGTCCCCCCCCCCCCACACACACACACACACTTAATGACTGGACCACTATTTTGCCTTTCGGCCTGGCTGACATCATCATTTATTTGATCTTTTTTCTGATCGGTCAGAAGGAAGGTAAAATGAGATGCACAACAGATCCTCTCTGTGTATCAGCTGTAAGGCCTGTATGGTGCCATCAGAATTGGCTTTAGATTTGGTAGCCAAAAGCAGGAGTGGGTACAAAACACAAAAGACATGCAAATATTCCATTTACGTGTCATCTCTGTTTTGGATCCACTCCTGTTTTTTTTGGGCATTAGCAATACTGATGGATTACTGACCAAATGTTGACCGAGTGAAGGCGGATGCTCCACAGACAGGATCCGTTTTTGGGGGTTATTGTTCTGATGGATCAGAGGAAGGGAAAAATAATTAGTGACGTCAACACAAACTTACTGCTGACACCCTCTACACTCTGCCGGGGGGCTCTACTTGTATAAGTGTTTAATAGAACAGGTTCTGTAGACATCGATGTGGAATCAGCTGACAACTGTGTAAAAGGAGTGTGCTTCTTCTTGGCGCTAACATGGACCTGTAAGGCTGAGTTCATACTTGAGTTATTTGGTCAGTTTTGGCCCAGTGACTGCCCAAATAAGTGAAGTGTGTAGTGATTCTAAGAGCGAAGCCTGTCGTCTGCATGTCATACTGACTCACAGTATTATTTCACTACGACAGCAGACTCCATATGCGTCTTACTGCAATGCACAGTGTTCTACACCACTATACAGGCTCTCTGCAGCCAGGAAATAGCCGTTTTTTAACGCAATTCGCCGCAAATAAGTCCTGATCATCAACAAGTGTCATTATCCTCAAATGGACATGGCATCGTCTTTAAGGACTTTCAATTGCCGGGACTGAGGACGATTTATAATTTGAAAGCTCATATGTCCCCTGTGTGAGGATATCTTTTTTTTGTATATTATGTGTTGTTTCCAATAAAAAAAGATTTATAAAAAAAAAGAAGCCAATACAAAAAATTAAAAATGTATAATCTTTATTAAAGTTCATCAGTATCATAAAATCCAAGGTTGTGTGCCAAAACATGTGTTGGGGAGGAAGAAGTCCCTGGGGCTTGCTTACACACTGGACTGTTGTAATGCTTTTCTCTGCAATTGCACTTTACATTCTTACCATATAAGGTACCGATATTATTTTCGGTATTTGTGTCAAACTGGCTTGTTAATTCTGGTTTTATTACTTATAAGACCCAGGGAGATTGTCTGTTTCTTAATTGTATTTATTTAAATGTTATTTTATATATATATATATATATATATATACAGTACAGACCAAAAGTTTGGACACACCTTCTCATTCAAAGAGTTTTCTTTATTTTCATGACTATGAAGGCATCAAAACTATGAATTAAGACATGTGGAATTATATACATAACAAACAAGTGTGAAACAACTGAAAATAGTTTTCCCAATTTTTCGGCTGACTGACTGACCTTCACTTCTTAAAGTAATGATGGTCACTCGTTTTTCTTTACTTAGCTGCTTTTTTCTTGCCATAATACAAATTCTAACAGTCTATTCAGTAGGACTATCAGCTGTGTATCCACCTGACTTCTCCTCAACGCAACTGATGGTCCCAACCCTATTTATAAGGCAAGAAATCCCACTTATTAAACCTGACAGGGCACACCTGTGAAGTGAAAACCATTTCAGGGGACTACCTCTTGAAGCTCATCAAGAGAATGCCAAGAGTGTGCAAAGCAGTAATCAAAGCAAAAGGTGGCTACTTTGAAGAACCTAGAATAGGACATATTTTCAGTTGTTTCACACTTGTTTGTTATGTATATAATTCCACATGTGTTAATTCATAGTTTTGATGCCTTCAGTGTGAATCTACAATTTTCATAGTCATGAAAATAAAGAAAACTCTTTGAATGAGAAGGTGTGTCCAAACTTTTGGTCTGTACTGTATATATATATATATATATATATATATGTATATATATATTGTGACACAGTGAGGGGAATGGTTTGGGAAAACAGGTATTTTCCTCCCAGCGTGTGCTGCTGGGATGATTTGCAGCCAGGTGGGGTCAAATACCGGACTGGTTTTTAATTGCCGTTCCGGGTTATCGGCAGCACCTGGCTGTCCTTAAATAGGCAACTGTGCTCAGCAGCAGGATCTCTGTGTTGGCATCTGAGGCTTGGTGCCAGGTTGGAGGGCTGAGAGTCGACCCATGGGCTGAGAAAACAGGCCCCCTAAAGCCTACCGTGGACTGCTGGAGGCAGAACTGACATCAGGATGACTTGTCTTATATGAACTTTCCAATATGTGTGAAGTAACACCAAGATGTACTTTCCATTGTGTGTGAAGTAAACACCAAGACTGCAAAGTAACGCATTGTTTTGTGCATTTGCCTCAAGTTTGAATAAAACACAAGTTTTGCGTTAAGAACTTGTCTTTTGCCTCTGTACTGCGTCCGCTTACCCGATCTACCAGAGCGAAACCCCACTATATATATATATATATATATACACTGCTCAAAAAAATAAAGGGAACACAAAAATAACACATCCTAGATCTGAATTAATTAAATATTCTTCTGAAATACTTTGTTCTTTACATAGTTTAATGTGCTGACAACAAAATCACACAAAAATAAAAAAATGGAAATCAAATTTTTTAACCCATGGAGGTCTGGATTTGGAGTCACACTCAAAATTAAAGTGGAAAAACACACTACAGGCTGATCCAACTTTGATGTAATGTCCTTAAAACAAGTCAAAATGAGGCTCAGTAGTGTGTGTGGCCTCCACGTGCCTGTATGACCTCCCTACAACGCCTGTGCATGGTCCTGATGAGGTGGCGGACGGTCTCCTGAGGGATCTCCTCCCAGACCTGGACTAAAGCATCTGCCAACTCCTGGATAGTCTGTTGTGCAACGTGACGTTGGTGGATAGAGCGAGACATGATGTCCCAGATGTGCTCAATTGGATTCAGGTCTGGGGAACAGGCGGGCCAGTCCATAGCATCAATGCCTTCGTCTTGCAGGAACTGTTGACACACTCCAGGCACATGAGGTCTAGCATTGTCTTGCATTAGGAGGAACCCAGGGCCAACCGCACCAGCATATGGTCTCACAAGGGGTCTGAGGATCTCATCTCGGTACCTAATGGCAGTCAGGCTACCTCTGGCGAGCACATGGAGGGCTCCGACGACTCTGTCACGTCTGTCACATGTGCTCAGCGTGAACCTGCTTTTATCTGTGAAGAGCACAGGGCGCCAGTGGCGAATTTGCCAATCTTGCTGTTCTCTGGCAAATGCCAAACGTCCTGCACGGTGTTGGGCTGTAAGCACAACCCCCACCTGTGGACGTCGGGCCCTCATATCACCCTCATGGAGTCTGTTTCTGACCGTTTGAGCAGACACATGCACATTTGTGGCCTGCTGGAGGTCATTTTGCAGGGCTCTGGCAGTGCTCCTCCGGTTCCTCCTTGCACAAAGGCGGAGGTAGCGGTCCTGTTGCTGGGTTGTTGGCCTCCTCCACGTCTCCTGATGTACTGGCCTGTCTCCTGGTAGCACCTCCATGCTCTGGACACTACGCTGACAGACACAGCAAACCTTCTTGCCACAGCTCGCATTGATGTGCCATCCTGGATAAGCTGCACTACCTGAGCCACTTGTGTGGGTTGTAGACTCCGTCTCATGCTACCACTAGAGTGAAAGCACCGCCAGCATTCAAAAGTGACCAAAACATCAGCCAGGAAGCATAGGAAATGAGAAGTGGTCTGTGATCACCACCTGCAGAACCACTCCTTTATTGGGGGTGTCTTGCTAATTGCCTATAATTTCCACCTGTTGTCTATCCCATTTGCACAACAGAATGTGAAATTGATTGTCACTCAGTGTTGCTTCCTAAGTGGACAGTTTGATTTCACAGAAGTGTGATTGACTTGGAGTTACATTGTGTTGTTTAAGTGTTCCCTTTATTTTTTTGAGCAGTGTAAATATATATATATATATAATTTTATATGTCTTATTTATTTATATTTCTGTTCACTTCTTGAACATGTTTTTGTGCTTTTTTTGAGCTTCCATTTTTTTCATAATAGTCTGGTAAAAGCTGCTGAACAACTTTCAGTAAAATGCTGTTTTTACTAGCATGTTTAGTGACTGGCATTGGGTATTAAACTAAGATGCACTAGCATAGTGCAGACCACAAAACCACTAGAAACTAGACACTGACTGGGTTCCCAACCAGTTGACACCATGGGCAGAGCAAAAATAAACACTGCAGAACAAGGGGTGTCTTAAACCCCATGCCAACAAATAGTGGTATGGTCATTAAATCACTGGGAACTCAACTGCTAAGCATCAGAGACATTACAATTAGGCAGTGGTGTACCTACCATGCAGATATACCACACAACTGCTATAGGGTGTGGGGTGAGAGGGGGTCGGGGCATTGAACGGCTTCTTCTGTTCCCAACATAGATTCACAGCATTTTAATGCAGACACCATTAGGGGGAACTCAGTACAAAGAGATTATTTACAGCTTCCATTGATCTCAATGGTAACTGTATAAATTACTATTCACCAATGCCCCCAGGTGTTGGTGCAGACAAGCAGTTTTATAAAATACTCTGTGAAGGGAAGCAAGAGATTTACCTGTGAATTTATGCCAGTTGTCTGATGTAGCTACATTGAGAAATGTATTCAGAATGAACGCAGCATTTATAAAACACCTCTTCCACTTTTTCTGACTTAGAAATCAGATAAAGTGGGTAAACAATTTTTTAAAAGAGTTATCCCATGATTAATGTAAAAAGAATTAGGTCAGACAGTATATAGTACATAGCAGTCTTTTTATAACAAAGCTAGAACCAGCCCTGTACCTCACAGGAATCCAGAGATCTCTCCATTCATTGCGCCAATTGCTCTGCTAGATTTGTGTCAAGCTGGCAACTCAAGAGGAGTGTCCTTTCCGCTGCAGCTCTCTCCCTATCACAGCTCAGGAAGCCTCTCAGTGAATCGAACAAAGAAATAAGAAAAAAATAACAGCAGGCGGCGCTATACACATGCATTTTATTGAATAGCTCAGCGGCTATGCTAAATTTTTAATTACATGCAATTACAAAAGTATTCAGATCCAGCTGCTGGTAGAATATTTTTTGTGGACAAACCCTTTAATATAAAAATCCGAAATTCATCATAAATGTGGAAAGAAATGTGTGTAGGATAGGAAACTGGGTGGGACTACGTTTTGCTATAGGGCCCAATGAGGTCTGTGTACACCCCTACAATTGGGCCATCAGTCCACTTACCAAGGACGTTGCTAAGGTCTCAAAAGATCCGGGGCCCAATGAATATGGCCCAGTTTTCTAAGTCCCCCCCCCCCCCCACACAGACACACACACACACCGCATTTGGCTGTACTTGCTATACATCAGCACATACCTGTCACATCCAGTGCCTCCAGGTGACGTCTCCTCTGATCTTCTCTGTCATCATCTTCTCCATTTGCGGCCCCCAATGCACGGAATAGCCGAACAATGGCCGTGTGAATGAGCCCTAACTGCGATCAAACACCGTATTCACATCCCCTATAAAAGGAATCTTTTCTGCAAACTGTTCATATAAGGAATGGGAGTATTTTTTTTTATAAAAATAGCAGAACACACAATATAGAAGTAAAGGCAGCGACAAATTCCTTGTTGTTAACAGCTAGGATGTAGAAAATTGTAAAACCTGTTTTATATTAGGATAGCAGTGAAGCCCAAGCACATAGACTGAAACAGTTGAAAGACTCCTACGCAGAATGAATCTTCCGATGAGTCTATAAAAGGACTATGCCGATTCCTAACAATAACTGTAACCGCTAATGACAGTAATCCTCCCTAGAGACCCCACTGGGATATTACTTGCCACTTCCTCTTCCACAAACAATGAGGAAAAGTGCAGATTCTTGAAGGGAACTTGTCATGCTGAACATACTGTCACGGCCACTACTGTGTTGTTAGGGTGCCTGTTCTGGAGCACAGCAGCCCAAACAATCATTGTGTTGGGGTGTTGGAAGTCTGACCCCTAACGATCTGAAATTAATGGCCTATCCTAAGGCTAGGTTTCAATATTAAAGGGACACTGACAGGCCCAATAAGCATATTTAGGTATATATATGACAGTACAGGTCTTATAAAGTGTATTAGAATCATCTAAGTATCCCCCCTGTCCACCTTATAAATACAGTAAAATGAAGTTTTATAACCTGCTTGAATCGTCTTCAATCTGCCCAAGGGGCCGCGTTTCATCTCCACTTGCGCCCAGCCAGCCGCCCCCAACTGCCGTTTTGAAGCGCCGCCCAGCTTATCAATATTCACTTCGCTGGGCGGCTACTAGTTTCCCCGACGCAAGATCCGGCGCATGCCCTCCGGCTCATCTTCAGCGCATGCGCCCGGCACCCTCACTGGCCGGGATCACATCGCGCCTGCGCACAGTCTGCATCTCAGAGGCCGATGCAGCATCTGCTTTATGCGCATGCGCCGGGCACAGTTCAGAGCAGCGCTTCAGAGCGGGGACAGCAGAAGCCGCCCAGCGAAGTGAATATTGATGAGCTGGGCGGCGCTTCAAAACGGCAGTTGGGGCGAGGCTGGCTGGGCGCAAGTGGAGATGAAACGCCGCCCCTTGGGCAGATTGAAGACGATTCAAGCAGGTTATAAAACTTCAGTTTACTGTATTTATAAGGTGGACAGGGGGGATACTTAGATGATTCTAATACACTTTATAAGACCTGTACTGTCATATATATACCTAAATATGCTTATTGGGCCTATCAGTGTCCCTTTAAAGTCCCAGAAAACCCTTTTTAAGAGGTGTTTCAGTGGAATCAAGTTTTCAATAAGTGGTAGAATGGATTAAAAAAAAAAAAATTGGAGCTCACACAGTCAGTGGTCGGATTCCTGGTCCTAGCTCGATACCCAGAAAACAGCAGAAGATGCGAGCCGGCCAATCTCTATCTGAGGTGGGTCACCAATAACAGTGAGCAGACATCTCTATCTCCATTACTATTTCCAGTATGTCGAGCCAGTACCAGAAAGTGGAGACCAGTGCATACTGGGTGAGCTCAGAAAAGCAGCAAAGGAGGATCAGTGAGGGGTAGTAATGTTACATATTTTTTTTAATCCCATTCTGCCCCTTATTGAAAAAAAGGCGTGCTCAGCCAATAGCAAGGCCGCGAAGGGAACGAGCCTCCCTAGCGTCACCCGTGATGCTAGGGAGGCTCGTCCCCATCGCGGCCTGCTATTGGCTACCTCCCCGTCGCCGGATGTTTGGGAGATGCAGCGGCGGCCGCGCGGGCATTAGGTGATGTGGGTGATAGATGTGTGTACTGGACAGCGGGGTAGGTATAACCTGTAAGAGTTGCCCGGGCATTTTGGGGGCATTTAAGGCCCAAAACAGGCTGGTCACTGAGGTGTTAAATACCACCCCCCCCCCCCCCCCCAAAAAATATAAAATAAAAATTAACTATAGATCAATCTACAGTCTAGCAAATCCCTCTCTAAAACATGATGCTTGCAGATCAGACTGGATGTTTCATGTGACAGGTTGCTTTGAAATGGGACATAGTTGATTATCACATGTAAGGAACGTTGGTAAAATATTTGTATAGCCCTTCACAGTAAGTTTCATAGTTTATTACATGACTTGCAGCACGATTTAAAGGGGTATTCCAGCAGAATAAAAAAGCTTGGCCAAGGACTGCAAATGCTTTAAAGAAATAACAAAAGCCTCTCCGATCCCCTGCAGCTGCAGCTCCAATGTTCCTGCCCCAACAGGAAACAGTTGTGGATGCAACTGCAGCGACGACCTGCCCCAGCCAGCAATTGGATGAGCAGGATTCACAACAATCCCTGCCGTGCCAAGACTGGAGCAGGAACTTGAGAGCAGCAGACATCTGAGCACCAGCCGCAAGGGGTTCGGTGAGGAGAGTGTAAGCTCTGTTATTTTCTTAAAGGATTTGCAGGCCATTACCAAGATTTTGTTATTCCACTGAAATACCCCTTTAATTTTCAGGAATCAGATTACGTGCTGATTTATTTCATAACAATTTGTAGAGCTTACTGCATAAAGACTGAGATTGATATTAAGTTAAGTAAAGGCCATATCAACCATATACTGCATGCAGTTGGCTCCCCCTAGTGACAGCTTCAGGGAGCAAGAATCAATCATTTAAAGGGGTATTTCAGTTTTTGATGTTTGATTTTTCCAATTTATTTATTTACAAAGAAAGAAATTATACAGTTGTATACAGTTGCAAGAAAAAGTATGTGAACCCTTCGGAATGATATGGATTTCTGCACAAATTGGTCATAAAATGTGATCTGATCTTCATCTAAGTCACAACAATAGACAATCACAGTCTGCTTAAACTAATAACACACAAAGAATTAAATGTTACTATGTTTTTATTGAACACACCATGTAAACATTCACAGTGCAGGTGGGAAAAGTATGTGAACCCTTGGATTTAATAACTGGTTGAACCTCCTTTGGCAGCAATAACGTCAACCAAACGTTTCCTGTAGTTGCAGATCAGACGTGCACAACGGTCAGGAGTAATTCTTGACCATTCCTCTTTACAGAACTGTTTCAGTTCAGCAATATTCTTGGGATGTCTGGTGTGAATCGCTTTCTTGAGGTCATGCCACAGCATCTCAATCGGGTTGAGGTCAGGACTCTGACTGGGCCACTCCAGAAGACGTATTTTCTTCTGTTTAAGCCATTCTGTTGTTGATTTACTTCTATGCTTTGGGTCGTTGTCCTGTTGCAACACCCATCTTCTGTTGAGCTTCAGCTGGTGGACAGATGGCCTTAAGTTCTCCTGCAAAATGTCTTGATAAACTTGGGAATTCATTTTTCCTTTGATGATAGCAATCCGTCCAGGCCCTGACGCAGCAAAGCAGCCCCAAACCATGATGCCCCCACCACCATTCTTTAAACTTGGGATGAGGTTTTGATGTTGGTGTGCTGTGCCTCTTTTTCTCCACACATAGAGTTGTGTGTTTCTTCCAAACAACTCAACTTTGGTTTCATCTGTCCACAGAATATTTTACCAGTACTGCTGTGGAACATCCAGGTGCTATTGTGCAAACTGTAAACGTGCAGCAATGTTTTTTTTGGACAGCAGTCACTTCCTCTGTGGTATGCCCCCATGAAATGCATTCTTGTTTAGTGTTTTACGTATTGTAGATTCGCTAACAGGGATGTTAGCATATGCCAGAGACTTTTGTAAGTCTTTAGCTGACACTCTAGGATTCTTCTTCACCTCATTGAGCAGTCTGCGCTGTGCTCTTGCAGTCATCTTTACAGGACGGCCACTCCTAGGGAGAGTAGCAGCAGTGCTGAACTTTCTCCATTTATAGACAATTTGTCTTACCATGGACTGATGAACAGCAAGGCTTTTGGAGATACTTTTATAACCCTTTCCAGCTTTATGCAAGTCAACAATTCTTAATCGTAGGTCTTCTGAGAGCTCTTTTGTGCGAGGCATCATTCACATCAGGCAATGCTTCTTGTGAAAAGCAAACCCAAAACTGGTGTGTGTTTTTTATAGGGCAGGGCAGCTGTAACCAACACCTCCAATCTCATCTCATTGATTGGACTCCAGTTGGCTGACACCTCACTCCAATTAGCTCTTGGAGATGTCATTAGTCTAGGGGTTCACATACTTTTTCCACCTGCACTGTGAATGTTTACATGGTGTGTTCAATAAAAACATGGTAACATTTAATTATGACTTATTGTGACTTAGATTAAGATCAGATCACATTTTATGACCAATTTGTGCAGAAATCCATATCCTTCCAAAGGGTTCACATACTTTTTCTTGCAACTCTATATGTTGTAAATATGTATTTAAAATTCAGCTCACAAACCTTACTTTATCATTACAGTGGACCACTACCTACACATTAGAATGGTATAGCTATTGGATCAGTTGTCATAATGAAGGTATTTATGGGGATAACTGTATACAACTAAACATGGTGTCAGTCATGTGACCCTCACACACATGATGTTACCCCTGCATGCAGTCACTGTAATTGTCCAGGTATCTCACAGGTGAATAGTAGTTTACTAAGGATCAGAACATACACAGTATTACCTGCAGCAGCATGTCATCATCATGTGTGTTAGCATCTGTGTGGAAGTAGATCTAACATTGTTCTTCCTTTGTCTCCCATGTGTGTACTGTGTTTTTTACATTTAATTTTATGCACAACATGACAACATCACCTAGAGATAATTTACAGATCACCTAGAGACTGGCAGCCATGTAAATGCATACAGTGATGGTACAATATTAATCATTGATCCACTATAAACCCTATTTAAATATCCCATGTATGTGTCCTGTGTGTGTATCCAGTATGTGTATATATATATACACCTGTATATGCTGTATATATATCCCAGTTCTTTACTGAATGCCAGAGGGGTCACTTTACTTGTAGGGTGTCATATGACCATAACATGTTTAGTCCTATTCAGCTAGTTCATGGATACATTACACAAGACTTGAAACACAGATGATACTAATTGAACCAGCTCACCTCTATCCACTATGTTCATGCACGAAGACAGGTCTGCCTCCCAATTGATATACGTAAAACAGAAGTTTGTTCAGCACTCAGATAAAATCCACCATACTTTATTTAGTCTTGAAACACAAATAAATGTAAAATCAATTTTGCTTACTCGTTTCTGGTAGAAAACTACCCTTAGTCATAGCTTGCTATGACTAAGGATGGTTGTCCACCAGAAACATGGAAGCAAAAACTGATTTAAAATTTTTCTATATGTTTCGACACTAAAGTATGATGAATTTTATCTGAGTGCTGAACCAACTTCTATTTTCCATCACACAATAATGTGTAGTCCATGGGCTATACCATTCTACTGTGCAGATAGGGGTCAATTGATAAAGACAGATGTTACGGTAGTGGGTGTGGAACCACTGTGTCAACCAACAGATTTTACTTTGGGCTACTCTTAAAGATGTTATCCTGGCAGTCCCCTAGGTTTCACCCTTTAACCCCTATACAGTTATCTGGACTTCACTGCAGGGGAACCACAAGCCTACTGCCTCCTGAAATAGTCTCTGTGTAGTAGACAGCTGACCTAAAGGGGTCAAGAGAGCACCAATGGATCAGGCACAATTGTAGTCAAGAACAAGCTGAGTTCAGGGCAGCCAGAATACAAGCAATCCGATAAACAGTCTGAGGTCAGTGCAGGCAGAAAAGGGTCAATACGGAGGTCATGCGCAGGTCAAGTCTGGCAGTGGAGGGTCATTATCCAGTAACATCAAACAAAATTATTTTAGGACCCTTAAGACTTATCTTTTAATATAGATAAGATTAAAAAAACGCCCCCCCCCCCCCCCTCCTTCCCCTGCCGCATCGATGACTTGGCAGGAGGCCGTCAGCACTTGAAGGGGGCACATCACTTGTGGCATTTCTTCCCTATAGCAGTGGGGAATCTGTGAAGTAATCGGCTCCTTTTGGTGTACTCAGCTTCTATCATAAGGTCTGCTTTTTTTTATTATCTTTTATGGAATGTTATCAGCCATTATACCTGGATGAAGTATGTTACCGATATGATTTATATGTACTCAGCTACGATCAACCCCCTGAGGAACTCAGTAAGGGGGAAACGCATCAGGATGTGATTATCAACTAATTATTATCAAGGGATATTTTGTCACTATCTTTTCTATCTACCCTCTCTTGAGGAGAACTCTCTTTGTTTAGGGCCTCCTAGGGTCAGTTAGGGCAGGTACGAGGACAGGGAAATCCCACCATCAGGGATTGTCCCTGGTCAGAGGCACAGTTAGGGCTTGTACAGGGAGAGTTTTTCCTCTTTTTCTCCCCTGCACTAATATTAGTTACCCAGGCCTCTCATTTCTGTCACTGGTAACGCCCTAGGTATTGCCCTTATCTAAGCTAATCACATATTCCATTACTGGAACTATCTAGTGGATGTCACATGCTCAGTGACAGTTAGGCCATATCTTTGCCTTTGTTTATTTAATTTCATCCGCCTTGGTATATAGGGCGTTTTTTTTTATCTTATCTCTATTAAAAGTTAGGTTTTAAGGGTCCTAAAATAATTTAGTTTGATGTTTTTGTACTTTCTTGAGAAGGACACTGGAAATATCTCTATGACTATCTATACTCAGTGTTCAATATCCAGTAAACAGGCAGAAGTCTGTACACAGGCAGACAAACAAATACATCACACTTTTGCTGAAACTAGCAAGCTAGAACCCTATTGCTCAGGCATCTTTTAACATGGGAGGTGTCTTTAGTACCCAGGGTTACCAGTCATTATCTGTTAAAGATTAGGGGGTGTGTGTGTGTGTTGGCCCTTTAAGATCCAGAGGGAGCAGTGCGCTCTACGGGCAGAAGAGGAGAGGCTTTGCGACAATCCTCAGCCTGAGTGGAGGGACAGAGGAGGCCCAGTGGCTGGTCCTGTCGAAAAGGAGACAGCGGTAGGCAGGTCAATCTGATGGGTGAAGTGAGCAAAAAATATAGATAAAAACTTGGAACAGGAATACCCCTTTAACGTTATCTGTGCAAAGGGAACACAACTCCTTCTATACATAATTAAGAATGTAAAGTCTTATAGGATGTATAGGAGGTCTTTTGAGCAATTTTGCAATAGTCATTTATATTGCCCTTGTACCATACTTCTTGTGTTGAGCATGTGTGTCAGGGTATGGTATGTATTTCGGGGATATATGGCACCAAGTTATCATATATGTTTCAGGGTATATGGAAGGCCATCCATTACTACATACAGATGGGATAGACATGGCCCTTTCACCTTCTGAACACAACGTTGCAGACATTATTACCAATTCTGCAACACATTAACTCTTATGATTCATTTAATCCCTGAAAAATTACCTGACAGAGATCAAACAAATTATTTCCACTGTCCCAATATTCATCTCCCTGCACCTACTAGAGCCTGACAATTCTTGATTGTCGAGGATGGATGAATGAAGGCTGTTCCATATAAATGAAGCTGACTCACATCCCACTAGTACAATAATCTTTTCTGTGGAGATGAGGCCGCAGACATCTCATCATACTTTGTGATAATGGTGGTGGACATTGTGTCAGTAAGACATCATCCTGCTCCTCATTTGCATCATGCACTGCAAAATTCACAAGAGGCACATATGGTGGTAACCATAAAAAAGCAAGACAACAAAAAAGCAATTATAGTAAAGAGCAAATGGCCGAAAATAGTTATTAAGTGGTCGTCCAACCTTTACTAAAGTGATGGCCTATCCTGAGGATAGGTCCTCACTAGCTTATCAGCAGTGATCCAGCACCACACACAACCAAACCCCCCCCCCCCCCCCATGCCAATTAGCTTTTCGGGTGTAGCTTTGCTGGTACTCCACAGGGAAGTCAACTGTGTAGTAGACAGAGCTGGTCACTGCAGCACTCCTCCCATTATTTTCAATGGAAGTGGTGCTTTAGTAACGAGCTCCCTGATTATTTCAATGCAGATTTACTGTGAAACCCACAACAGAAAAAATCTGCAAAATGTGAAAACATAATGGGTACTGGCCAAAAACTAATTCATTTTATCCCAAATTCCATTTTTTATTTTTTTATTTGGCCACATGGTTATTGCTGGAGAAATGTGTGTGTTTCACATGAAAAAAAACACTATCAAAAGCTACACTGAAACAAATAAGTTGTATGCGCTTTTGTCTTGCTGATTATGTCCATGAGATCCATTACTTAGGCCTCTTTCACACTTGCGTTGTCCGGATCCGGCGTGTACTCCACTTGCCGGAATTACACTCCGTATCCGGAAAAACGCAAGTGTACTGAAAGCATTTGAAGACGGAACCGTCTTCCAAATGCGTTCAGTGTTACTATGGCACCCAGGACGCTATTAAAGTCCTGGTTGCCATAGTAGGAGCGGGGATCGGGGGAGCGGTATACTTACAGTCCGTGCGGCTCCCGGGGCGCTCCAGAGTGACGTCAGAGCGCCCCATGCGCATGGATGACGTGATCCATGCGATCACATGATCCATGCGCTTGGGGCACCCTGACGTCACTCTGGAGCGCCCGGGGAGCCGCACGGAAGGTAAGTATGCTGCTCCCCCGCTCCCCGCTACACTTTACCATGGCTGCCAGGACTTTAGCGTCCCGGCAGCCATGGTAACTATTCAGAAAAAGCTAAATGTCGGGTCCGGCAATGCGCCGAAACGACGTTTAGCTTAAGGCCGGATCCGGATCAATGCCTTTTCAATGGGCATTAATTCCGGATCCGGCCTTGCGGCAAGTGTTCCGGATTTTTGGCCGGAGCAAAAAGCGCAGCATGCTGCGGTATTTTCTCCGGCCAAAAAACGTTCCGTTCCGGAACTGAAGACATCCTGATGCATCCTGAACGGATTTCTCTCCATTCAGAATGCATTAGGATAATCCTGATCAGGATTCTTCCGGCATAGAGCCCCGCCGACGGAACTCTATGCCGGAAGACAAGAACGCAAGTGTGAAAGAGCCCTTATGCGTGTGTAGCACCCCAGATCAAGGGGGTATCTGCAAATTGTTTTGTTCTTTATGTTATGCAATGTGATGTTATTTCATGCTATGTATTGCACCCGGTATACCTTGGTATGGAGGGCACAGCCGAGGTTAACAATCCTGGCTCGGCCCTTGTAGGAGGTTAGGACTGGCTCTAATCCTAGCTCTAGTCTGAAGTAGGGAGAGTTCGGAGGGTAGAGAAAACCTAAGGCCTAAAAAGCTACAGAGACTTACAGATCTCTGCATGATCTACAGAAGGCGAAAACTAAAAAACTTAGAATCTGCATGGTCAAGCATTGGAGTCAGAAAGGTAACCTGCTACCAAAAGCTGCTAACACGTTACTGTAGTAAGGGACTGTTAAGACACCCTTTACATGACCTGGCTGGTCGCATATCTAAAACCCTGTATCCCTTAGTGCAGTGGTCCCCAACCTTTTTTGCACCAAGGACCGTTTTCATGCAAGACAATTTTCCCAGGGACCGGGTGGGGGGGGGAGGGGGCGGGGGTTCTGGGGCGGGGCTTAGGGGATGGGCGGGGCTGACTGATTCACGCACATAACAAAACACAAGGTGCAAATTAAAATTTATAACACTATATAATGACTATATAAACTGACTATGGTCTCTGCTGCACTGGTCTCTGCTGCACTGGTCTCTGCTGCACTGTACCGTATTTTTCGACCTATAAGATGCACCTAGTTTTAGAGGAGAACAATAAGAAAAATATATTTTTCATTACACCTCAGGTCAGACCAGCAATCAGACCCCCAATGTTAATCAGACCTCAGATCAGACCCCCAATGGCTCAGATCAACCCCCAAACCTTTAGCCATCTATCAGCCCCCAATGTCAGGCATAACCCCCCCCCCCAATGTCAGCCATAACCCCCCCCCAATGTCAGCCATAAACCCCCCCAATGTCAGCCATAAACCCCCCCCAAGGTCAGCCATAAACCCCCCAAATGTCAGCCATAAACCCCCCCCCCAATGTCAGCCATAAACCCCCCAAATGTCAGCCATAAGCCCCCCCAATGTCAGCCATAAGCCCCCCCAATGTCCGCCATAAGCCCCCCAATGTCAGCCATAAGCCCCCCATTAGCCCCTCATGTCAGCCATAAGCCCCCATTAGCCCCTCATGTCAGCTATAAGCCCCCATTAGCCCCTAATGTCAGCCATAAGCCCCCATTAGCCCCTCATGTCAGCTATAAGCCCCCCATTAGCCCCTCATGTCAGCCATAAGCCCCCCATTAGCCCTTCATGTCAGCCATAAGCCCCCCATTAGCCCCTCATGTCAGCCATAAGTCCCCCATTAGCCCCTCATGTCAGCCATAAGCCCCCCATTAGCCCCTCATGTCAGCCATAAGCCCCCATTAGCCCCTCATGTCAACCATTAGCCCCCCATGTCAGCCATAAGCCCCCATTAGCCCCTCATGTCAGCCATAAGCCCCCCATTAGCCCCTCATGTCAGCCATAAGCCCCCATTAGCCCTTCATGTGAGCCATAAGCCCCCATTAGCCCCTCATGTCAGCCATTAGCCCCTCATGTCCGCCATAAGCCCCCCATTAGCCCCTCATGTCAGCCATAAGCCCCCCATTAGCCCCTCATGTCAGCCATTAGCCCCCCATGTCAGCCATTAGCCCCTCATGTCAGCCATAAGCCCCCATTAGCCCCTCATGTCAGCCATAAGCCCCCATTAGCCCCTCATGTCTGCCCCATGTACCCCAGGTCAGCCATCAGCCCCCAGTGCAAATAAACTAAAATAAAAAAAACACTTACCTCTCCTGCTCCTGGTCACTATCGCGATCCTCTTCATTCTGCTGTCGGCTGGCTGTGTATAGCGGCGCACAGCGTGAGGTCACAGAGAGACCTCACGCTGTGCGCAGCCCTGCACAGCCGACAGCCGAGCCGAGGACCAGGAAGTGGTGAGTACAGATCCTTCACCGCTTCCTGGTCCTTCTGTACTAATGAAGCGCTTCCATAATGGAATCGCTTCATTAGTACAGAGTTAAAGATTGCCCTGATCGCCGCGGCCCGGCTAACAATCCTCCTTGGCCCGGTCCTGGGCCGCGGCCCGGCGGTTGGGGACCGCTGCCTTAGTGGACATTACAGCCACCATTGAAAAAGTACGATTCCCGGCCATAGACTCTGCAGGAGGACACTTGAGGCAGAAAAAGAGGGAAGAGGGCCATAACCCCTATCCTTGCCTAAATCTATACATCTTTATCTGGGAAGAATTATACTGTGTACTGTTGGAGCTGTGTATTACCAGTGCTGGATGTACTACAATTCCTATTTTACACCAGTAAAGCGAGATGTTTATTGTGCATCCTCTGGCCTTGTTACTGATTCCTGCACCATATGCCAGCCATTGCACTCTACAAGCCCTGCTTTGCACTCATACAAACACTCAACATTATGGGCACTCCAACTACCATCAGGAAGGAGCCCGATCGTCACAGTGTGCTCCGGGGGAAGAAAGGGTGCACTCTCCTTTTGCTGCACAGTCCTAGGGAGCAACATTGTGAGGAAAGCCACTTGACTCCTGCACAATACTCCGGCCATTGCATTCTACTTGTCCTGCATTGCACCCGTACAAATATCACCGGCACCCTACCTACCATCAGGCAGGAGACCCAACATCAGGATGTGCCCTGGGGGAAGAAAAAGTTACACCTTTCTTTCACTGCACGGCCATGGGAAACAACGGTGTGAGGAAAGCCACTGTGATTGACTGTAACAGCCAGAGCCACTACAACTCCCACCTTCCGCTCCCACTCCTCTTGGGCTACTGCATGTGTAAATATTCAAAGTTACACAAATGTGCGTATATGCTGCCCATATTGAAAAGCGCCTGCTGAGGGAACATTTATATATGAATACACTGTAAAGTGCCTAATCAGTAGGAAAAACTGATATCTTAATTAGGCACTCACAAGCTGTGGATATGGAGGAGAACACCCAGGGAGACGCAATGGGACTGCTACAGTAGGTACTGGGTCATACTTGACAACTTCTGAGAAGGGACATCACGAAGATGACATACAAAGCAGAAATGTCCCCAATCTACACTATTTGAAAAACAAATAGTGCATATGACCCCTTTCCTATTACCCCAAAATGAAAATGGACCCCAAACTAGACCTCCTAAACAAATATAAACCCCAGAATAGACCACTTAACTAAATTCAGATCTCAGACCAGACACCTTAAAGTTACTACAGTGAAAAGGATTGCTGGAATGATGGGAGGAACTACAACTCCCAGCATAATCTGTTGACCTGCTAAAGACAGCTGCTCCAAAATACAATACAATGGGGCACAAATGAACGCACAGAGCCGATTACTATGTAGATGTGATGACTGCCCTCTACTGGTAAAAAGAAACCCTTCAGCCTTCTCCATCAAGTCCGCAATGACCCTTAATCATGCTGTGGATAATCATCTTCTAGTAGTATACTTTAGGGAATTGCATTCGTCAACGTAATTCAATTGCAATGAATATTGCAATCGCATATTAAACTGATTTGAACTATGTTGTGCAGAATATTCTTTAATGGCACTGATGACTTAGATAAGAGTTAATGAAGCTTAATCTTCTAATTAGATCATTTTGCTAAATATTCCTGTACCTTGAAATGTAAAACCCAGGACAAGGCTGGAGGCATCAGACATCACTGACTTTTCACCCAGGCATTTAATGTAATGCAGTTAGGCAGGAATTGGATGACTTTATTACATTATTCAACTTGCCCCACCATATTTGGCATTGCTGTAGACCTAATCGACTCAGTAACAAAAGTTCTATTATTTCTTATCAGTTTACAATCACATTCTTGTAAAATTGCAAGGGACAGAGCTAAAATGAATGCAGGCTGCACTATTATGTCATTCATTAGAGGTACATTGATTTTAGAAGTAACCTAAGTACTTTCCACTTCACTGTTCTCTGCATTGATCTTTTAAAGGGAACGTCTAGAAACTGTTCTAGGCTACCAGGCACCACGTGGAAGATTTATCATGAGGGAAATTTTTTAAGTCTGTTTTGCAGTTGTCTACGTTGCCATAATTTGTGCTCAAATGTCGCACGATGTTTCCTAAATTTGGTAAATTGTCAGGTTTGAACTGGCTCACAGGAGAACAGGTGAATCTCCCGGTGGGCCTCTGAGCAAGGTGGTCCTCTAGTCGCCCGTCTTCTGCACAAGTGGCACATGGCACAAAACACTGAGTGCACTACATATAGATAAACAGCCTACAAATACCTATAGAAAACTGGGGAGATTATTTAATAAACTATCTGGTTTATTACTATAGACACTTTGGGTGGCTGAGATGACTTTTAGGCACAGAGGCACACCAGTCAGTATCATCTTTCATCAGGGACCTGCCTTCTCGAAGTCACTGCAGGGACCACCATTACCATCATCTTTTAGCGGCTGATCCTGTGTGTGTAATATTTGCATGTAGCTTTACAGTGGGTTACTTGGTCAGAAATAAGGTGGCCCCCACACAACGCTGGGTCCTCCAGATACCGTCAAGGTGTAACCACGTGTTGCTGCACTATGGAGGGGATGGTAAGGCATGGTGCACCTGCAGTGTCCCACTTATGTGCTATATGTGGGTACTTTAAATTGCTGCTAAATGTCATATTCAATGTATTTAATATATAGTATTTTCCTGATATCAGGCTGGCATTGTCATTACATATATTCGCCCCTAGGTGGTGCTGGCGCCACATATTATATATAGCTTGGGTGTGCTAGAACAGGAAGTGAAGTAGTTAGTTGAAGAGAGGAGAAGAATTAAGTTGATGGAGGAGGAGAACAGGCAAGTTCCACAATGTAGCTGCCTTTCTTTCCTCTGGGCCCTGATCAAGCCTGGAGATGACAGACCAAGGAGTCACAGCAGCCCAGCACAAGAGAGTAAGTCTATGTATGGATATAAAGCAAGTCTAGTGAAGATTAGAGCTGAGTCTAGCCAAGGGACGTCACAAGCACAAGTGACCAGGAGGAACTTAAAGGTACCTGGACACAACTGGATAATTAGTGAACAGAATTGTCCTTTTCCACTAAATGCCTTCTGGAACATAGTGAACCTGAATATTTCAGTAGAGCATCCTGCATCGAATAATGTAACAGAGAGTTTGCCTGTAACGAGGGAGAACGCCCTTATTGGATTGCTCAAGATAAAAAGGTAAACATTATATTCAGTACCTCCTGAGTGCTAGAAAGTGGACTTAGTGCAAAACTACTTAAGCAACATTTGTCACTCTGCCTGTTAAAGCTAAAGCCTTGAGAGAGCTCCTCAACTGACAATTGCCAAACCTGTATTAAGGAATTACAGCTAAAGTAACATCTGGATTATAACCTTTGATATACAACTAACTCCTCATCCTTTCTACTACTCTCAACATTTGCACCTTACTGTGCTGGCGTCACGAACACAGGGGCCCAGCCACCAAAGCACCTTAAAGGGACACTGACAGGCCCTATAAACATATTTAGTTATTCCTATGCAGTCATAGGTCTATTAAAGTGTATTCCAATGATATAAGAGTACCCCCTGTCCGCATTGTAAACCATGTAAAAACAACTTTATATTCATCTGTCAATCACATTCCTTTGTGCCCATGGGGCGTTTTTTCTCCTACCTTCGTGTTCAGCCGCGCCCCAACTGTCGATTCCTACCGCCGCCCAGCTCATTATTATTCACTGCGCTGGGCGGCTCTTACATTCCCTGATCCTGTCAGATCCCGCGCATGCCCGATAGAGACAGAGAGCAGCCGCATAGAAGAAAACGGGACGCAGGCGCATTCAATTTTTAGGCTTGGGGGGGTGCCAGATACAGGTATCCGGCGCATGCGCAGATGGTCCGATTGAGGCCGATGCCCATAAGTCTCTATAGGGCATGCGCGGGATCTGACAGGATCAGGGAATGTAAGAGCCGCCCAGCACAGTGAATAATAATGAGCTGGGCGGCAGTAGGAATCGACAGTTGGAGCGCGGCTGGGCACGAAGATAGGAGAAAGAACGCCCCTTGGGCACAAAGGAAGGTGATTGACAGATGAATATAAAGTTGTTTTTACATGGTTTACAATGCGGACAGGGGGTACTCTTATATCATTGGAATACACTTTAATAGACCTATGACTGCATAGGAATATCGAAATATGTTTATAGGGCCTGTCAGTGTCCCTTTAAACACCTATACCATCAAGGGCACCTCAACTTCCATCTGGCTGGTGTTCTCTGCAATAGAGAGTGCCCCGGAGGATTTAGTGCTGTCTTCCCATCCACTGCACTGCCGGCCCAGGGAGACTCTGCTAACCGTGAATAAATTAACTACTACCACCATCAGCCCACCGTGAGCCTCACGTGTTGCCCCTGCGGTCCGGCTTGCTGCACATCAGCTTTTACTGATGCACACCTGGTCAGCCATTGACTGTATGAACTATACGTCTTGAACTAAAGCTACAAAATAGGAAATTTGTCAATTTTCCATCTCAATTTTTGATTTAAAATTACATTTGCAGAACAGTATTAAAAGGGAGTCTGTCAGCAGGTTTAATGCTGACTGATCTGAAACCCTGAATCCATGGATTTATCACTTATAGGGTTTCTAGCTCTAGTGCCTATAAAAACTCTTGGGGGGAATGCAGCAAGTGTGTACACCAGTTTTCTGGCCTACAAAAGTCACACATTTGTCATGCTGGTGTTTTGAAGCCAAAATGTGATACTTCTTGCCATTTTACATTACCCTCACCACATTTCAAAATGGTTTGAAGTGGACATGGTTATGTATGACAATTAACATCATGCCAGATTTATCACTGGGACTTTTTAAATAAGTCACAAAATCACTCCATTGGAGGAGGGGGGTGTTGGAAAAGGGGAGTAGCATTTCGAGTGTAAGGTTTAAAGATGCACCAAATTTAAAGGGGTTCTCCGGATTCAGAGCTTTAATCAGATATAAGCTTTTCTTTATTCTTTTACTATCCTTGCTCCGATGCTCCCCCTTGTGCTGCATTCATATCACTATAATAAGCAGAGACTTCCACCTAGCAGTGAGCCCGGAGACATCACTGGCACAAAGGGGCGGTCTACATCGCTGCCCTAGGCTGTTTTGGAGGCAGGTACTATGCAAAGCAGCATAGTAACCGCTTCCAAAACATTCTCCAGCAGCGCAAGGCCAGAGGGAGCTTCGGAGCAAGGATAGTAAAAAGAATAAAGAAGAGCTTATATCCAGGTTCAGCATTGAACCCGGAGAACCACTTTAACAAACGGGGGATAGGAAACTTCTCCACTCTATCTGCTCTCTGGTGTCTGCAGCAGGCTCACAACTCTCACCAGGATATATTTGCTAACATGTGCTTGAACCATCCAAGATGTCAACCACCGGAGCTGATATATAACCCCTCCCTACCACCTCTATGAGCAGGTGACATGCTAGCTGCATCACCATGCGCGTTTCGGGGTGTGGCATCTTTGCTAAATTCTTCTGATTCTGAGCACCAGAAGGACATAGCTTTACTAAAGTGGTGCAACATCACCATCCAGCAGACAGGCAGAGTATAATGAGTGGGTGTTGCCATAACCTGCATTAAAAGTTGTCATCCAGAGCGGTCACCTCCCCTTCCTTCGAAACATCAGAGTGGTAGTGTCATACACATCCCGAATGGGCAGCATTCATCGTAAATAGAGCTTGAGTGTCACCTTACTAATAATACCTCCATGGATCAGAGTCTCTGGCACTTTTTTATTTTGCCCTCAGATGGGACAGCATCAACTTGATGACAGGTTCCCTTTAAACAGTAATCAAATGTAAGAAACTTACCTGTCCAGGCTCCAGAGGTGCGATCCTTTGCACAGCTGCGCCGGGAGAGACGTCCTGCTGAGCCACACATGACTGCATCCTTACCAACAGGATGCACTGCTTTGTGTCTTCCTGCAGCAGGCATGTGCTGGGGGAGATTAGCAGTGGGCTCATTGCTCAGCTGCTCTATTCCTGTGTGCTAGTGTTCTGACTAATGGAGCTCCGAGTCATGGACCTATCAGGTTCTGATCAAGGTGCAGCACGCCAGACCTGCAGGGTATTGCGAAGTGAGGTCACGGTAATGGGCAATCGAGGGTTGCTCACTGTATTGGAGAACCCTGGGCAGGCATGCAGCAGTGAAGGAGAGGTAGACACAGTTCCTCTGGGGCACACTCGGTATGTAGGGACCAGGCCTGATGGTGGATGAGGTGCCCTGGATGTTACAGGTATTTTGAGTGCCTGAAGCAAGGTCCCTTTTGGTTTCGTGACGCCAGTGCCTGTAACGGTGGCACACCAATTTATAGTTGGAATAAGTGAGGTACACAGGCGGTATAGTGGACCAAAACGTTGCTTTACTTAAACAGTCCAACTTTGTACATCAAGATAGTAATGCAGTTCTTTATATCCCAAGCTTCACAAGCAGGCTTATTTCACAAGATGGCAGGTATTGATCATGCAAGATACTCAGAGGGTAAATCCACAACACACTCAGAATCAGGTTGTACCTTTCCTCAGAAATAGTGTACACTGTTCTTTTAGAACTCCTGTCTGGTTTCTTATCCCAAGGCCCGGATGCCTAAATGGTGGCTTAAATCCTTGGTAAATATATATCTTCCTCCCATATTAATCCTTTCTTTGCTTTATAGTTCCTCTGCCTATTAGTGTACTTATCTTGGCTGGAAATATCCTTACTTGGCTTGAGGATGACTGCAGGTTTCTCCCAGGAGGTTCTGTCCTGCTACTGGGGTGACTTCTGAGCTAACTAAGGCTCTCTTGATCTTCAGGCAGGCTAGGGTTCCTCACTAGCCTCCTGGTCATAGCTAGCAGCCAGGGCTATCAAGCTGCATGTCAGGAGGAGGCCCTCAGCATATCTCTGACTGGTGCCTTCTTACTTCTGTCTCCACAGACTCCTGACTCTGAACTCCCTTCTCCCTGTCTGGGCCTGGACATTTATACTAGGGGCTCCCTATCTCCCTCTAGTGTCTGGGATGTCTAACTACACCCTAACTAGGCCTGCTAAGCATTTACACAGGGGGACATTGCATATAAAAACACATTAGAAAATACATTAAATGCATAGTTAAATATAACATTTCTGTTCCTTGTGAGTAGGAGTACACGCACACCAATTGACCCTTGTGTAGTGCCCACACCTATCTAGTGGGACACTACAAAGGGACTCGGCGCTCTATTTAAACCCCTTCCTGACTATACACCAATGCCAGGGATAGTCTAGACTTACTAGCTAGGTTCCTAGTTCTTTTCTCCTGTACTTATTGGATTGATCATTCCTCTGACCCTGGCTTGTCTTCTAAACCCTCTCTCTCTTTTGGTACTGCATAGCTTGTCTGGTTCTGACCCATTTATCTACGACTCTGGTATGTATGGGCAAGTTCATGTGCCTGGCTGCAGCCAATGACTGTCCTCAGCGGTAACATGTTACCCAGGGGTGGGTCAAAGGTGAGGTACCCGAACAAGGTTACTGCAAATTGCTATGATGTTACATTGCAATGTTAAATGTTGTGATTTGTTATGTTTGTAATCGTAATGGCATTTGTATGGGAAATTAATGGTTAATTTCTTAGCTGATTGTGTTGGGTTGCCGGAAAGTGGACCTAGGTCTGCCACTCGTTGGTTAGTATGTTCTTAGCTGTGCTATAGTGAAGACTTACATGTGCAAGCTCCTCAGAACTAGGCCTGAGCCCAGGGAATCCTCATCTCTGAGACTTCTACAGCCAAGAAAACACCTTTATCACCAAAGTGCTTCTGAGAGAAATAAGTTAGAAGGTTTAGAACCCACAAAGGCCATGCATTGGAGTCAGTTAGCAAGGTAATGTGCATGTTTATGGCAAGGAGACCGTACTTCTGTGAGAGGGAACATTGCTAAAGCACCCTTCCACAAGTTGGGACGGTTTGGCCCACTGTATCTAATATCTTATAGAAGCTAAGCAAGAACCTCATTGCATGCCCAAGGTTCTGCAAAGAGACTTTAGAGAGAGACAGAGTACTACAACTCACATTATTGCTGCTGTCCATACACTACCATTGGGGAAGAATTGCGCTGTTATATGTTTTGGAGTTGTTCTTGTTATTGTTGGATGAACTCCTACTCCTATTTTGCACTTTAGCAAAAAGAGGCTTTATTTATTGCAGCCAAGTTGCCTGGTTCCTGACTCCACCATCAGTTGGCCACTTCACCAACTCTCCTGCCTTGCACCCAGACAAACAACCAACACCATGGGCACCCAAACCACCAGCGAGCAGGAGCCCCAACTCCAAGGAGCACCCTGAGGGAAGGGTGCATCCTCCACTCACTGCACAACCCCAGCATGAAGTTTGCATTCGTGATCCGTGAGTACCACTGTTACCCTCATGGCGACTGCCACTCTTATCCTCCATGCACTCCCTAGAGCAGGGGTACTCAACTGGCGGACCGCGGTCCAAATACGGACCGCGGCCGCCAGTTGTCCGGACCCCGGCCATCCTTCAGAGCGCTCCTCCTCTCCTGCACACTCTACCGTGCAGGAGGAGGAGCTTACCGGCGCACTTCCTCCTGTCTCACTCCCAGAGCGCTGAGCGCAGTGAGACATGTAGCGCTCCTCCTCTCCTACACACTCTGGTACGTGCAGGAGGAGGAGCTTACCGGCGCACTTCCTCCTTCACAGGGGCGCAGTGAGAGACGGCTCCCTCCACATGCAGGCACCAGCGATTTCATCCGGCACCTGCAGGTGGAGGGAGCTTTCTCCCTCAGTGCGCTCACAGGTTCCTCTTCCCCTGCAGCAGCGGCAGCACATAAGGGAGCTTCAAGCTCCAACGGACACTTACGTGCTGCTGGAGAGGGGAGGGACATCACCACTGCCACCAATGAAATAAATGTCACATTTGGGAAGGAAGGGGGGTGTGGAGAGGGAGGGCTACTGAGAGGCGGGAACACGTCACTGACTGCAGGAAAGGACTCCAGTCAGTGTCGTGTTCCCATCTCTTCTGGGCCATCTTCTTTAGGTAACCTGATTAAATAAAGTGACTAAGCCCCATCAAACCATGATAGTTTTGTTCCGCATCCAATTCCCATTATTGGGGCATTGGATGCGGACCCCTTAGTTTCAATGGAGCAGAAAAAGATGCAGACAGCACACAGTGTGCTGTCTGCATCTCTTGTGGCCCCATTGTAATTAAGGGGTCCGCATCCAATTCCCCAATAATGGGAATTGGATGCGGAACAAAATTATCATATGTCTGTTCTGTGGCTTGGGTTGCCACCCGGCCAGTAGTTCACCAGCAAGGCTGGTATTTTAGTTCCCTTGCCGGTGCCAGAATTTTCCTGTAAGGACTGTTAAGGTACTTTCACACTTGCGGCAGGACGGATCCAACAGGCGGTTCACCCTGTCAGATCCGTCCTGCCGCTATTTGGCCGGACTGCCACTCCCCATTGACTATAGCAGGAGTGGAGCTACGGCGCAGCATGGCAGTGCACGGCGTGAGGCCGCCAGACGAAAAAGTCGGACATGTAGTACTTTTAGTCTGGCGGCCTCTCACCGTGCTGCGCCGTAGCTCTGCCCCATCCCCATTATAGTCGATGGGCACAGTGCAGCGGCAGGGCGAAGTATTGGCAAGATGGATCTGACAGGGAGAGAAGCCTGTCGGATCCGTTCTGCTGCAAGTGTGAAAGTACCCTTACTAATGAGCGCTTCCATCATGGAACGCCCATTAGTACAGCATTTACCTCCACCGCTACTTGTGCTAGTAAAAAAAATATATATATTACGGTACCTCCACCTCCATTTGCTCACACTGTGGAGAACACTCCCTGCTGACTAGAAGCTCAGGACAGGACCTACAAGACGTCATCACGTTGGAGCACCGGTCCTGAGCTTGCAGTAAGCAGCGAATGTTCACCGCAGCCAGGTAATGGGGGCATTACTCTTACTGGGGGCACTAATGGGGACATTATTCTTACTGGGGGCATTATTCTTACTGGGGCACTAATGTGGCCATTACTAATTCTGGGACTTACCCGGGGCACTCCACTATAACGGCAGAGCGCCCCACGCGCATGGATCACATGATCGCATGGCATCTTTACTGTTGGCGTTCAGCTCGGACCTTCACCTGACTGCAGACCCAGGTATGTAGACCTTTAATAAAACTAGTTGAGTACCCCTGCTATACATTGTGACATCATAATGTAATCCTAGATACTATCAACTGCTGACCATACATTGTGACATCATAATGGAATCCTGTATACTATTATCTGCTGAACATACAATGTGACATCATAATGGAATCCTGGATACTATCATCTGCTCACCTTACATTGTGACATCATAATGGAATCCTGGATACTATCACCTGCTGACCATACATTGTGACATCATAATGGAATCCTGGATACTATTATCTGCGGACCATACATTGTGACATCATAATGGAATCCTGGATACTATCATATGCTCAAATTACATTGTGACATCATAATGGAATCCTGAATACTATCATCTGCTTACGATACATTGTGACATCATAACGGAATCCTGGATAGTATTATCTACTGATCATACATTGTGACATCACAATGAAATCCTAGATACCATAATCTGCTGACCATACATTGTGACATCATAATGGAATCCTGGATACAATCATCTTATTACTATACATTGTGACATCATAATAGAATCCTGGATACCATTATCTGCTGACTATCCATTGTGACATCATAATGGAACCCTGGATAGTATTAAATGCTGACAATACATTGTGACATCATAATGGAATCCTGGATACTATTATCTGCTGAACATACATTGTGACATCATAATGGAATCCTGGATACTATCACCTGCTGACCATACATTATGACATCATAATAGAATCCTGGATAATATTATCTGCTGACCATACATTATGACATCATAATGGAATCTTAGATACTATCATCTGCTCACCTTACATTGTGACATCATAATGGATTCCTGGATACTATCACCTGCTGACCATACATTGTGACATCATAATGGAATCCTGGATACTATTATCTGCTGAACATACATTGTGACATCATAATGGAATCCTGGATACTATCACCTGCTGACCATACATTGTGACATCATAATAGAATCCTGGATACTATTATCTGCTGACCATACATTGTGACATCATAATGGAATCTTAGATACTATCATAATGGAATCCGGGATCCTATTATCTTCTGACTATAAATTGTGACATCATAATGGAATCCTGGATACTATTATCTGCTGACCATACATTGTGACATCAGAATGGAATCCTGGATACTATCATCTGATTACTATACATTGTGACATCATAATGTAATCCTAGATACTATCACCTGCTGACCATACATTATGACGTCATAATGGATTCCTGAACACTATTATCTGCTGACCATCCATTGTGACATCATAATGGAACCCTGGATACTATTATATGCTGACAATACATTGTGACATCATAATGGATCCCTGGATACTATTATCTGCTGACCATACATTGTGACATCATAATGTAATTCTAGATACTATCACCTGCTGACGATTCATTTTGACATCATAATAGAACCCTGGATACAATCATCTGCTGACCATACATTCTAACATCATAATGGAATCTTAGATACTATCATCTGCTCACCTTACATTGTGACATTATAATGGATTCCTGAATACTATCACCTGCTGACCATACATTGTGACATCATAATGGAATCCGGGATCCTATTATCTGCTGACCATACATTGTGACATCATAATGGAATACTGGATACTATTATCTGCTAACAATACATTGTGACATCATAATGGAATCCTGGATACTATTTTCTGCTGACCATTCCTTGTGACATCATAATGGAATACTGAATACTATTATCTGCAGACCATACATTGTGACATCATAATGGAATCCCGGATACATTATGACATTATAATGGAATCCTAGATACTATCATCTAATTATTATACATTGTGATATCATAATGGAATCCCGGATACATTATGACATCATAATGTAATCCTAGATACTATCATCTAATTACTATACATTGTGATATCATAATGTAATCCTAGATACTATCACCTGCTGACCATACATTGTGACTTCATAATGGAATCCTGAATACTATTATCTGCTTACCATACATTGTGACATCATAATAGAATCCTGGATACTATCATCTGGTCACCTTACATTGTGACATCATAATGGAATCCTGGATACTATCACCTGCTGACAATACATTGTGACATCATAATGGAACCCTGGATACTATTATATGCTGACAATACATTGTGACATCGTAATGAAATCCTGGATACTATTATCTGCAGACCATACATTGTGACATCATAATGTAATCCTGGATACTATCATCTGATTACTACACATTGTGATATCATAATGTAATCCTAGATACTATCAACTGCTGACCATACATTGTGACATCATAATGGAAACCAGAAAACTATCATCTGCTTACCATACATTGTGACATCATAAGGGAATCCTGGATAGTATTATCTACTGACCATACATTGTGACATCACAATGGAATCCTGGATACCATCATCTGCTGACCGTACATTGTGACATCATAATGAAATCCTGGATACTATCATCTTATTACTATACATTGTGACATCATAATGGAATCCTGGATACTATTAACTGGTGACCATACATTGTGACATCATAATGGAACCCTGGATACTATCACCTGCTGACCATCCATTGTGACATCATAATAGTACCCTGGATACTATTATATGCTGACAATACATTGTGACATCACAATGGAATCCTGGATACCATCATCTGCTGACCGTACATTGTGACATCATAATGGAATCCTGGATACTATCATCTTATTACTATACATTGTAACATCATAATGGAATCCTGGATACTATTAACTGGTGACCATACATTGTGACATCATAATGGAACCCTGGATACTATCAGCTGCTGACCATCCATTGTGACATCATAATAGTACCCTGGATACTATTATATGCTGACAATACATTGTGACATCACAATGGAATCCTGGATACCATCATCTGCTGACCGTACATTGTGACATCATAATGGAATCCTAGATACTATCACCTGCTGACCATACATTATGACATCATAATGGAATCCTGGATACTATCACCTGCTGGCAATACATTGTGACATCATAATAGAACCCTGGATACTATTATCTGCTGACCATACATTGTGATATCATAATGGAATCCTGTATGCTTTTACCTGCTGACCATACATTGTGACATCATAATAGAACCCTGGATACTATTATCTGCTGACAATACATTGTGACATCATAATGGAATCCTCAATACTATTTTCTGCTGAACATACATTGTGACATCATAATAGAACCCTGGATACCATCATCTGCTGACCATACATTGTGACATCATAATGGAATCAAGGATACTATCATCTTATTACTATACATTGTGACATCATAATGGATTCCTGAATAGTATTATCTGCTCACCTTACATTGTGACATCATAATGGAATCCTGGATACTATCACCTGCTGACCATATATTGTGACATCATAATGGAATCCTGAATACTATTATCTGCTGGCCATCCATTGTGACATCATAATGGAACCCTGGATACTATTAAATGCTGACAATACATTGTGACATCATAATGGAATCCTGGATACTATCATCTTGTTACTATATATTGTGACATCATAATGGAATCCTGGATACTATTATCTGCTGACCATACATTGTGACATCATAATGGAATCCTGAATACTATTATCTGCTGACCATACATTGTGACATCATAATGGAATCCTGGATACTATCATCTGCTCACCTTACATTGTGACATCATAATGTAATTCTAGATACTATCACCTGCTGACGATTCATTTTGACATCATAATAGAACCCTGGAAAAAATCATCTGCTGAGCATACATTCTAACATCATAATATAATCTTAGATACTATCATCTGCTCACCTTACATTGTGACATTATAATGGATTCCTGAATACTATCACCTGCTGACCATACATTGTGACATCATAATGGAATCCGGGATCCTATTATCTGCTGACCATACATTGTGACATCATAATGGAATACTGGATACTATTATCTGCTGACAATACATTGTGACATCATAATGGAATCCTGGATACTATTTTCTGCTGACCATTCCTTGTGACATCATAATGGAATACTGAATACTATTACCTGCAGACCATACATTGTGACATCATAATGGAATCCCGGATACATTATGACATTATAATGTAATCCTAGATACTATCATCTAATTACTATACATTGTGATATCATAATGTAATCCTAGATACTATCACCTGCTGACCATCCATTGTGACTTCATAATGGAATCCTGAATACTATTATCTGCTTACCATACATTGTGACATCATAATAGAATCCTGGATACTATCATCTGGTCACCTTACATTGTGACATCATAATGGAATCCTGGATACTATCACCTGCTGACAATACATTGTGACATCATAATGGAATCCTAAATACTATTATCTGCTGACAATACATTGTGACATCATAATGGAATTCTGGATACTATTATCTGCAGACCATACATTGTGACATCATAATGGAATCCCGGAAACATTATGACATCATAATGTAATCCTAGATACTATCATCTGATTACTATACATTGTGATATCATAATTTAATCGTAGATACTATCACCTGCTGACCATACATTGTGACATCATAATGGAATCCTGAATACTATCATCTTCTTACCATATATTGTGACATCATAACGGAATCCTGGATAGTATTATCTACTGACCATACATTGTGACATCACAATGGAATCCTAGATACCATCATCTGCTGACCATACATTGTGACATCATAATGGAATCCTGGATACTATTATCTGCTGACCATACATTGTGACATCATAATGGAACCCTGGATACTATCATCTGCTGATCATACATTGTGACATCATAATGGAATCCTGAATACTATTATCTGCTGACCATCCATTGTGACGTCATAATAGAACCCTGGATACTATTATATGCTGACAATACATTGTGACATCATAATGGAATCCTGGATACTATCACCTGCTGACCATACATTGTGACATCATAATGGAATCCTGAACACTAATATCAGCTGACCATCCATTGTGACCTCATAATAGAACCCTGGATACTATTATCTGCTGACCATACATTATGATATCATAATGGAATCCTGTATGCTATTATCTGCTGACCATACATTGTGACATCATAATAGAACCCTGGATACTATTATCTGCTGACAATACATTGTGACATCATAATGGAATCCTCAATACTATTTTCTGCTGACCATACATTGCGACATCATAATAGAACCCTGGATACCATCATCTGCTGACCATACATTGTGACATCATAATGGAATCAAGGATAATATCATCATTACTATACATTGTGACATCATAATGGAATCCTGGATAGTATTATCTGCTCACCTTACTTTGTGACATCATAATGGAATCCTGGATACTATCACCTGCTGACCATATATTGTGACATCATAATGGAATCCTGAATACTATTATCTGCTGGCCATCCATTGTGACATCATAATGGAACCCTGGATACTATTAAATGCTGACAATACATTGTGACATCATAATGGAATCCTGGATACTATCATCTTGTTACTATATATTGTGACATCATAATGGAATCCTGGATACTATTATCTGCTGACCATACATTGTGACATCATAATGGAATCCTGAATACTATTATCTGCTGACCATACATTGTGACATCATAATGGAATCCTGGATACTATCATCTGCTCACCTTACATTGTGACATCATAATGGAATCCTGGATACTATCACCTGCTGACCATACATTGTGACATCATAATGGAATCCTGGATACTATTATCTGCGGACCATACATTGTGACATCATAATGGAATCCTGGATAGTATGATCTGCTCAACTTACATTGTGACATCATAATGGAATCCTGGATACTATTATCTGCTGACCATAAATTGTGACATCATAATGAAACCCTGGATACTATTATATGCTGACAATACATTGTGACTTCATAATGTAATCCTGAATACTATTATCTGCTGACCAGCCATTGTGACATCATAATGGAACCCTGGATAATATTATCTGCTGACAATACATTGTGACATCATAATGGAATTCTGGATATTATTATCTGCAGACCATACATTGTGACATCATAATGGAATCCCGGAAACATAATGACATCATAATGTAATCCTAGATACTATCATCTGATTACTATACATTGTGATATCATAATTTAATCCTAGATACTATCACCTGCTGACCATACATTGTGACATCATAATGAAATCCTGAATACCATCATCTTCTTACCATATATTGTGACATCATAACGGAATCCTGGATATTATTATCTACTGACCATACATTGTGACATCACAATGGAATCCTAGATACCATCATCTGCTGACCATACATTGTGACATCATAATGGAATCCTGGATACTATCATCTGCTCACCTTACATTGTGACATCATAATGGAATCCTGGATACTATCACCTGCTGACCATACATTGTGACATCATAATGGAATCCTGGATACTATTATCTGCGGACCATACATTGTGACATCATAATGGAATCCTGGATACTATCATCTGCTCAACTTACATTGTGACATCATAATGGAATCCTGGATACTATTATCTGCTGACCATAAATTGTGACATCATAATGAAACCCTGGATACTATTATATGCTGACAATACATTGTGACTTCATAATGTAATCCTGAATACTATTATCTGCTGACCATCCATTGTGACATCATAATGGAACCCTGGATAATATTATCTGCTGACAATACATTGTGACATCATAATGGAATTCTGGATACTATTATCTGCAGACCATACATTGTGACATCATAATGGAATCCCGGAAACATTATGACATCATAATGTAATCCTAGATACTATCATCTGATTACTATACATTGTGATATCATAATTTAATCCTAGATACTATCACCTGCTGACCATACATTGTTACATCATAATGGAATCCTGAATACTATCATCTTCTTACCATATATTGTGACATCATAACGGAATCCTGGATAGTATTATCTACTGACCATACATTGTGACATCACAATGGAATCCTAGATACCATCATCTGCTGACCATACATTGTGACATCATAATGGAATCCTGAATACTATTATCTGCTGACCATCCATTGTGACATCATAATGGAACCCTGGATAATATTATCTGCTGACAATACATTGTGACATCATAATGGAATTCTGGATACTATTATCTGCAGACCATACATTGTGACATCATAATGGAATCCCGGAAACATTATGACATCATAATGTAATCCTAGATACTATCATCTGATTACTATACATTGTGATATCATAATTTAATCCTAGATACTATCACCTGCTGACCATACATTGTTACATCATAATGGAATCCTGAATACTATCATCTTCTTACCATATATTGTGACATCATAACGGAATCCTGGATAGTATTATCTACTGACCATACATTGTGACATCACAATGGAATCCTAGATACCATCATCTGCTGACCATACATTGTGACATCATAATGGAATCCTGGATACTATTATCTGCTGACCATACATTGTGACATCATAATGGAACCCTGGATACTATCATCTGCTGATCATATATTGTGACATCATAATGGAATCCTGAATACTATTATCTGCTGACCATCCATTGTGACATCATAATAGAACCCTGGATACTATTATATGCTGACAATAGAAGATATGTGTTTGTGGATAGCTCACCACCTCTCTCAATATGGTCAAGGTGCTCTAGTCAAAGACTGATCACCCAATCAGTCAGAGTAAAGAGAATATTTAGATAATAGGGACTGGCACTCACTATGTGGATCACAACTTCAGCTTTTAATAGTTTTAAAAATATGACATATGTCTAAATCAGAAGTAAATACATGATAAATAATACATAAAATATCCCCCTAAAAAATAAATAAAATCAAATGAGATCCGCTTTCCACTTGTCTATCGATCCTGGATAGATGACATGTGCAACTAGTTTAGTCACTGTCTCAAGTTAAAATATTCATGATAAAGTATGTCAATTTGGGACAATGTTCCTTTAACCGCCTCACGTCCGCCCATAGGATATAAACGTCCTATGGGTGGACGTCTATTTCTGACAGCACGTTTTAAAACGTTCTGTCAGAAATAGCAGCTGCACGCTAATCGTGCAGCTGCTGATCGGGTTGCCCGCTGTCAGTGACAGCAGGGCAACCCTAAGACAAGGCAGGGACAGTGCCCAGGTGTCCCTGCCTTCACGATCGCTGCAGACACAGCGCTCACCGAGCGCTGTGTCTGCAGATCAGGAAGCGCTGTGCGCTTCCTGTTCCGGCCCGGCGGTCATGTGACCGCCGTGACCGGAGTGTGCAGGAGCTGTGTGAGGTCTCTCAGAGACCTCGATCAGCCCTGCTGTGAGGCTGTACAGCGCAGGATTGCTGCTGTACAGCCTCTATAGGGGTGCATTTGTCCTGTAACTGGGGCTACTATGTCAGCCCCAGTTACAGGAGAAATCAACAGTGTAAAAAAAAAAGAAAAAAAGTGAAGTAAATGTCCCCCAGAGGTCTTGTATGACCTTATGGGGGACGAAAAGTGTAAAATAAAATAAAATAAAATAAAGGGTTGAAAAAATAAAATAAAAAAAAGTTTCACATGTAAAAAAAAAAAAAATCCCAAGTAAGGAATAAAAAAAAAAATTAAAAATAGAAAAAAATAAATAAAATAGACATATTTAGTATTGCCGCGTCCGTAAAAACCAGCTCTATAAAAATATCACATGACCTAACCCCTCGGGTGAACACCGTAAAAAAAAATAAAAAAAACTGTGTCAAAACAAGCAATTTTTGTCACCTTGCATCACAAAAGGTGCAACACCAAGTGATCAAAAACGCGTATGTCCCACAAAATGGTACCAATAAAACCGTCACCTCATCCCGCAAAAAATGAGCCCCTACATAAGAAAATCTCTCAAAAAATAAAAAAAACTATAGCTCTTAGAACATGGAGACACTAAAACATCATTTTTTTGGTTTCAAAAATGCTATTATTGTGTTAAAGTGAAACAAATAAAAAAAAGTATACATATTAGGTATTGCCGCGTCCGTAAAAACCAGCTCTATAAAAATATCACATGACCTAACCCCTCGGGTGAACACCGTAAAAAAAAAAAAAAAAAACTGTGTCAAAACAAGCAATTTTTGTCACCTTGCATCACAAAAGGTGCAACACCAAGTGATCAAAAATGCGTATGTCCCACAAAATGGTACCAATAAAACCGTCACCTCATCCCGCAAAAAATGAGCCCCTACATAAGAAAATCTCTCAAAAAATAAAAAAACTATAGCTCTCAGAACATGGACACATTAAAACATAATTTTTTGATTTCAAAAATGCTATTATTGTGTAAAACTTTAATAAATGAGAAAAAGTATACATATTAGGTATCGCCACGTCCGTAACAATCTGCTCTATAAAAATGTCACTTGACTGAACCCCTCAGGTGAACGCTGTAAAAATAAATAAATAGAAACTGTGCTAAAACAACCAATTTTTTGGTCACCTTGCCCCATAAAGTGTTATAATGAATGATCAAAAAATCATATGTACCCAAAAATAGTACTAATAAAACTGGCACCTTATCCCCTAGTTTCCAAAATGGGGTCACTTCTTGGGAGTTTCTACTGTAAGGGTGCATCAGGGGGCTTCAAATGGCACATGGCATCTAAAAACCATGTGGAGTTCCTTTCCTTCTGCGCCCTGCCGTGTGCCCATACAGCAGTTTACCACCACATGTGGGGTGTTTCTGTAAACCGCAGAATCTGGGTAATAAATATTGAGTTTTGTTTGGCTGTTAACCATCGATGTGTTAAAGAAAAAAATTGATTAAAATGGAAAATCTGCCAAAAAGTGAAATTTAAAAATTTGATCTCCATTTTCCTTTAATTCTTGTGGAACGCCTAAAGGGTTAACAAAGTTTGTAAAATCGGTTTTGAATACCTTGAGGGGTGTAGTTATTACAATGGGGTCATTTATGGGGGTATCCACTATGTAGGCCTCACAAAGTGACTTCAGACTTGAACTGGTCCTTATAAAGTGGGTTTTGGCAATTTTCTTAAAAATTTGAAGAATTGCTTCTAAACTTCTAAGCCTTCTAACGTCCTAAAAAAATAAAATGACATTTCCAAAATGATGCCAACATAAAGTAGACATATGGGGAATGTTAAATAATAAATATTTTATGAGGTATCACTTTCTGTTTTAAAAGCAGAGAAATTGAAATTTAGAAAATTGCAAATTTTTCAAATTTTGGGGTAAATTTGGGATTTTTTCATAAATAAAGGTGAAATATTTTGACTCAAATTTATGACTATCATGAAGTACAATGTGTCACGAGAAAACAATCTCTGAATGACTTGGATAAATAAAGGCGTTCCAAAGTTATTACCACATAAAGTGAGATATGTCAGTTTTGCAAAATTTGGCCTGGTCAGGAAGGGGGCAAAGGGCCCAGATGGGAAGTGGTTAAATACAAGCAATCAACATCCGGACGGTACTGACTTCTTTCGAGTCTGTATGTTCAGATCTCGATAACATAAAATCCACCAATTGTGGCGTTCAGTCTTTCCTCACCGTAGTTGGGTTGTGTGCGGTGGTCACAGGCTGTGGAGAGATATTGCTTACCGGTGTCTGCAGATGTCCGGCACTCTCGTTTACCTGCCTTCCACACCGCGCTGCTGCACTTGCTTCCGGCGTCCTCGCACTCTGTTCTAGGTCACGTGTTCCTGCAGAGATATTGCGGGACTTCGTTACTTTGTTCCGGTATCTGATGTGCTAGAGCGCATAGCAAGATGAGAGAAATGGAGCGCTCCAAATTTGAAAAGTCAATCAAATAATCTTTCTCATGTCCGGATTAACACTTGCAACAGGGATTTTCACGCCAGACGCGTTTCGAGGACTTCACTCCTCTTCCTCAGTGGTATATGCTGACAATACATTGTGACATCATAATGGAAACCTGAACACTAATATCTGCTGACCATCCATTGTGACCTCATAATAGAACCCTGGATACTATTATCTGCTGACCATACATTATGATATCATAATGGAATCCTGTATGCTATTATCTGCTGACCATACATTGTGACATCATAATAGAACACTGGATACTATTATCTGTTGACAATACATTGTGACATCATAATGGAATCCTCAATACTATTTTCTGCTGACCATACATTGCGACATCATAAAAGAACCCTGGATACCATCATCTGCTGACTATACATTGTGACATCATAATGGAATCAAGGATAATATCATCATTACTATACATTGTGACATCATAATGGAATCCTGGATAGTATTATCTGCTCATCTTACATTGTGACATCATAATGGAATCCTGGATACTATTATCTGCTGTCCATACATTGTGACATCAGAATGGAATCCTGGATACTATCATCTGATTACTATACATTGTGACATCATAATGTAATCCTAGATACTATCACCTGCTGACCATACATTATGACGTCATAATGGAATCCTGAACACTATTATCTGCTGACCATCCATTGTGACATCATAATGGAACCCTGGATACTATTATATGCTGACAATACATTGTGACATCATAATGGATCCCTGGATACTATTATCTGCTGACCATACATTGTGACATCATAATGTAATTCTAGATACTATCACCTGCTGACGATTCATTTTGACATCATAATAGAACCCTGGAAAAAATCATCTGCTGAGCATACATTCTAACATCATAATAGAATCTTAGATACTATCATCTGCTCACCTTACATTGTGACATTATAATGGATTCCTGAATACTATCACCTGCTGACCATACATTGTGACATCATAATGGAATCCGGGATCCTATTATCTGCTGACCAAACATTGTGACATCATAATGGAATACTGGATACTATTATCTGCTGACAATACATTGTGACATCATAATGGAATCCTGGATACTATTTTCTGCTAACCATTCCTTGTGACATCATAATGGAATACTGAATACTATTACCTTCAGACCATACATTGTGACATCATAATGGAATCCCGGATACATTATGACATTATAATGTAATCCTAGATACTATCATCTAATTACTATACATTGTGATATCATAATGTAATCCTAGATACTATTACCTGCTGACCATCCATTGTGACTTCATAATGGAATCCTGAATACTATTATCTGCTTACCATACATTGTGACATCATAATAGAATCCTGGATACTATCATCTGGTCACCTTACATTGTGACATCATAATGGAATCCTGGATACTATCACCTGCTGACAATACATTGTGACATCATAATGGAATCCTAAATACTATTATCTGCTGACAATACATTGTGACATCATAATGGAATTCTGGATACTATTATCTGCAGACCATACATTGTGACATCATAATGGAATCCCGGAAACATTATGACATCATAATGGAATCCTAGATACTATCATCTGATTACTATACATTGTGATATCATAATTTAATCCTAGATACTATCACCTGCTGACCATACATTGTGACATCATAATGGAATCCTGAATACTATCATCTTCTTACCATATATTGTGACATCATAACGGAATCCTGGATAGTATTATCTACTGACCATACATTGTGACATCACAATGGAATCCTAGATACCATCATCTGCTGACCATACATTGTGACATCATAATGGAATCCTGGATACTATTATCTGCTGACCATACATTGTGACATCATAATGGAACCCTGGATACTATCATCTGCTGATCATACATTGTGACATCATAATGGAATCCTGAATACTATTATCTGCTGACCATCCATTGTGACATCATAATAGAACCCTGGATACTATTATATGCTGACAATACATTGTGACATCATAATGGAATCCTGGATACTATCACCTGCTGACCATACATTGTGACATCATAATGGAATCCTGAACACTAATATCTGCTGACCATCCATTGTGACCTCATAATAGAACCCTGGATACTATTATCTGCTGACCATACATTATGATATCATAATGGAATCCTGTATGCTATTATCTGCTGACCATACATTGTGACATCATAATAGAACCCTGGATACTATTATCTGCTGACAATACATTGTGACATCATAATGGAATCCTAAATACTATTTTCTGCTGACCATACATTGCGACATCATAATAGAACCCTGGATACCATCATCTGCTGACCATACATTGTGACATCATAATGGAATCAAGGATAATATTATCATTACTATACATTGTGACATCATAATGGAATCCTGGATAGTATTATCTGCTCACCTTACATTGTGACATCATAATGGAATCCTGGATACTATCACCTGCTGACCATATATTGTGACATCATAATGGAATCCTGAATACTATTATCTGCTGGCCATCCATTGTGACATCATAATGGAACCCTGGATACTATTAAATGCTGACAATACATTGTGACATCATAATGGAATCCTGGATACTATCATCTTGTTACTATACATTGTGACATCATAATGGAATCCTGGATAGTATTATCTGCTCACCTTACATTGTGACATCATAATGGAATCCTGGATACTATCACCTGCTGACCATACATTGTGACATCATAATGGAATCCTGGATACTATTATCTGCGGACCATACATTGTGAAATCATAATGGAATCCTAAATACTATTATCTGCTGACCATACATTGTGACATCATAATGGAACCCTGGATACTATTATATGCTGACAATACATTGTGATATCGTAATGGAATCCTGGATACTATTATCTGCAGACCATAAATTGCGACATCATAATGGAATCCCGGATACATTATGACATCATAATGGAATCCTGGATACTATCATCTGATTACTATACATTGTGATATCATAATGTAATCCTAGATACTATCAACTGCTGACCATACATTGTGACATCATAATGGAAACCAGAAAACTATCATCTGCTTACCATACATTGTGACATCATAACGGAATCCTGGATAGTGTTATCTACTGACCATACATTGTGACATCACAGTGGAATCCTGGATACCATCATCTGCTGACCATACATTTGTGACATCATAATGGAATCCTGGATACTATCATCTGCTATCCTTACATTGTGACATCATAATGAAATCCTGGATACTATCACCTGCTGACCATACATTGTGACATCATAATGGATTCCTGGATACTATTATCTGCGGACCATACATTGTGACATCATAATGGAATCCTGGATACTATCATCTGCTCAACTTACATTGTGACATCATAATGGAATCCTGAATACTATCATCTGCTTACCATACATTGTGACATCATAACGGAATCCTGGATAGTATTATGTACTGACCATACATTGCGACATCACAATGGAATGCTAGATACCATCATCTGAAGACCATACATTGTGACATCATAATAAAATCCTGGATACTATTATCTGCGGACCATACATTGTGACATCATAATGGAATCCTGGATACTATCATCTGCTCAACTTACATTGTGACATCATAATGGAATCCTGAATACTATCATCTGCTTACCATACATTGTGACATCATAACGGAATCCTGGATAGTATTATGTACTGACCATGCATTGTGACATCACAATGGAATGCTGGATAGCATCAACTGAAGACCATACATTGTGACATCATAATGGAACCCTGGATAATATTATCTGCTGGCAATACATTGTGACATCATAATGGAATTCTGGATACTATTATCTGCAGACCATACATTGTGACATCATAATGGAATCCCGGAAACATTATGACATCATAATGTAATCCTAGATACTATCATCTGATTACTATACATTGTGATATCATAATGTAATCCTAGATACTATCACCTGCTGACCATGCATTGTGACATCATAATGGAATCCTGAATACTATCATCTGCTTACCATACATTGTGACATCATAACGGAATCCTGGATAGTATTATGTACTGACCATACATTGCGACATCACAATGGAATGCTAGATACCATCATCTGAAGACCATACATTTTGACATCATAATGGAATCCTGGATACTATTTACTGCGGACCATACATTGTGACATCCTAATGGAATCCTGGATACTATCATCTGCTCAACTTACATTGTGACATCATAATGGAATCCTGAATACTATCATCTGCTTATCATACATTGTGACATCATAACGGAATCCTGGATAGTATTATGTACTGACCATACATTGTGACATCACAATGGAATGCTAGATACCATCATCTGAAGACCATACATTGTGACATCATAATGGAACCCTGGATAATATTATCTGCTGACAATACATTGTGACATTATAATGGAATTCTGGATACTATTATCTGCAGACCATACATTGTGACATCATAATGGAATCCCGGAAACATTATGACATCATAATGTAATCCTAGATACTATCATCTGATTACTATACATTGTGATATCATAATGTAATCCTATATACTATCACCTGCTGACCATACATTGTGACATCATAATGGAATCCTGAATACTATCATCTGCTTACCATGCATTGTGACATCATAACGGAATCCTGGATAGTATTATCTACTGACCATACATTGTGACATCACAATGGAATCCTGGATACCATCATCTGCTGACCATACATTGTGACATCATAATGGAATCCTGGATACTATTATCTGCTGACCATACATTGTGACATCATAATGGAACCCTGGATACTATTATATGCTGGCAATACATTGTGACATCATAATGGAACCCTGGATACTATTATCAGCTCACCTTACATTGTGACATCATAATGGAATCCTGGATACTATCATCTGCTGACCATACATTGTGACATCATAATGGAATCCTGAATACTATTATCTGCTGACCATCCATTCTGACATCATAATGGAACCCTGGATACTATTAAATCCTGACAATACATTGTGACATCATAATGGAATCCTGGATACTATCATATTATTACTATACATTGTGACATCATAATGGAATCCTGGATACTATTATCTGCTGACCATACATTGTGACATCATAATGGAACCCTGGATACTATTATATGCTGACAATACATTGTGACATAATAATGGAATCCTGGATACTATTATCTGCTCACCTTACATTGTGACATCATAATGGAATCCTGGATACTATCAACTGCTGACCATACATTGTGACATCATAATGGAATCCTGAATACTATTATCTGCTGACCATCCATTGTGACATCATAATGGAACCCTGGATACTATTAAATGCTCACAATGCATTGTGACATCATAATGGAATCCTGGATACTATTATCTGATGAACATACATTGTGACATCATAATGGAATCCTGGATACTATCATCTTGTTACTATACATTGTGACATCATAATGGAATCCTGGATACTATTATCTGCTCACCTTACATTGTGACATCATAATGGAATCCTGGATACTATCACCTGCTGACCATACATTGTGACATCATAATGGAATCCTGGATACTATTATCTGCGGACCATACATTGTGACATCATAATGGAATCCTGAATACTATTATCTGCTGACCATACATTTGTGACATCATAATGGAATCCTGAATACTATCATCTGCTCACCTTACATTGTTACATCATAATGGAATCCTGGATACTATCACCTGCTGACCATACATTGTGACATCATAATGGAATCCTGGATTCTATTATCTGCGGACCATACATTGTGACATCATAATGGAATCCTGGATACTATCATCTGCTCAACTTACATTGTGACATCATAATGGAATCCTGAATACTATCATCTGCTTACCATACATTGTGACATCATAACGGAATCCTGGAAAGTATTATGTACTGACCATACATTGCGACATCACAATGGAATGCTAGATACCATCATCTGAAGACCATACACTGTGACATCATAATGGAATCCTGGATACTATTATCTGCGAACTTACATTGTGACATCATAATGGAATCCTGAATACTATCATCTGCTTACCATACATTATGACATCATAACGGAATCCTGGATAGTATTATGTACTGACCATACATTGTGACATCACAATGGAATGCTAGATACCATCAACTGAAGACCATACATTGTGACATCATAATGGAATCCTGGATACTATTATCTGCTGACCATACATTGTGACATCATAATGGAATCCTGGATACTATCATCTGCTCAACTTACATTGTGACATCATAATGGAATCCTGAATACTATCATCTGCTTACCATACATTGTGACATCATAACGGAATCCTGGATAGTATTATGTACTGACCATACATTGTGACATCACAATGGAATGCTAAATACCATCATCTGAAGACCATACATTGTGACATCATAATGGAACCCTGGATAATATTATCTGCTTACAATACATTGTGACATTATAATGGAATACTGGATACTATTATCTGCAGACCATACATTGTGACATCATATTGGAATCCCGGAAACATTATGACATCATAATGTAATCCTAGATACTATCATCTGATTACTATACATTGTGATATCATAATGTAATCCTAGATACTATCACCTGCTGACCATACATTGTGACATCATAATGGAATCCTGAATACTATCATCTGCTTACCATACATTGTGACATCATAACGGAATCCTGGATAGTATTATGTACTGACCATACATTGCGACATCACAATGGAATGCTAGATACCATCATCTGAAGACCATACATTTTGACATCATAATGGAATCCTGGATACTATTAACTGCGGACCATACATTGTGACATCCTAATGGAATCCTGGATACTATCATCTGCTCAACTTACATTGTGACATCATAATGGAATCCTGAATACTATCATCTGCTTATCATACATTGTGACATCATAACGGAATCCTGGATAGTATTATGTACTGACCATACATTGTGACATCACAATGGAATGCTAGATACCATCATCTGAAGACCATACATTGTGACATCATAATGGAACCCTGGATAATATTATCTGCTGACAATACATTGTGACATTATAATGGAATTCTGGATACTATTATCTGCAGACCATACATTGTGACATCATAATGGAATCCCGGAAACATTATGACATCATAATGTAATCCTAGATACTATCATCTGATTACTATACATTGTGATATCATAATGTAATCCTATATACTATCACCTGCTGACCATACATTGTGACATCATAATGGAATCCTGAATACTATCATCTGCTTACCATGCATTGTGACATCATAACGGAATCCTGGATAGTATTATCTACTGACCATACATTGTGACATCACAATGGAATCCTGGATACCATCATCTGCTGACCATACATTGTGACATCATAATGGAATCCTGGATACTATTATCTGCTGACCATACATTGTGACATCATAATGGAACCCTGGATACTATTATATGCTGGCAATACATTGTGACATCATAATGGAACCCTGGATACTATTATCAGCTCACCTTACATTGTGACATCATAATGGAATCCTGGATACTATCACCTGCTGACCATACATTGTGACATCATAATGGAATCCTGATTATTATTATCTGCTGACCATCCATTGTGACATCATAATGGAACCCTGGATACTATTAAATCCTGACAATACATTGTGACATCATAATGGAATCCTTGATACTATCATCTTATTACTATACATTGTGACATCATAATGGAATCCTGGATACTATTATCTGCTGACCATACATTGTGACATCATAATGGAACCCTGGATACTATTATATGCTGACAATACATTGTGACATAATAATGGAATCCTGGATACTATTATCTGCTCACCTTACATTGTGACATCATAATGGAATCCTGGATACTATCAACTGCTGACCATACATTGTGACATCATAATGGAATCCTGAATACTATTATCTGCTGACCATCCATTGTGACATCATAATGGAACCCTGGATACTATTAAATGCTGACAATGCATTGTGACATCATAATGGAATCCTGGATACTATCATCTGATGAACATACATTGTGACATCATAATGGAATCCTGGATACTATCATCTTGTTACTATACATTGTGACATCATAATGGAATCCTGGATACTATTATCTGCTCACCTTACATTGTGACATCATAATGGAATCCTGGATACTATCACCTGCTGACCATACATTGTGACATCATAATGGAATCCTGGATACTATTATCTGCGGACCATACATTGTGACATCATAATGGAATCCTGAATACTATTATCTGCTGACCATACATTTGTGACATCATAATGGAATCCTGAATACTATCATCTGCTCACCTTACATTGTTACATCATAATGGAATCCTGGATACTATCACCTGCTGACCATACATTGTGACATCATAATGGAATCCTGGATTCTATTATCTGCGGACCATACATTGTGACATCATAATGGAATCCTGGATACTATCATCTGCTCAACTTACATTGTGACATCATAATGGAATCCTGAATACTATCATCTGCTTACCATACATTGTGACATCATAACGGAATCCTGGAAAGTATTATGTACTGACCATACATTGCGACATCACAATGGAATGCTAGATACCATCATCTGAAGACCATACACTGTGACATCATAATGGAATCCTGGATACTATTATCTGCGAACTTACATTGTGACATCATAATGGAATCCTGAATACTATCATCTGCTTACCATACATTATGACATCATAACGGAATCCTGGATAGTATTATGTACTGACCATACATTGTGACATCACAATGGAATGCTAGATACCATCAACTGAAGACCATACATTGTGACATCATAATGGAATCCTGGATACTATTATCTGCGGACCATACATTGTGACATCATAATGGAATCCTGGATACTATCATCTGCTCAACTTACATTGTGACATCATAATGGAATCCTGAATACTATCATCTGCTTACCATACATTGTGACATCATAACGGAATCCTGGATAGTATTATGTACTGACCATACATTGTGACATCACAATGGAATGCTAAATACCATCATCTGAAGACCATACATTGTGACATCATAATGGAACCCTGGATAATATTATCTGCTTACAATACATTGTGACATTATAATGGAATACTGGATACTATTATCTGCAGACCATACATTGTGACATCATATTGGAATCCCGGAAACATTATGACATCATAATGTAATCCTAGATACTATCATCTGATTACTATACATTGTGATATCATAATGTAATCCTAGATACTATCACCTGCTGACCATACATTGTGACATCATAATGGAATCCTGAATACTATCATCTGCTTACCATACATTGTGACATCATAACGGAATCCTGGATAGTATTATGTACTGACCATACATTGCGACATCACAATGGAATGCTAGATACCATCATCTGAAGACCATACATTTTGACATCATAATGGAATCCTGGATACTATTAACTGCGGACCATACATTGTGACATCCTAATGGAATCCTGGATACTATCATCTGCTCAACTTACATTGTGACATCATAATGGAATCCTGAATACTATCATCTGCTTATCATACATTGTGACATCATAACGGAATCCTGGATAGTATTATGTACTGACCATACATTGTGACATCACAATGGAATGCTAGATACCATCATCTGAAGACCATACATTGTGACATCATAATGGAACCCTGGATAATATTATCTGCTGACAATACATTGTGACATTATAATGGAATTCTGGATACTATTATCTGCAGACCATACATTGTGACATCATAATGGAATCCCGGAAACATTATGACATCATAATGTAATCCTAGATACTATCATCTGATTACTATACATTGTGATATCATAATGTAATCCTATATACTATCACCTGCTGACCATACATTGTGACATCATAATGGAATCCTGAATACTATCATCTGCTTACCATGCATTGTGACATCATAACGGAATCCTGGATAGTATTATCTACTGACCATACATTGTGACATCACAATGGAATCCTGGATACCATCATCTGCTGACCATACATTGTGACATCATAATGGAATCCTGGATACTATTATCTGCTGACCATACATTGTGACATCATAATGGAACCCTGGATACTATTATATGCTGGCAATACATTGTGACATCATAATGGAACCCTGGATACTATTATCAGCTCACCTTACATTGTGACATCATAATGGAATCCTGGATACTATCATCTGCTGACCATACATTGTGACATCATAATGGAATCCTGAATACTATTATCTGCTGACCATCCATTCTGACATCATAATGGAACCCTGGATACTATTAAATCCTGACAATACATTGTGACATCATAATGGAATCCTGGATACTATCATCTTATTACTATACATTGTGACATCATAATGGAATCCTGGATACTATTATCTGCTGACCATACATTGTGACATCATAATGGAACCCTGGATACTATTATATGCTGACAATACATTGTGACATAATAATGGAATCCTGGATACTATTATCTGCTCACCTTACATTGTGACATCATAATGGAATCCTGGATACTATCAACTGCTGACCATACATTGTGACATCATAATGGAATCCTGAATACTATTATCTGCTGACCATCCATTGTGACATCATAATGGAACCCTGGATACTATTAAATGCTGACAATGCATTGTGACATCATAATGGAATCCTGGATACTATTATCTGATGAACATACATTGTGACATCATAATGGAATCCTGGATACTATCATCTTGTTACTATACATTGTGACATCATAATGGAATCCTGGATACTATTATCTGCTCACCTTACATTGTGACATCATAATGGAATCCTGGATACTATCACCTGCTGACCATACATTGTGACATCATAATGGAATCCTGGATACTATTATCTGCGGACCATACATTGTGACATCATAATGGAATCCTGAATACTATTATCTGCTGACCATACATTTGTGACATCATAATGGAATCCTGAATACTATCATCTGCTCACCTTACATTGTTACATCATAATGGAATCCTGGATACTATCACCTGCTGACCATACATTGTGACATCATAATGGAATCCTGGATTCTATTATCTGCGGACCATACATTGTGACATCATAATGGAATCCTGGATACTATCATCTGCTCAACTTACATTGTGACATCATAATGGAATCCTGAATACTATCATCTGCTTACCATACATTGTGACATCATAACGGAATCCTGGAAAGTATTATGTACTGACCATACATTGCGACATCACAATGGAATGCTAGATACCATCATCTGAAGACCATACACTGTGACATCATAATGGAATCCTGGATACTATTATCTGCGAACTTACATTGTGACATCATAATGGAATCCTGAATACTATCATCTGCTTACCATACATTATGACATCATAACGGAATCCTGGATAGTATTATGTACTGACCATACATTGTGACATCACAATGGAATGCTAGATACCATCAACTGAAGACCATACATTGTGACATCATAATGGAATCCTGGATACTATTATCTGCGGACCATACATTGTGACATCATAATGGAATCCTGGATACTATCATCTGCTCAACTTACATTGTGACATCATAATGGAATCCTGAATACTATCATCTGCTTACCATACATTGTGACATCATAACGGAATCCTGGATAGTATTATGTACTGACCATACATTGTGACATCACAATGGAATGCTAAATACCATCATCTGAAGA